>NC_064619.1:731289719-731616505 GCF_023898315.1 Schistocerca nitens
ACAGTCTGAAGAAATATTTGCTGATACATGGACTTTTGATTCAATATCTGAAGTATTTGCCTTAGATTTTCCTTTAAGGTACTTATAAATATTCATGTGCTTTTTAGTTTCTTCAAGAACTTTTTCTTTTTCAGCTTTTCTTTTCCGATTTTCTGAACCAGAAAGCTTTTTTTTAATCATTTCCTTCTCTTCTGGCATGATTTAATAATGTGTCAAATTATTGCTCGGACACTGCTCTATTTCGCGACCACAATATTCTACCTATAACTTATAAAGAAATTCACCTATCAGTAGACGTAACTAGAAAAAAACCTGGACTGAAAGATAAAAATGTTTTTCGCACCTACCAGAAAATTAAAATGTTGACACAGTCACGACACTCGTTTCACTCACAATTATTCAGCCACGAAAACATGACCGCTGCCTCCGACTCTTACTGACAATTACTGACATGCGGGTGCAAATCGTAGCGCTGCCAACATATGCAGTCTAACAAACATTGTGTGGCGCTGTATTATTTCAGTAAGTTAGGGGAGAATTCTCTATGAATGCAGTGCACGCATTGCATGATCTGTTAATTAATGTACATGACTCATTAAGTCACAAATATTCCATATAAATACATTCGTATTAATTAAATCATAATGTAATGTATATTTCACAGTCTGTATTTTCTTTTATTTGGAGCGACCGGTAGTTTCTGTTGTAAACGAGAGATGGTGCGGCTGCATGGGCTCTTCCTTGTTGCAGTTCTTGAAACAAATAAGAGAGGCGCTTTGGTAGACCCCGTGCTAGCCCGCGTCAAACATGGATGGTTGCAGACAATACGAAGATTGCATTCAGCATGATTTCTCTTCCGCTACCCCGAATTCATCGCGCATTCGTGAGATTAGCGACGTATGTTGAATGAGACTGAATAATATTTTAGTTTCGCGAAATGGGTGATTGTAAATTGTAATGTTTTTTTTTTTTTTTTACATGCGTTTAGTACGTGGCGCCCCTTGGGCCCCGGCGCCCTGGGCGACCGCCCGAGTCGCCCCACCCTAAAGCCGGCGCTGCGTAAGTGTATATCCAACACTTGCATAAATTTCAGTCTGTTCATAAATCACTTCGAAACGCGATTCCTCTATTAAGTGTAAGTAAAAGGAAATAATGGTTTCTGGTGATTTCATATAGATTTTCTTAAATAACCGGCAAGTAAGAATTTATTGCATTCAGTAACATTATTATTCAACATAGTCCATATTGTAAACTTTCCAGTCAGGTTAGTCGTTTGTCCAAAAACAGCCACTGATGATATATTTAGTTAAAGGTCTAATAAACAAGAGGTATGCTACAAAACCAACAGTCAGTGGCCCCTCAGGATAGCAGTTCCTTATGTTAAATGAGAATACCTATCAGGATACAAAATCTTAATTCAAAATAATAGTCAGACACGCAAAATTAGGTTACTTTAGAAACTCTTCAGAGGAATCAGCTGGAAGGTGTATGCACGAATGATAAATATGGTACTTTTACTGATAAAATTTCTACATTGTTTTAAAATCATCTTTCTGCAAAAGTAACCCAGATTAGTGCAAAGTCTACAGAAAATCCACAGATTTATCAGGGAATAAAGGTATCTTGCAAAACAAAAAGAAAACAGTATTTCTAAGTCAGAAACGGGAATCAAGTTGATTGTGTAGCATAATATTGAAGGTAGTAATACAGAAAGTTACGCAAAGGTACTATGAGAAATACATGGAGACATAAGGTAGCATAATAAAGGCAGTATTCCACACAGTGAAGGAGAAAACTGGTACAGTTACTAATGAAGAAGACTGATACTATAAAGATTAAATGATAGATGGACAGATGCATGCAGTGTTGCATCACATTTTAACAAGCATTTCATCACTGTTACTGAATCGGTGGGGTATTCGACTCCAGTAAGTGCTAACATGGAGTACCTTAGACCGTCACTACAAACAGCTCGTGTAGTATGAACATGATCCTTACCATGAAGGCTGAAATAGTATCCGTGGCAAAAATCATAAAATAAAAAAAATTCCACCTGCTATGACAAAACATCTTCAGTCATATAAAGAGTGTTTATCTGAATTTAGTAACATACTAAGCTATCTCTGTAGCCAGTCAGTTATCAGCGAAATGTTCCCCAATTTGTTGAAATATGCTGAAGCTAAGCCTTTGTATAAGAACTGAGTAAATGGTTCTTAAGCAGTTCACACAGATAAAATATTCTCAATGTCACTGTCAGGGTATCTGCTGCATTGTGGTATTAAGAATTCTATTTACATATACAATGGGAATGTACACAACTCATTATATATATATATATATATATATATATATATATATATATATATATATATATATATATATATATATATATATATATACTTACTTACTTATCGCGAATGGACCCAGAGGGATCACGCAAAGCTTTCTGACGTCGTTTCTTCCATACTTCTTTCATTCGTTCTCCATGTTTTCTTTTTCTTTCTTCTGTCCATTTTGTTCCTGGTCTCTTTAGTGCTTCGTTCTCCGACAATACATTCCACTTTTCCACCTTATTTCTAAAAGTTTTTCTATCTTTGACATCTTTAAGTTCAATATTTGCTTTTTGTAAATCTAATTTTACTTGGCTAATCCATGGTGTTGTTGATTTGACTTTTTCTATGTAAGTGAGAATTCTGTTGGTGAGTCGTGTGGGGGGAATTCTAGTGACATGTCCATAAAATTTTAATCTTCGCCTTCTTATGTCTGCTGCCAGGTTTGATATAGTTTCTGTGGTTCTTCTTGATTGTATCCGGTATCCTTCTTCTGTTAATTTTGGACCTAAAATCTTTCTCATAATTTTGCGTTCTTCTTTTAGTATTTTTTCTAAATCACATTTTGTGTGGAGTGTGAGCGTTTCACTAGCATATAGTGCTGCTGGCTTAATTACTGCGCAGTAGTGTCTGATTTTTGTGTTCGAGGAGATGCATTTTTTATTGTATATTTCATGTGTCATACCATATGCTCTCTTCATTTTCTGTTGTCTGATCTTCTGTGCAACTTTCTCTCCTCCGGTTGGCTCCAAAATTTCACCTAGGTATTTAAAATGTTTTACTCTATTTATTTTTCCATATTTTGTGTTCAAACTGTGTATATGGAATTTCGTACAGAAAAATTCTGTCTTTTGAAACGAAATTTGTAAACCTACTTTATCCGCGCATTCCTTAAGGATCTCTATTTGTTTGGTGGCGATTTCTTCATCATCTGCAAGTATGGCCAAGTCGTCCGCGAATGCTAAACAAGATATCTCCACGTTGTCTTTGGTTCTACCAAGATGGATTGGTTTCCAGTAGGATTGATTTTTTAATTCTTTTTCCCATTCCTTAATGACTTTATCCAGGACTATATTAAACAAAAGTGGAGATAGCCCGTCACCTTGACGTACTCCAGTTTTTATGAGAAAAGGTTCAGAGATTTCTCCCCTGAATTTAACTTTAGATACAGTGTCTGTCAGTGATTCTTTGATAAGCCTTAGTGTTTTGGAGTCAAGTCCAAGTTCCTCTAAAATGTTAAACAAAGATTGCCGGTCAATTGAGTCATAGGCTTTCTTAAAATCTACAAAAGTACAAATTATGGGGGCATTTCTAATTGCTTTGTGTTTTAATATTGTCTTTAAATTAAATATTTGTTCTATGCATGAGCGACCGGGTCGGAAGCCTGCTTGATAATCACCAATTTGGCATTCCAGCTGCTCTTGTGTTCTTTTCAGCAGGCATGTTGAGAGAATTTTGTAGGTGACTTGTAAAAGTGAGATTCCCCTGTAGTTATTGACATTTGTTCTGTCTCCTTTTTTATGTAACGGGTGAATAAGGGCACATTTCCTCTCCTCTGGTAATTTTTCTGTTTCCCATATTTTTGTTATTATTTTTGTGAGCTCTTGCAACGTCTTTGGTCCTAGGTTTTTTAATAGCTCTGCAACAATGCCATCTTCGCCAGATGTTCTATTATTTTTTAAGTTTTTAATGTGACATTTGATTTCTTCCTGTGTTGGTGGTAATGAATCCGGTTGAGCGTTGGCACAGATTTCTTTGGGAAACCTTAAACTAGGTTCTGGGCAATTTAGTAGGTTAGAAAAATATTGAGCCAATACTTGACAGTTTTCCTGGTTTGTTAGGGCTAATTTACCATCTGGTTTTCTGAAACATAAATTTTGAGGGATATATCCTTGTATTTTATCTGCGAAAGTTCTGTAGAAGTCTCTTGTATTATAGTTTTGGAAATTTTCTTCTATGGCATCCAGTTGTGCCTTTGTGTACTTCCTTTTTGCTTGCCTAATAGATTTTGAAACCTGTTTTCTAACCTCGTTAAATAAATGTAGACTTTCTTGTGATTTTTTACTGTTATATTCTTGAAATGCCTTTTTCTCCTTTCCAATGCATTTTCACAGTCTGAATCCCACCAAGGGTGTTTGAATATCTTTTTCAAGGGAATAGTTTCCTTAGCTATTCGCGTGATTTTAGAATGAAATTCTTCCCATGTGTTTGCCTTTTCCTTCTCCCATTCTTCTTTTACTTTAGATTCTTTAATCTTCTTGGTGTCATATTTCTGTATTTCTGTTTTCTTCTGATGACTTCTTCGTGCTGTAAACTTGATTTTAATTCTAGTTAGGTAATGGTCTGAATCAATGTTTGCTCCTCTGCGTACTTGGACGTCGTAAATTTCTTTTTGTACTGGGTATGAAATCGCCACATGATCTATTTGAAACTCGCCAATTTGTTGTATAGGAGATCTCCATGTCTTTTGTTTTCTTGGACATTTTCTTAGAGATGTTGACATTATCTTCAGGTTATTCTGCTTACATAGTTCGACGAGCCTTGTACCATTTTTATTGGTAAATTTATGTGCAGGATATTTGCCTACGGTTTTTTGGTGGATTTTCTCTCTACCAATTTGGGCATTAAAATCGCCGAGTAGAACTTTTGTATCATCTTTTGGAATCTTGGCCATTATATTCTCCAAATTTTCCCAGAACTTTTCTGTTTCTATGGGGTTTTTCTTGTTGTCTCCGTTTGTGGGAGCATGAACATTAACCATTGTGTATGTTTTGTTGGCACATTGTAAGCGCATCGTCATTATCCTATTATTTACGGGAGTAACTTCCTTGATGGAGCTGAGCACGCTCTTGTGTATGATAAACGCCATCCCGAGATGGGGGGCTCCTCTTCCTATTCGTTTATCCGTCTTGCTCTTAAAGATGCGATAGTTGCCATAATCTGATGTTTCTTCATCTGTAAAACGAGTCTCCTGTAAAGCTAGTATTACTATCTTTTGCTTTTCTAGTTCTGTTGTAAGGTTTAGAAGTTTTCCTGGTTGGATTAATGTATTTATGTTAAAGGTTCCAATGTATGTAGGTGTTTTAAGTGGAAGTTTGCCAGAGAGCTCCGACTTTCTCTGATGTAATCGTGTAAGTCCAGGTTCCCCAGAATCCGAATTCCTGGTTGCCATCTGTTGATGGGTGGATTGGTTACCACCTGGGGTAATGTTGTTATTACTTGCACGAGTCATACTTGCTTGTAATCAAGTTGGTCCAGTGTTTCCACTGGGTGTTTAGAACCAGGGATTGTTAGTTCCTGGAGCATTATGACCAGCCGCACATTGTGTGAACAGACGCTGACCAGGATGCCGATGGTTGCCACTTCAGGCGCGGTCCTGGATTTGGGTGTTGACGGTGCTTATTGTAATGGCGGCACTTACTCGCCATGACACAGCAACGTCTTCGGGTTCTGTGGTTTTTGAATGAGTGTGACCCTTGCCAAAAGTCACCCTCCCACACCCTCGTGATGCTGCCGCCTCGGTCCGGGACTGCTTATTTGGGTTTCCCCTTATTCGCAGCTGTCCACCATATCTGATGGATCGTTCGCTATCCGCCACCTGCGACCCGCCCTGTACCTGAGGCTCGGCTAGGGTTATATATACATCGATGGCATTTTATTATGTAAATGACTATACTTTATGTTAATTAGAACATTATGGTGTAACAGGAAATGCTGCAAAGTGGTTGAAATCGTATCTCTCTGATTAGAAACATGGGATGTGAATGGTAAAGTGCCCTTTTTTAAGCTATCATGCATCATCCAACTGAGAACTATTTACATGTAGAGTCCCACAAGATTCGATTTATGACCCTTAGCTTTCCTAGTAGACATTAATGACCTCTCATCAGTAACAGATGATATGACCATTGCAATAAACAGAAAATAAATATAGTTTACAAAGATCGGTTAACGAAAGTAACGAGGACATCAATAAAGTACTTCTAGGCTGTTTTTTATCATGAAACTTTTGAAAAACGCCTTGTGTTCATTTTGAAACTTTCAAATTGTTCCACCACAGTATACGCCTTAAAGACGACGAAAGGCAGACGTCATTGTTTGGTAATGTGAAATTATAGGCATAATAAGTTCATCTGGGTGGAGTGTACCACATTAACTACCGGAACCCGTTGTTGGTGGCTAATTTCTTCTGCTCGACTAGCGGTTTTCTTAGTAAATTGAGAGCTGTGCATGTAGTATTAATATCTGATATCTCCAGTGCAGTGATATGATCAATGTAAATAAATGTTGAAATCTGATTTTTCTCTTTGACGATGTGTGGTGACAACAACCTAAGAATTGTCGTATGCACCCTTCAGTTCTATATATTTACAGGTTTTGTGGGAGTTATACTTTAAATCAAAATATGTTTAGGTTTCTTCAATTTAATCCACATGCATTATCACTGTATCGATTTGGATATGTGGGAAGGTTATTAACTTTTCATCATTGTAAATATGTTCTGTGCATTCTTGTTTTCCAGAGACAATCTATCTCCTTGAGGATAGCCTGGATAGGGATCTGTGGAATGAAAAGTACATCTAATGCGATCTAACGTACTGATTCAAGAAGGATGAATATTAAAGAATCCCTGTAAGAGTACAAAATAAGAGAGTACATTGGTTGCCACTTGTGAGGTATCTGGAACAAGACAGTACAAGGATGCGAAGTTGTCAGTTGATCTCTGATTTAATGATTGGCCCCTCTACTTGGTGGCCACAGCTTTAATAAAATGTATCATTGTTTCACAGATATCGATTAATAAGTTGTATCTTGAAGTACTGTGAGAAATTCGCATAGTAAATTAACAGTCATTAACTTGCCTCAGAACTATTTCACATGAAATAATCTTGGCTACAAGTACTATTCAACGTTTTACCCGTTCTATGAACTTGGCGGATGTAACTGGCCATTTTGATGAACATTTGACAGCTGACAGGAAAGTAATGGTCAAATTCAGACCAGTGTCCTAACCAAACTGTCATGAGTAGATTTGTACAATTTTTATCAGGTCATAGTGTGGCAGAAAACTAGCCCTTAATTTTCCTAACAATTTTGTTGTCAGCTTACGACATTATAATCTTTTATCATTAATCTTAATGGGAATGCTATTGCGAAAATAAAAATTGAGAATTTTGGTTTAGCGCGTTAAACAGACTTCTACAAATTTTCTAAATTCATTAATCTTCATATGTCGGTAAACAGTCACTTTCAGTCGAAATGATGAAGCTTAAGATTGTGTACAGCTGAAAGTTGAATCTTATCATTCAAGTGATAGTCTTCCTGTACTCATTAGACCATTTCACTATTATTCAAAACGGTGGAACAAGCACTACATAATTTCTGAAGCTATGAAAGTTTATCACCATCAAAACATAAAATGATAATGAAAAGGGAAGTCTCTAGCTACGCAATTAACTTTGAGACTGGCGAGGTTACTTCGAAAAATACCAGTCATTATTTTATCAGTTCACTGCAATCATAAATCCTACTCTTTGCGTCTGTAATTCATAGGAAGCAAAATTTTGTCTCTGGACCTCTTTACGCATTACTCACAAATTCCAAGAGAGCACCAATAAACCTCAATGAAGATATTTTCCTAGAAATTTTTTTTAGAAATTGTTAGACTTTTAGTTAAGTAATAATGTATCTAAGAAATCATTAAATACTTTCGTTCTCGAATTATTTAGTTCAGATAGCTTACAACGAAAAGTGGAAGAGGCGTGTTACCTGTACCGTCGGTCACATGAAGGGAGTCTGGTTTCATCCTCTCACAACGATTTGTTATTGTTGTTTATTTTTCGGAATGGTCTGTGTTAATGCATGGTTATTTTAACTAGTAAGAGCTAACAACATGAAAAAAAGAATGAAAGACACTTTCAAATGTTTACACCGAAGCTGCTCTTTATTTATTGGCTAACTAGTTTTGGGTTTCACATATTCTCACAAGCTATGCATTTTGTCTCTAGGGTATGTTATCATACTTAAGAGTAGCTCAGAGCTTCATTATTCAGGATTACACGTGATAACAATATTTTATGTATAACAGGAATATTTTCTCACTAGAGTACACTGTGTGTCACATAGGCTTATTTGTCAGCACGAAATGGCAACATATTCTCCGTTTTATATGAAACGTGGTAGTCATGTGGATCACATCGTGCAGGATAATAAATATCTGAGCTTCATGTAAGTATTATGACATCAGTACAGCTGCACACAACAAGCATTCCCCAAGTACAAAATACATGGCTTGTGGGAATGGGCAAAATCCGAAACCAGTCATTCAATAAATAATTAGCAGCTTCGGTGCAAAAATTTAAAAACATTTTCCCTTGAACATTTGAGAGCTGCAAGACGTGATGTACTGAAAACCATTAATATGAAAAAATTTGCAACACAGGAAGGTGTATAGCATACAGTGTTTTTCGGGGGACATGCGGTGTTTCAGAACACAGATGTGCGAAAACAACAACACACGGAGAAGAAAGACGCACATCAGTGGACAGAGCATCGCTACAAGTTTGTAACTCACGCTACGGGTTCTCAGTATGGGTACGGCTCGTGACGCGGCAAACGTCGCAACGTGTGAGCAGTTCATTGAGACGAACTGTCCAGGAAAGTGTGATAGCAAACCGTTTAGCAAATACGTTGATTAGGGTGCCAATCTGCAGGCGGCAACTGAAGCCATGCAACAATGTGGAGCAGAGCGTTGACAACGAAAATTAAGAGGGCGCAACCTTCAGGCGGAGCCTCTAATTTTAAGAATTCTGCAAACCATTAGCAGGTTTATCTTCAACAATTGGTCATTAATACGTAGCAACAACATGGAGCAAATGCTCACTGGTTCTCTGATAACCTATCATGGAACACAAACCTCTCAACGGTAGCGAACTGTTTAAGAAAGCAAACGTTTCCTCTCAGTATCATCCACAGCAACTCGATGGTAGATGTCACTTTCATAGCAAATATTCCCAAATAAAGTGCCAATAAGTTACGCGCATGACACCGTCGCCTTTTGGGAACATGGCAGAGGGGCCATGACTCAGTTCGCAGACCAACTGAACAGCTTCCATCAAACTGTACAGTTGACGACAGAGCTACAACATAAGGGATGTCTTCCAGTTTTGGATATTCTACTAAGAAGAAATGCAGACAGTGCACTAGGATATGCAATCTATGAAAAAGACTCGCTCAGATCGGTATGTTCATGCAACAAGCTAGCATCAGCCGGTGGTGTCACCGCCAGTCACCACACTTGCTAGGTGGTAGCCTTTATATCGGCCGCGGTCCGTTAGTATACGTCGGACCCGCGTGTCGCCACTATCAGTGATTGCAGACCGAGCGCCGCCACATGGCAGGTTTAGAGAGACTTCCTAGCACTCGCCCCAGTTGTACAACCGACTTTGCTAGCGATGGTTCACTGTCTACATACGCTGTCATTTGCAGAGGCGACAGTTTAGCATAGCCTTCAGCTATGTCATTTGCTACGACCTAGCAAGGCGCCATATTCAGTTACTGTAAGTACTATATTCAAGAATGTATTCTGAACAGATAATATTGTGAATCATGTACCGTCAAGAGCGACGGTCATCATTAATGGATTAAAGTTAAGTATCAAACAAATTACGTCCGCTTTCTGAATTCTCATTCCTTGTCATGTTTCAGACGTCACGTCAGTATAGTTCTTTCCTCGTCACGCCAGCCTGCGTGAGCTAAAACGCGTGCATTTCGGCCTCCACTAGTAACACGGTGTTGGCTCTTCTGCCAACACAACACTGTAGCCGCCAACAAAAAAAAAAAAAAAAAAAAAAAAAAAAGGGCGGAGCGCAGACTGACGTGCATCGAAGAAAACGAATGATACAGCCATGAGGAAATATGAGGTACACTTGCGAATACCGGGTATATATGACATTCATTGAGAGTGTGGCTCCCAATAGATCCGGCAAACATAGCACAGCATCCCGCAACTCTGGGTGGAACACACTAGATGCGTACATGTGGGACATAAAGACAAATCAGCACTGGCAAAATCAGCCTCAACGAGGGGTATATGTTCAAACTTGAGAGAGCTAATTTGTTGTGCCGAGTTAGTGGATTTTGGGAGAGTATAATCAGAGAATTTGGTGAGATAGGGCTCCATGATAATCACGTCAGCAGGGACGACAGCTGTCACCTGAGTTCGGCAAGAGATCCTGTTCTAGCAGCTTTACGCCAAGCATACAGCCAGCAGTTCACTCCTTGCGAGTCTGTGCACTGAATGCACCGAGAGTCGAACGGCGGTCCACAACCCCCACCACACGCCAGCCCTGGAGAGAGTCAGCCCCGCTCAAGTATTCACAGGGTGTAACGGCTGTTGAGTGCCGATATTTGTGCTGTTGACTGAGGACGGCATGTCGTTCGACATTACTACAGTATTCACGTCATTTGCAGACCAAAAATTGTAGATGTTACAAGACGTCTATTTGTAGGTTGCATGGTACCTCCAAGTAGGTGTGACAAGAGCGAGCCATTAATGGCTATTCTACCCCGGGCAGATGGTCAGGGATTGAAGCGTGAACACGTGGATGGAAAACGGTTAGTCTATAACGAAAGGCGTTGTCTGCTTAGTGGTGTACTCACGACCACGCAGAAAACATCAAGTAAAAATTCGTGACATGTTTGCGAGAAGACAGTTCGACATAAAGAAACAATCAAGACAGTGAAAGCGTAAATATTAAGGTACCACATAAAAATATATCTGCACTTAAATGCGTTACATTCTATATATGGGACACACATGGAACCTCGACATTTCGCTAGAAGACGATGGAGGTGGCATTCATCGAAACGTCGTGGAATTTCGACGAAGCCTCACAGATAGAAACTGAAGAAGATTTCATTAGTGCCAGTAACGTTCACGCAAGAGCACATTTAAAAGGTCAAGAGAGACAAAGGGCAAGTACGTATTTTTTTTTTTCAGAGAAATTTTTGACATCACAATGTTATTCTGCAATATGAAGAGATTTACTAAATACACAGGAAAGTTAAAATTGTTTTGAATCTGCCAAAACAATATAAAAATGTGACTTTAAAATAGGTCGGCATCAACGAGATGTTAAATTACTCACTAGACCACTGAGGCTCAGTGTGATGTAGAATTCTTAATAGCACCTGTGGTGTAGCAATGAGGGGGAGTACTGTAGAACGTTAGCACGTGGTGTTCTTTCTGAGTTCTGAATCTGAAAAATTGCGTGTCAGAGGTGCAATCCATAATAAGTAAACTACTTTATTTCCATTACAAGTAATTTTACTTCACAAATGAGTTGATGCTTTACTTACTATGATAAACATTTCATGTAACAGTACTCATATCTTTCTTAATGATTATAATGTGATAGCATTTTAAACTGCCTACATGTGTTAATAATTATATTAAACGTTGGTAATCGATTTTTGTTACCACTGGAAGCCTCTACATAGATACACTGCAACTGTGGCCAGGAGACATTTTGCTGTTTTGTAATAAGGATAGGTACAAAAATGAATACATTTTACACAATATCTTAATACATTACATTTTCTATGAGAATTTTCGCATGTAATGTATGTTGTATTTTAGAGCTAAAATAATTGACTAAAAATTGCCAGCAAATAAATAATAACAAACTAAGTGTCGTAACAATCGTCACTGTGACCCAGTAAGAGGTTCTCATCGCATGCACTGAAAATGCTAACTCCCAACCTGTTAGTTCCCTGCCAATTGTGTTTCTCTCGTGACATGACAATGAGCATGTGTTGTGCTACATAATCGTTAGATAATTATGGGTTCAAGTGGCTCTTAGCACCATGCGACTTAACTTCTGAGGTCATCAGTCGCCTAGAACTTAGAACTGATTAAACCTAACTAACCTAAGGACATCCCACACATCCATGCCCGAGGCAGGATTCGAACCCACGACCGTAGCTGTAGCTCGGCTTCAGACTGTAGCGCCTAGAACCGCACGTCCACACCGGCCGGCTTAGTTAATTATTTCCGATAGCATGAAAGACGGTAAAATATAACATTGACAGCAAAGGGAGTGAGAAAATACGAAATATTGAAGTACACAAACAAAGATAAATTGGAGCAGGGAAAACGACTGGCTTTTACCCTTCTGTATTGATTCGACAGTCCTTGCAGTGTCCATTAAAATAACAGCCACCTTAAGAAATATTACTTGCGTCCTACACCATGTCGATTCCAGGCCAAGGCTGACGTGCACTACACGCTTTGCAGCTTAAATGCAATACTGTCTCGAGTTAGTGGGTTTTCGAAATTGCAATAATTCTTGCAAATGGGAAAATCTCAGAGTGGTATATTTTCACGTTTGTATGCGTTTTGAAGTTGTAATAATACTCGCAAGTTGGAAAGATTTAACACAGAATATTTCCACGAGTTAGCGAGTGTTCGGAGCTTCAAGTATTTGCATGTTGAACAATCTTAGGGTCAGCTGGACATAGAAAAATTTCACGAAGTTTAGCTATTGTGGAACTATTTAAGTTTGAACACAGGTGACTGGACATAAAAGAAGCTTTGGTAGTTTTCTAGGAATACATGCTAGATAATGTCGTGCACAGTTTTAGCCAGTAAATTCGAGAAACTTTAGCCCTATTGTTGCGATAATTCAACCTCAAAGAGGAATCAATAAACATACTTGCGTTAAACGAAACCCAAAGTGAGTTGAGAATGTTGTTTGGATTTTGGCATGATATATTTAAATCCTGCCTACAATCTACGAAACTGATACTAACAACATTAAAAGACCATTGCGACAAATGTCTTGGTTGTTCCGTAGATGAGCAACCAAGTGTAAAAAATAAGAAAACAACCAGTATGTAGAAGCTAGTTACCGAACAGTCGCACTGTACACCGCTGGGCATTAGAAGTGGGATTTCCTGTGCTTGAAACACAATTATGATACGGTGAGCTCCGAATGTTTAACGAGATTCAAACAAACATTCTTCCCCAGATAATAAGGGTATTGTGTCTTACTTGTTTCTCTTGTAGCTTTGCTGAGGAACAGTTATTATTAACAATGTTAACAGCCAGTTACATACGGAACATCATTACTTCACACGACATTAGATCCTCTTTTTTCAATTTTTTTTCTACTCCACACGTTTCGTGCAGACGTAACTTCTTCCCAGTGCCAGTTTTCTGATGTTATTACGCCAGTGCAGTTGATGTGTTGCATATTTATGTGCTGCTAGCTTCAGTTAATGTCAGAATTTGAGTTTTTATGTTCACTTTTTTAGCGATAATTTTATTACCCTATTTACCACCAAAATTGAATTTTTGTGCTTGTGAATACCAGAATCTGAATTGGAGCAACTGATATCAGTAAACAGTAGTTGTAAAGCTCTGTACTGACAGTGATGGACGTCGAAAGATCGAAACGCTTGATAACAGAAACATCGAGGTGAGAATATCAGTACGAATTTAACTAACTTTCATTGTACAAAGAAAGGAATCACGCCGACAGAAACCGGATTTTATCTTACGAGTATATACAGGTAAGGACGGACTTAATAAGAAACGTTCTTCATTTGGTAATAAGAGATAATTTTGAGGTGAAAAAAGTACCTATTATCGATGGACCTCTGTATCAAGGCACTGAATTTATCAGTTTTCCAGTTTTCTATCGTTGCAGCGATTCTCATTTATCACTTTTAAAATGCTTTCCCTAGCCACAAAATTTGTTAGATATAGAAATCTGTTGACATCCGAATCGATAAATCTACCAACATGGAAGAGTTTTCCATCAATTTACACTTAAGATTCTTTGATTATTATGTTGCTTAAACATCTTTCGGCGTACGTGCATTACTCAAAATCAAGAATAGTTTTGTACTGCGTTCAGATTCTTCACATCCATTTTTCATCTAATTATTCCAGGTATTTGCGTAATGAATGAAGTTGCTGATTCTGGGGACTGCTGGCAGCAACAAGTAAGGAATCATGATCACAGCAGAATAGGGAATAAAGTTAGAAGAAAAAGATTTCCGATATTTGTGAGGCAAGGAACTAATTTTTGGTGTGTAAGAACTTGGATTATGCGGGAAGACAATGATTTGGAGCCTTTTGTGGTGATATGACTACTGTGCTACATTTAAATTTAACAAATGGGTACGTCTCTGGGACTATTTTATGTACATACTGCGAGATGATGATTGTAAAAACTGAACTGGCAAAAGGATGGTTTGCATTGGGTTACGAAACGTGTGGGCCATCCGGGCTGGTGACTGACTGGGGCTGACTGGCATAAACTTAGCAGTAGGGAACATCTTTATTTACTCTTTGCTGTTATAGTAAGGAGCGTAACTGTACATCATTAGCGCTACTGGCAATACAGAAGACAAAACATCTTTCCAAATAGATTTAAGTTGAATGATTAGTGTTTCTTGTTAGTTAACATACGACTGCATTTTCTTTCAGGTTAGATAAACTGACTTAATAGCTTATGTCAAAGACATTTTTAAGTAAGTTATATAATTATCTTCTTCTAAGCCAGTGGTAATCAGCATATAAATTTGATCATTGTGTAGATTTCAGGGCAGTGGGCTTTACATCCAAAGATAATGATTAATTTGACCTTAACACAGATTACATAATTTCACCTGTAAATAATTTCATCAATGTTAACACATTATCTGAAGAAAGGAATGTATTTTAAAATTAAACATTTAAATTATCATTGGTGAAATCTTCAATGGTTCTTTTTGTAGTTCCATCTCTTCGTTCAAAATAATGTCTCGATGTTTCATAAGACATTTGTAACTTTCAGTTTCTTGTAAAATGTTTAGCATATATCCTATTTCACTGTTGGGTGGTATTGGCAGCCATTATATAATGTCACTAAACTTGCTGTTCTAACAGTGAAAAAATGAAGATAATTTCATGCCAGTGAAATTCAGATGCTGTTTTGAAAATTTCTTCTGCCTACCCAAGTATATTTTTTCTTTCACCTGCCACTTCAAAATATTAACACCTGATAGAGTTGGTTTGTGGGATTAAAGGGACCAGACTGCTACGGTCATAGGTCCCTTTTTCCAAAAAACTAAAACCACCCAAAGAGAATAAAAAACGAACAACAGGAAAGACGGCAGACGAAACAGGACAAGAAATACTCCGACAGAGATTAGACAAAACAAATTAAAACACACAGAGTGTGACGGTGGTTGGCCGACCATATAGAAAAAAAAGGAAAAGCGAACCACTAAGAACACATTAAAAACTCAGTTTAAAATCAGAGGCTAAAAGCCAGAATCAACACTAAAAAACATAAACACTCAGATTAAACGATAAAAACCCCCTGCCTGCATAAAACGCAAAACTAAGTCCACCATGGCAGAGTCACCTATTAAAAGGGCAGAGAGCGTGTTAGGCAGCGCAAACGTCTGCCTGAGCACAGCTAAAAGTGGACAGTCCAACAAAATGTGGACCAAAGACAAAACGGATCCGCAGCGACATAGAGGGGGGATCCTCACGGCGCAGTAAGTGGCCGTGGGTCATCCGTGTGTGCCCAATGCGCAGTCGGCAGAGGACGACAGACTCCTAGCGAGAGACTCGCAAGGAGGAGTGCCACACAGTCGTCGTCTCCTTGACGGCACGGAGTTTGTTAGGGGTGGCCAGACCGCGCCATTCAGCGTCACAAAGCGAGATAACTTTGCGGCTTAAGACTGCCCTCAAATCAGTCTCCGGGAGGCCAATGTCCAGAGATGGTGCACTGGTGGCCTCTTTCGCCAGGCGGTCAACATTTTCATTGCCAGGTATCCCAACATGGCCTGGGGTCCACACAAAGACCACAGAGCGGCCGCAACGGGCAAGAGTATGCAGGGACTCCTGGATAGCCATAATCAGACGAGAGCGAGGGAAGCACTGGTCGAGAGCTCGTAAACCGCTCAGGGAATCGCTACAGAAGGACTCACCTGAATAGGAGCGGATATACTCTAGGGTACGAAAGATGGCGACCAGCTCAGCACTGTAAACGCTGCAGCCAGCCGGCAATGATCGTTGTTCAGAATGGTCCCCTAGTGTTAGCGCATAACCGACACCACCAGCAACCATCTAGCCGTCAGTGTAAACAATGCCAGAGCCCTGATACGTTGTGAGGATGGAAAGAAAGCGGCGGCGGAAGGCCACCGGAGGGACTGAGTCCTTCGGGCCCTGTGCCAATTCCAGCTGAAGGCGAGGGCGAGGCACACACCACGGGGGTGTAAGCAGAGGTGCCCGGAAAGGAGGCGGAAGAGGTAAAGCCCTAAGCCCGGAGAGAAGCTGTCTGATGCGGACCGCGATCGTACATCCAGCCCTGGGCCGACGTTCTGGAAGATGGACGTGCGACTGTGGGAATAGTAGACTATAGTTAGGATGCCTGGGCAAGCTGAAATCATGGCCAGCATAAGCGGCCAGCAAACGTTGGCGCCGTAACTGCAGTGGAGGGACACCTGCCTCCACAAGTATGCTGCCCACAGGGCTGGTCCGGAAAGAACCAGTGGCAAGGCGTATCCCGCTGTGGAGGATTGGGTCCAGCACCTGCAACGCAGATGGGGATGCTGAGCCATAAGCCAGGCTCCCATAATCCAGTCGGGACTGGATTAACGCCTGGTAGAGCCGTAACAGGGTAGATCAGTCGGCGCCCCAGCAGGTGTGGCTCAAGCATCGCAGTGCATTTAGATGCCGCCAACACATCTGTTTAAGCTGCCGAATATTAGGCAGCCAAGTCAACCGGGCATCAAAAGCCACACCCAAAAACCTATGTGATTCCACCACTGCTAGAAGTTCGCCGTCAAGATAAAGCCGCGGCTCCGGGTGGACAGTGCGTCGCCAGCAGAAATGCATAACGCAGGTCTTGGCTGCCGAAAACTGAAAGCTATGCGCTACAGCCCAAGACTGCGCCTTACGGATAGCGCCTTGTAGCTGACGTTCAGCAGCTGCAATGCCAATAGAGCTGTAGTAAAGGCAGAAGTCGTCAGCTTACAACGACGCTGAGACAGACGTTCCCACCGCCGCAGCGAGCCCGTTAAAGGCTATTAAAATCAGGCAGACACTTAAAATAGATCCCTGCGGCACACCGTTCTCCTGAACTCGGGAGGAACTATGGGAGGCCGCGACTTGCACGCGGAAGGTACGATACGACAGAAAATTTCTGACAAAAATCGGCAGAGGGCCCATAAGACCCCATCCATGAAGCGTAGAGAGGATGTGATGACGCCATGTTGTATCGTACGCCTTCTGCATGTCGAAAACGACAGCGACCAGGTGCTGACGGCGGGCAAAGGCAGTACGGATGACCGCCTCCAGGTTCACCAGATTGTCGGCGGCGGAGCGGCCTTTACGGAACCCACCCTGAGATGGATTCACAATGCCCCGAGACTCCAGTATCCAATTCAAGCGCCAGCTCACCATCCGTTCAAGCAACTTGCAACGAACGTTGGTGAGGCTAATGGGACGGTAGCAGTCCACCTCCAAAGGGTTCTTGCCTGGTTTCAGAATGGGGATAACAATACTTTCCCGCCATTGCGACGGAAACTCACCCTTGACCCAAATACGGTTGTAAAGGTCGAGGAGCCGTCGCTGGCAGTCAACTGAAAGGCGTTTCAGCATCTGACAGTGGATGCGATCTGGCCCAGGAGTGGTATCAGGGCAAGCGGCTAGGGCACTGCGAAATTCACACTCACTGAATGGAACATTGTAGAATTCAGGATGGTGGGTGCGAAATTAAAGTCTCCGACGTTCCATCTGCTCTTTAATGGAGTGGAAGGCCCGTGGGTAATTGGCAGAAGCGGAACTCAGAGCAAATGCTCTGCCAAGCGGTTGGCAATTACGTCGGAGTCAGTACAAACTGCTCCATTCAGTGAGAGCGCAGGGACGCTGACAGGGGTCTGATAGCCATAGAGGCGTCGAATTTTGGCCCAGACCTGCGATGGAGAGACTTGGAGGCCAATGGTGGAAACATACCGCTCCCAGAACTCCTGCTTGCGTTGGCGGATAAGGCGGCGGGCTCGCGCACGCAGCCGTTTGAAGGCGATGAGGTGTTCGATGGAGGGATGGCGGCTGTGACGTTGGAGCGCCCGCCGGCGATCTTTAATCGCTTCAGCGATCTCAGGCGACCACCAAGGCACAGTCCGCCGCCGAGGGGACCCAGAATAACGGGGAATGGCAGATTCGGCGGCAGTAAAGATGCCAGTGGTGACCGATTGAACCACCGCATCAACGTCATCATTAGAGAGAGGCTCAATAGCGGCAGTGGAGGAAAACAAGTCCCAGTCAGCCTTATTCATAGCCCACCTGCAAGGGTGCCCAGAAGACTGACGCTGTAGCAGTGACAGATTGATTGGAAAGTGGTCTCTACCACACAGGTCGTCATGCACTCTCCATTGGACAGACGGTAAGAGGCTAGGGCTGCAGATCGAAAGGTCAATGGCGGAGTACGTGCCATGCGCCACACTGAAGTGTGTTAAGGAACCATCATTTAAAATCGAAAGGTCGAGCAGTGCCAATAAATGCTCAATGGTGGCGCCTCTACCTGTCGCCTCTGACCCACCCCACAGAGGTTTATGGGCGTTGAAGTCGCCCAATAACAAGAAAGGTGGCGGCAATTGGGCTACCAGCGCAGCCAGGACATGCTGTGAGACATCACCGTCCAGTGGAAGGTAAAGACTGCAGACGGTAACAGCCTGTGGGGTCCACACCCGAACAGCAACAGCCTCTAAATGTGTTTGTAGAGGTACAGACACGCTGTGAAGAGAGTTAAGGACATAGATGCAGACGCCACCAGACACCCTTTCATAAGCTGCCCGGTTCTTATAATAACCCCTATAGCTATGGAGGGTGGGGTTTTGCATTGCTGGAAACCAAGTTTCCTGAAGAGCAATACAGAAGAAAGGGTGATGGCTGATAAGTTGTCGGAGCTCAGCTAGAAGGTGAAAGAAACCGCTGCAGTTCCACTGGAGTATTGTCCATGGCTGAGAAAGGTGTGAAGGGACTGGGGAGGCAGATTACGCCTCCTGACTCCCTGCTGCTACCGAGCCACTACCTATGCAACAGCTACCCGTCGCGTATGAGGGACTGGATAGACCCAGGTCCTCAGTGGACGCCAGAATCTCAACCTCATCCTCAGACGCAGAGTTGGCAGGTTGCGGTGGGACAGGTGCCACCGCAATGTCAGAATTCTTGGGAGCCTTTTTCTTGGACTGCTTTGCGTGCTGTGTCTTTGGTGTTTCTGGCGGGAAGGGCCTCACTGGGTCAGTCTCAGACTGACGGCGACCGTGACGCCCTACGACCAGCGGCCGGTAGAGGTTTGAGATACTTGCAGGTGTCCGCTTTGGCACTGGGCAAAGCCTGGGATGGGAGGGCCGCAAGGTACCCATTCCTGGCGAGAGGAGCCAAAGAAGGCTCACGCTTCTCCGACTGGGAAGGGGGAACAGATGTCCCCGATGGTTGTGGTGGAGTTGCTCCTGAAGTAGATGGAGCAGGAGCAACAGGGAGTGAAGTGCCCACCACAACCAAGGGAGCCAGTGAATTCTGACAGAGTTGAGATCGAACTGTATGTGACAACATGGTAGAGGTTCGAACCGGTGTTGCAGCAGTGGCATAGGTGGATGTCAGTGGCACAGGATGTAGCCGCTCATATTTCTGCCTTGCCTCGGTGTAGGTCAGGCGGCCCATGGTATTATATTCCATTATCTTCCTTTCTTTCTGGAATATCCTTCAGTCCGGTGAGCAGGGGGGATGGTGTTCTCTGCAGTTAACACAGATAGGAGGCGGGGCACATGGAGTATTGGGATGGGATGGGCGTCCACAATCTCGGCACGTGATGCCGGAAGTACAGCGGGATGACATGTGCCCAAACTTCCAGCATTTAAAACACCGCATCGGAGGAGAAATATATGGCTTCACATCACAACGGTAAACCATCACCTTAACGTTTTCGGGTAAGACATCACCCTCAAAGGCGAAGATGAATTCACCAGTGGCTACCTGATTATCCCTCGGACCCTGATGGACGTGCCGGAAGAAGTGAACACCTCGTCGTTCGAGGGTTGGCGCGTAATTCATCGTTGGACTGCAGAAGAAGATCCCTGTGGAATATAATACCCTGGACCATGTTGAGACTCTTATGCGGCGTGATGCTAACTGAAACAGGTCCCAACTTGTCACAATTGAGCAACCTCCGTGTGTGGGCAGAGGATGCTGTTTTGATGAGTACTGAACCAGAGCGAATTTTGGACAAGCCCTCCACCTCCCCGAACTTGTCCTCTAAATGCTCCACAAAAAACTGGGGCTTGGTTGACATAAGCGATTCCCCATCAACTCGCGTACACACGAGGTACCGGGGTGAATATTCTCCACTGCCTTCTTTAGCCATACGTTCCTCCCATGGAGTGGCCAGGGAGGGAAAAGATCTTGGTTCGTATTTCTTGCCGTTGAGGTTAGACCTCGATCGCTTAGAGACTGCTGGTGGAGGCCCACCAGCGAGAGATGATGTACCACGCTTCATTGCGGTTCATCAGCCCTGATGCCACCCACTCCGACCAGGGGCTCTCCCCATGGGCGCCACCCAGCCACAGCAAAGACCACCTGGCAGGATCGCCTTTGCCGGGAGTCCCGATGCCCCAGAGGGATAGGCATCTACTCCTTGGCATACGTGGGGAGGTAGCAGCTCAGGCATCAGCAGTGCGATCCCTGTGTAGTCAGGGGGCTACCACCAAGAGTGTACATGAGGACCCCACCACAACGGACTGGCTACCATGCTGGATGTCAGGTGTCAAATATCCATATGTGTCAGGAGGGCGAAGATGGAAGTTCATAATGGAGATCGTGGATGCTACCCAGAACACACAGCAGCTGATGTGGCCAGAAGCTCGGTGGAAGGCCAACTCCATGACAATACCGGCTGTGCCAGATCTTAGGGAAAGATGGATATAGATTGCATCACGTAAGGCGTCCAACCAAAAATGGTACGCACTAACAGAAAATTTTGAAATCTAGTGGTCAAACCCCTTAGGGGACAATCACATAAAGGCCGAAACGTTTGAGACTCCTTTTAGTCGCCTCTTACGACCGGCAGGAATACCTCGGGCCCATTCTAACCGCCAAACCCGCAGGGGGGCCTGATAGAGTAAATGTATCTGATTCACCTAGAGAATGATTAATTTGTGATCATGTTAGATCGTGTATTCTCTTGCTTTTTCTCAAATTAATTTTCGTTTAAGTGGAAGTTTAATGTGATCCAATATTTTTCCTCAATATGGGAAATATCTCTACCAATCATACAATGATGGCTTTCACGACCGGGTT
The DNA here is from genome assembly GCF_023898315.1 of Schistocerca nitens. Classification (NCBI taxonomy): domain Eukaryota; kingdom Metazoa; phylum Arthropoda; class Insecta; order Orthoptera; family Acrididae; genus Schistocerca; species Schistocerca nitens. Next base: position 731,311,410 of record NC_064619.1, read on the forward strand.
ATATGGTCGTGGTCCATGGAATTCTTCTATTCCTAACGTTTCGTCCAATACTACGTTGGACATCCTCAGAGGTGTAAAGGATGAGCCAGACAATTAGGAAATTTTACTTTATTATATGAGCCTCAAACCGGTAACTTCATTTTTCCACTACGGCCAAGCCACGGCCGGCAGTGTTAGCTGCCTGTAAATTCTTTCGTCCCACGGTCTAGTAACAGGAAGTCAGCACCGAGAAAGGGCACCTTGATCACGCGCCTCTCTCATGTGCTTACGAGGTAACGCCGCCCCAGGCGTCGCTTAGCAGGCAACGCTCTGGAAAGTTCCATGCCGCCCGCACGGTTTGCTCGGTCCTGACCAATTAGGGTGGAGGAAGCCGCGTGGTGCGTCGAATATACCCGGCCGCCCGTCGCCGGGCCCGCATATACCCGGCCGCCCGTCGCCGGGCCCGCTCTCTTGTATTCTTGCTCACCCGCGAGTCGGATGCGCTCCCTGTAGCACTGAACATCTCCCGCTTCTCCCGGTGCTGCGGCACTGTGGACTTAGTTTTGGCAGACAACCACTTTCGGTAGCTTCGCGAACAATGTTCGCCAAATTGTAAGCTCTGGCTCACCCTCACCTCCCTAGGCCTATTAGCCCCTTTTCATCATGCTTTAGCCAATAAATGGCCTTTGTCTAAAAATTACTCTATTATTCCATAACGCCCACCGCCTGCCCATACCCGCCATCCTGTACAAACTGGTGTCAGAAGTGGGATTACTCGTGACATCACGCTAGATGCGTTGTTACAGCGGGTTCTGTTTAAAATTACATTATGCCATAGTAAATTACTTCATAAGTGACAGATACGTCACAACCCCGTAATACAGGTCTTATGAAATCCATTTTAGCCAAAACATAATTGTTATAAAAACATGAAAATATAAAAGTGAAGTACACAAATATCATATTAAATTTACTGCATATTCCATATCGGTAAACAAAGAAAGTTAAGTGCCTCTTTGGGCTGACCATCCAAGTGTGATAACATTCACATTTTGAGAGGAAGTTTCTTATGCGTCAATATATTTGCAAAACACCATCAAGTGAAACTGAGAAAAAAAAGTTACACCAGTTTGGTGCAGGTGAGGCGTAGATTGTGTCGTTGGATGTCAAGGAGAAAAATAAAACTCGAAGGGAATCTAGAGATTTCCATAGTGGAGACAGAAAGCGTAAGGAATTGGATTAGAAAAGACTAAGTTGAGCGTAATTTCTGAAGGACTTTCCCTTTATGAAGGTATAGTGCACGGCGCATCGTTGACACGACGTTATCGCCTACTTAACTGTGTACATGACAATTCTGCGACTCCAAGATAGCTACTTCATACTTCATCTACAAACTAGACTTCTCTCACATAAAAAAAAAAAAAAAAACTTTACTGTGCGACAAAATTCGCCGTCTTTATCCTCTCAACATTTTGCGAATAACTTTACTTTGCGACCAAATTCACCGTCTTTATCCTCTCAACATCTTGCGACTAACTTTACTTTGCGACCAAATTCGCCGTCTTCATCCTCTCAACATCTTGCGACTAAACTCGCCGTCTCTATAACTCCATGGTGCTGGCCTCATTGGGCCCAGCTGGTTGCTTAAAACTCCGCCTTTCATTGGTTATCTCGCAGTGTCCTGGGACACGTCATACAGTTAAATGCTACTACTTCAATAGTCGGTATTCCTTCGGAAAATACAACGGAAAAGCAGTGTCAAAGAAGGCTCAAGGTTTTGAACAGAGATTTCCGCTTACTGGCGTTTAGCTGCTGGCTAGACGCGGTTCGCGTCTGACGTTACCTGATCGGCTGTCGTCAGAGAGCACGGAACACTGTTCTCGTGAACTCTTCTTCGAGATGGAACATCAAAGTCTGAGCTGAATAGTTTTGTGTTAGGATACGCCTGGGTAATAGACTGCAAAAGGCGTTGTTCGGTTGAAAGTTGTCAGATGAAAGTGGATAGGACGGACTATGTCGCGAAACGGAAAAGTGAAGAAACGACACAGACAGCTAAGGGACCGCGCGGGTGCCAGCCGCGTCACGTAAGGTACGTGCCCTTGCGGGAATGGTTGTCTTGTTCATCCAACAGACTAGGTATATGGCCAAAGCTTGCTCGTACTGTGGGTGTGATTCACTCCGTTTACGTTATCTATCACGTGGGTAGGCATGTGGTATGTCCCTCCAGATAAACATTCAAATACAAATTAAAATAAAGCATGGTTACATCCTAAACTACTCTTCCAAAACCATTTCTTACCTAAGACATTATTATTAATAAACAAATAATTGGCAGTACTCGGGAACTTACTCTAGCATACTTGAAATCCTACAAAATGATTATCCTCATCAATATAGTAACACAGCGACACATGGAAACACTAGGTTGATACAAATACTAAATTACTGGTGCTGGCAAAACTTTAGCAAAATTCTCTAAATAGGTAGTAATAAAACAGTCAAAATGAACAACAATAAGATAATACATGGACTTAAGTAATTGGACACAAGTAATTAGACATAAGTAATTTGACATAAGCAATTGGCAACACTTCATAGTGATACAAGACATGGCAAAACCGCAACAAAAGCAAAAGTTCAAAGCAATATTTCCTTCAAACAAAACTTCCTTATCCTCCAGTTACATTTCGTAGCAAAATGAATGTAAGCATCCCCTGGTATTCCTTTATGCTCTCGTTTGCATCTCCATACCAACCGATCTATGGTACTTCTACCCACAAGAAAACTGTCATTAAGTAATGGCAATGTTGTGTGTAATGCTGTGGAATAGTGTGATGTCACGTTAATACTTCCTTTAACAAGACTCTGATGAAAAGTGGTTTTGTGTCGCCTTCAATAAACAGACCAATAATTATTAAACATGTGATATACTGTTTGCTGTGTTGATTTGTTCTTGCAAATATATTTGATTATCAGTCACCCAGTCAATCGTTCAAGGATATGATTGTTGTTCCTTTTGTTAACTCTCTCACTTACCTGCTTCTATATAATCAATATTGGCGGCTCGACGAAGCTGGTTGCATCTCGAAGACGTCGATATGACTTACCTGTCGGTGCTTTGGTTTTTAATAAAATTATAGTTCATTTGTCATATGAAGAGTGTGTAGGGAGCAAAGTAAGTTCCTCACTATTGAAAATGTGCATAAAGTTATTCATAGGGTTCGTTATATAATGGTTAAGTATTTCTGTGTTGAGATTCAGTGCAGCTTGAGGTGCTAAGATGCGACACGCGTCGCGCTCGTGAGATTGTAAGTTGCTGACAGCACAGCTGACAGTACGGCTGCGTCCGGTTTCACTGGCTCGGCGGCATAACTGGCGTTCACGCTGGGTCCGTCCTCTTGCTACGCATGGAGTTTACCTCTCGGTACAGTCACAAAACTTCCTTCCAGAGTTATCTTATGTTGTTCACGACAGTTATGCATGGAGGATGTTCTTTTGTAAAGGACTCTAATAACTTAAATCGCTAGAGGTCACAAAACTATCGGGTTCCAATTATTTCATTTAAACACTCTGTTCTTCTAAAATTTAGGTAACTGGCAGGTGTTAGGCTTCTAGATAAACTGTATTTTGCGATGGCATTCCAAACCCAACTCCTTGGCTAACGCGTTTCCCACACAGCGGTCGTTTACAGGACAGATATAGCGACAAGTGCCGGCTTCCTTGACACCATATAGATCCGTTTATTAACCGTGGTGGGTAATACAACATAGCCGGAGATCGATCTGAAATTCCAATGTTTTCTAATCCTGATGGCTTAGACAATGCGTACCAGGAAAAAGTTCTCTCTCCGACAAAACAAATAGATTTTCATCTTTAGATCAGACTAGTAAAATCTGCAGGGCGATATTAAGCTAGCGAGTTTATTTCTATAACTATCACTTTAGGTTTGCTGTTTAAACTGCAACGTACGAATGTACGAAGGTGTAGCGTGGCTGATGCACGTGGCGTGCAGGGCGAATGGTGGGTGGTGAGGAGGGGCGAGGGGAAAGGTGCAGATACTGTACGCGCCCATGACAGAGGGGGTGGGTGGGGAAGGGGGAACTGCAATGGTCGCTCTCTCGGCAGGCTGGTGAGAGGGAAGGGAAGGGGGCCGCGTCGCCAGCTGACAGGGAGGGGCGCGACTCGCCGCATGTGAACAGCTGTAGACAACAGCGGTGGTATTTACGCGACTCCTTCCGTGGCATTTGATACACAGAAATACGTGGTACCAAAAAACTTACTTTGTTGTCTGTTCAAAATCGCACCATGAAAACAATAAAATAGCACTTGAGGAAGACTCCTTTTACTTTAGAGTAGCCTATTTGTTGTTTAACTTGGACTATTTATTCTTGTTATTATCGTTGTGTGATCATTTAGCAAAACATACATGTAATAGGGCGTATTTCAAAGGACAGGTAGACGGCAGCATGTAGTCATTGATCTACTGGCAGTTACAAAGACGTGTTACTATCATGTTTTTATGCTAAAGCTTTAATAGCTGTGTTCGTGCACTATTCACTCAATTAACAGGTGAAATGTGAATCCCTTTGAAATATACAAGATTAACTGATTCTTTCTCTACGTGTTCTTTTGACAAGGACAACTTTCCCCTTAATTCCATGATTAAAGAATGTTTGTGTTTTTAATTCGCCGGCCGAAGTGGCCGTGCGGTTAAAGGCGCTGCAGTCTGGAACCGCAAGACCGCTACAGTCGCAGGTTCGAATCCTGCCTCGGGCATGGATGTTTGTGATGTCCTTAGGTTAGTTAGGTTTAACTAGTTCTAAGTTCTAGGGGACTAATGACCTCAGCAGTTGAGTCCCATAGTGCTCAGAGCCATTTGAACCATTTTGTTTTTAATTCTCGACTGCTACGATAACATTACTGGAGACATTAAAAAACAAGACAAAATGATTACATAACTTCCATCACTTCCATTAGCATGTGACATCATAAATTCTATTACCAGTTACCAATGGTTGTCAATTCTTATGTCTACTTATAACTAATATGCACAATTTAATTAAATGTATAGTAACTACGGTGTTTTCCGTCAATTAATTCTCTTGTTGCATGCAGGACTTTTCCAACTGTTTACATACCATTTCAGACCTACTTTCTGGAACGGAAATCATAGGGGTTTGACCTTAGAGCATATCTACGTTGCTACCTAGGCGGTTGTATTACCTTCTTTCTTGCTTTTTTGGGTGGAACTACTGGCGTAATAGGCCGAGCTTCTCCGGTCGTAATTCCGTGCTGACCCAAATCCGTAGCCGGTAGAAACTGCCTCTCTTCAAACAACCACGAAAATTCCTCTAATACCGGCTGCAACATCCTTTTCTCCTCACTGTTTAAATGACCCAACTTCTCTGCTAACTGACTCCTTAACGTCGACGCGACATATCGCACTTCTCTAACTGAACATTTCTTTCTTTTCCTTCCTTTCTCATCTTTATCTCGCTGCTTCTCAGCTCCTCTTATTTCCTCAAAAATTTCCTGACCACTGGCTTCGGTATCACAACATCTTCTACACCAAAATTATCTATACTTACTGGTATCGCAAAACCCTTCTGTCTCCTTTCCGGTCGGCAGATACTTCTCTTTATATGCACTGACTGACGATCTAAAACATCATTCTGGGTGAGCGGGTCAACCAGAATGTCTGTCTTAGGCTGTTCTTGATTTTTGACATCTATCCAGAGAATCTTTCCACTTCCGCCTTTTATCCTCACAGGGTCAGTGGTTTTTATCGCCCACATCTGCGGTTTTATGGGAGACTGTGAACGGCGCCTTTCGCAGCTCCCTCGCGTCTGACGGGGGTGCGCACTGCCAAATCGGTGAATTGCTTCGCCGAACTGCACAGTTCGCGTTCGATAATCCACTATCCCCTGATAACAGTGCAGGAAGTCATTCCCTAGTATGATGTCAAATTCACCCTTCTTTAGCCTTACTACCTCCATCCCCTGACCGTATTTACCCTCGTCTATTTGCAGATTCACTACACACGAACCTGCAGGGACAATTACTTCCTCTCCAAGGCCACTGATATGGTACCGGGGTGGCTGTAACACCCTCCGATCATTTTTCTCCACAACCAATACACTAACTTGAGCACCAGTATCAACTAAAATTTTAACTAATTTGTTCCCGAGTACGCCAAATAGACTAACGTGTTCCACCTCTTTACATTTTTCGGTCCTAACCGGGCGTATTATTTTTGTCGGGGGCGCGGGTGGGTGGCGGAACCTGCCCCCCAAGCGTTTCCCTGATTCGACCCCACGTTGCGGCGGTGGCCGCGCATCTGATTTGAAAATGGTGACTTTGTGGGGCAAACATTATTAGGATGACCTACTGTCTGGCAAATGGTGCAATACGGCGCGCGACAGCGCATTGCCGTATGGTTGGGCTTCCCACAACGCTGACAAAATACTTCTTTTGCTGGGACCGGTACTGGGTCCGATGGGCGCGGGGCGGCAGCGCAAAAACGCAACACCTCTTCGCGTAGCATTGCCAAACGAACAGCTTCAAACAGAGAAGTGGGGGAGGCTGCTTTGACTTCTCCTCCGATGCGGGGGTCAATTCCGCGAACAAATGCATCAATTGCACGCGCTTCCGCTTCTGAGCGCAAAATTCTGTTTTCACTGGCATTTTCACCTCGCTTATAGGTATGACAAGATACTGCTCGTATGCGATCTGCAAAGGCATCAAAATCCTCGTTAGGCTTCCGCCTAAGGGTTGATAATTGATCTCTGTAATAAGCGGTACCTCTGGTATCGGAATAACGTGTAGTCAATCCGCGGGCCAATACTTCGAATTCGTGCGTGTCACGCAATTCGTCCACCGTTTCTATGAACATTCGGGCTTCCCCTGTCAACTTCAGTCTGGCTACATTGACCAGTAGATCATCCGGCCAGGCACACGTGCGACCCACATCACGAATATTTTGTAAAAACATAGCCACATTTTCGTAGGACTTCCCAGAAAACGTGGGAATGAAATCAACCGCAGGAAAATTGCTTACAGTCGCCGTGTTAGCAGAAATTGTGGCGTTTGTATTAGAGACAGAATTAGTGTTAGTTGCCTCTGTTTGAGCATTAGTTACAGGGGTGGAGCTAGCCACAGATATGGAAGTTCGCGCACTAGCTTCCAGCGTCTGTTTCAAGACGCGGTTTTGCTCAAGTAGCTCCTGATTTTGTGCGAATAACTGGCGCATTTGTGCATTTATGGCCTCGAGCGGGTCTTGCGAGACAGGTGCCTCTACGGGGGTATCCCGTTCCGTCGCTCGTGTTCCCATCGGCATGTTTACAATTTTATGGGACGCTAGTGACCAGAAAAAAGTAATGATTGTTACAAAAAAAGGACGGCCACAAAGGTTCTCAATCCAGCGGCGGAAGATCGTCGAAGCTATAGTTGTAAGCATCGCGGCGACTTACATGGCGATGGAGGCGGTGCGAAGCATTGGTGGCGGCGACGGCGTGGTGCAGTCGCTGCGGCGGCGGTGGTCGGTGGTCGGCGGCGGCGGCGACCGGACCCTCGGGCGGCGGCAGATGTGTTGGCGGCGGACGGCGCTGGCTCGGCCGGTCGGCGATGGCGGCAGGCCCCTGGCGCGTCTGTGAAAGCGGCGGGCGGCGGCGGCTGGCGCGGCGGCGGATGACGTCAGCCCGACCGGTCGCGCAGCGCAGCGCACGCCCCTCGAACTCAGGCAGCGGGCAGCGCGGCGGCGTCCGGCTCACGTGGCTGACTAGCGTGGGCTGCCTCGCTGCAGCGCGCGCCCTGTGCGTGTTTAGTGGAGCAGCCACGGCCCACGTGGAGCAAACGTGGCGGCCGGTTGGCGCATTCCATGCGCGAAGTTCACGGCGTCTCGCCGGGAAAAATTTTGTGTAGCGACAAAGTCACTATGGGAACGTATCCAAACTTCTGACACCAATTAGGAAATTGCCTAATGAATGAGCCAGACAATTAGGAAATTTTACTTTATTATATGTGGTTCCAAACGGTAACTTCATTTTTCCATTACTGCCAAGCCACGGCCGGCAGTGTTAGCTGCCTGTAAATTCTTTCGTCCCACGGTCTAGTAACAGGAAGTCAGCACCGAGAAAGGGCACCTTGATCACGCGCCTCTCTCATGTGCTTACGAGGTAACGCCGCCCCAGGCGTCGCTTAGCAGGCAACGCTCTGGAAAGTTCCATGCCGCCCGCACGGTTTGCTCGGTCCTGACCAATTAGGGTGGAGGAAGCCGCGTGGTGCGTCGAATATACCCGGCCGCCCGTCGCCGGGCCCGCATATACCCGGCCGCCCGTCGCCGGGCCCGCTCTCTTGTATTCTTACTCACCCGCGAGTCGGATGCGCTCCCTGTAGCACTGAACATCTCCCGCTTCTCCCGGTGCTGCGGCACTGTGGACTTAGTTTTGGCAGACAACCACTTTCGGTAGCTTCGCGAACAATGTTCGCCAAATTGTAAGCTCTGGCTCACCCTCACCTCCCTAGGCCTATTAGCCCCTTTTCATCATGCTTTAGCCAATAAATGGCCTTTGTCTAAAAATTACTCTATTATTCCATAACGCCCACCGCCTGCCCATACCCGCCATCCTGTACAAACTGGTGTCAGAAGTGGGATTACTCGTGACATCACGCTAGATGCGTTGTTACAGCGGGTTCTGTTTAAAATTACATTATGCCATAGTAAATTACTTCATAAGTGACAGATACGTCACAACCCCGTAATACAGGTCTTATGAAATCCATTTTAGCCAAAACATAATTGTTATAAAAACATGAAAATATAAAAGTGAAGTACACAAATATCATATTAAATTTACTGCATATTCCATATCGGTAAACAAAGAAAGTTAAGTGCCTCTTTGGGCTGACCATCCAAGTGTGATAACATTCACATTTTGAGAGGAAGTTTCTTATGCGTCAATATATTTGCAAAACACCATCAAGTGAAACTGAGAAAAAAAAGTTACACCAGTTTGGAGCAGGTGAGGCGTAGATTGTGTCGTTGGATGTCAAGGAGAAAAATAAAACTCGAAGGGAATCTAGAGATTTCCATAGTGGAGACAGAAAGCGTAAGGAATTGGATTAGAAAAGACTAAGTTGAGCGTAATTTCTGAAGGACTTTCCCTTTATGAAGGTATAGTGCACGGCGCATCGTTGACACGACGTTATCGCCTACTTAACTGTGTACATGACAATGCTGCGACTCCAAGATAGCTACTTCATACTTCATCTACAAACTAGACTTCTCTCACATAAAAAAAAAAAAAAAAACTTTACTGTGCGACAAAATTCGCCGTCTTTATCCTCTCAACATTTTGCGAATAACTTTACTTTGCGACCAAATTCACCGTCTTTATCCTCTCAACATCTTGCGACTAACTTTACTTTGCGACCAAATTCGCCGTCTTCATCCTCTCAACATCTTGCGACTAAACTCGCCGTCTCTATAACTCCATGGTGCTGGCCTCATTGGGCCCAGCTGGTTGCTTAAAACTCCGCCTTTCATTGGTTATCTCGCAGTGTCCTGGGACACGTCATACAGTTAAATGCTACTACTTCAATAGTCGGTATTCCTTCGGAAAATACAACGGAAAAGCAGTGTCAAAGAAGGCTCAAGGTTTTGAACAGAGATTTCTGATGTGTCGGCAGCTGGGCCAACACCTTGTAGATCGAAGTGGCTGAAAGTGCACGCTAAACTAACGCAGACGGGCGCGAAGTACTGGAACATGAGACTTATTAATGAATAAGAAGAAAAGTACGTAGCTGGAATAAGATACTTAACTTTATTCTCTTGTTGGAATACATCTCTTGAATAGTAGTAAGCTATTAGCACTGATACAATTGGCGCCTTGCTAGGTAGTAGCTATGGAATAAGCTGAAGGCTATTCTATCAGTCTCTCGGCAAATGAGAGGAAGACTTGGTAGGTCTGGTCGCAAGCTATGTCGTCCGTACAACTGGGGCGAGGTCTAGTCCGTGTATTGTGACCTGCCATGTGGTGGCGCTAGGATTGCGATTACACAGTGGCGACACGCGGGTCCGACATGTACTACAGGACCGCGGCCGATTTAAGTTACCACCTAGCAAGTGTGGTGTCTAGCGGTGACACCACATTCCTCCCCCGCAAATCGGCGAACGGTCGTGAGATAAGGCTTCCGCCCGCCGTGGGGAGGACCCCATGTTGACGTATGCGATGAGGTGGGGAGCCTAACAACAGGCGAGGCTGTGCCACCCGCACCCGGCCATTCGGTCCGAGGGGAGCTAGGAAACGCCTGCAAACCTAGTCCAGGGTGCACGTCAACATGAGGTGTATGCGCACGTAATGAGACAGAAGGGTCGACCTCCATGTGGTCGGAGCACCCGACGGGCGAAGACGACATCTGGTCCGGAGCGGGCAAGAGGTCCATGGCGGAGGACGGCTGGTCACGGGAAGCGAGCGGCGGCGCGTGACCCAGTGAGGCGCCAGGCGGCTACAGCGAAGCGACCGCTGCGGGCAGCGCCGGCGGCGGCTGCGGTGGCGGCGGCGCGACGCCATGTGGCAAAATGGAAGGCAGCGTCGGCAACACCTGGGGATGAGGCGAGCCAGTAGATGGGTCCCCAAGGCGCTGACCTGACGGCTCCGTCGCTGAAAGCAGACGGGGAGCGGCAGAACCCAGGCGACGACAGAGGCGCAGCTGATTGAGATGCCGACGCACCTCACCAGAGGCCCCCAAAACCAAATACATCGCGCGGCCGAGGCAGCGAAGAATGCGCCCTGCGAGCCAACGCCGTGAACCGCGATAAGTGCGATAATAGACAACGTCGCCAGGAGCAAAAACAGGAGTCTGCCGCTGCACAGGAACCTGATGCGGCGGATGCAGCAAAGACATCAGGGTGCGATGAGATCGACCATGGAGCAATTCAGCTGGCGAGCGACCATCGCGGGGCTGAGAGCGATACGATGACAAAAAGAGCAACATAGCGTCCTCCCGAGAATGCGATTCTTTCAATTTCAACATCTGTGACTTGAACGTCCGGACCAATCGTTCAGCGGCACCGTTGGACTGAGGCGAAAACGGCGCGGACGTCAGATGTTGAATACCATTGGCCGTGCAGAATGACTGAAATTCCGCGGACATGAATTGTGGGCCATTGTCGGAAACAATAGTCTGCGGAAGACCTTCAATGCAAAAGATAGCAGACAAGGCTTGGATTGTGGCAGAAGACGTCGTGGAAGACATCCGGACAACAAAAGGAAAATTACTGAAAGCATCGACCACAACCAACCATCGAGCATTCCAGAATGGACCAGCAAAATCGATGTGCAAGCGTTGCCAAGGGGAAGTGGCTTTCGGCCATGCAAAGAATTTCCGCGGCGGTGCGGATTGTTGTTCGGCACACGCCACACAAGAGGAGCACATATTCGTAATCGCAGCATCGATTCCGAACCAAGTACAGTGCTGACGAGCAAGTTGTTTCGTACGCACTATACCCCAATGTCCTTGGTGGAGAAGCTTTAAGACAGATGACTGTAACGAACGTGGGACTACGACTCGGGATTGATCATTATCGGAACGCAACAACAAAACACCACGTCGTACAAAAAGTCTCTCCTTGTGAGCAAAAAAACGGCGAACCAAAGGATCTTCGATCCGTGACTTTGACAAGGGCCATTGCGTAGCAACAAAACGCAAGACAGTAGCAAGGACAGGGTCAGCAGCTGTGGCTGTAGCTACACGACGAAAATCAATCGGAAACGATGCGACCACGTCATCGGCTTCCGAATCAATGAACATGCAAGCAAGTTCGGAAGAATCGAATGCTTTATCCTCAGCAACAGGCAAACGGGACAACGCATCAGCGTTGCCGTGCTTAGCAGTGGACCGATACAAGATATCGTAGCGGTACTGCGAGAGAAAAAGTGACCAGCGAATGAATTTCTGCGCTGTACGTGGAGGTACAGGCTTGCTCGGATGAAAAAGCGATGTCAACGGTTTGTGGTCTGTGATGATGGTAAAGTGACGACCATACAAGAAGTCATGGAACTTGGTAACACCAAACACGAGAGCTAAAGCTTCTTTCTCTATTTGTGAATAATTTCTTTGCGCAGAGGAGAGCAATTTGGACGCAAAGGCAATAGGGCGATCATGCGAGCCATCTTTGTGCGCAAGCACAGCACCGATCCCGAAATCCGATGCATCAACCATCAACAAAAGGGGTTTTCGGGGATCGAATGGCGTAAGGCAAGTATTTGAAAGTAACGCCGATTTCAACTGGCGAAAGGCGCGTTCGCATTCCGTCGTCCAGACGAACGGAACACCTTTACGGCGTAAGCGATGTAGCGGAGCTGAAATGGAAGAAGCATTGCGCACAAACTTAGCATAGTAATTAATTTTAGCCGGCCGAAGTGGCCGTGCGGTTAAAGGCGCTGCAGTCTGGAACCGCGAGACCGCTACGGTCGCAGGTTCGAATCCTGCCTCGGGCATGGATGTTTGTGATGTCCTTAGGTTAGTTAGGTTTAACTAGTTCTAAGTTCTAGGGGACTAATGACCTCAGCAGTTGAGTCCCATAGTGCTCAGAGCCAATTAATTTTACCCAGCACACTCTGTAGCTGTTTCAAATTCTGCGGAGCAGGTAAGTCCTGTATGGCACGGAGGTGCTCTGGACTCGGATGTATACCTTGGGCATTTATGACATGCCCCAGGTAGGGTAAGTCCCGAGCAAAAAACACACATTTGTCCTTTCTCAAGCGAAGACCATTCTGACGCAATACCTGAAATAATGTTCGGAGATTTTGCAAATGTTCTGCTTCTGTCTGTCCTGAGATCACAATATCGTCCAGATAGTTCGCAGCAGTAGGGACCGACGCACAAATAGTTTGTAAATATTGCTGAAACAATGCAGGGGCGGATGCACACCCGAATGGCAGTCTTTTGAAGCGATACAAGCCAAGATGCGTGTTTACCACCAAGACGCGCTGGGAGTCTTCGTCCACAGGTATCTGCAAGTACGCATCTGCTAGGTCCAATTTTGAAAAATATTTTCCCGGGCACAGTTTGTCAAAAAGATCTTCCGGGCGGGGCAAAGGAAAAGTAGCAGTCACAAGTTGTGGATTCACAGTTGCCTTGAAGTCCACACAAAGTCTCAGTTTTCCGGAAGGTTTTGGCAAAATTACTAAGGGTGAGGCCCAGAGAGAAGCCTGCACACGTTCAATTACACCTTGAGATTCGAAATCGTGCAATGTTCTGGCGACCTCATCACGCAATGCGTGGGGAACATTGCGCGCTCTGAAAAATTTCGGTTGCGCGTTGTCTTTCAATTCCAAATGTGCTTCATAGTTCTTAGCGCAACCAAGGCCCGGTGCAAAAATGTCTGCAAATTCTTCACAAAGACTAGAAACACTGGCGGAAGGCACAGTCTGATTCACTGATAGGACCTGATTTACTATAGACAAATTAAACAATTGAAACAAATCTAAGCCAAACAAGTTCACTGCACTAGAAGAACGAAGAACGTAAAATGATACCAGTTTTGTTTGTCCCTTGTATGTTGCAAGAAGGCTGCACTGTCCTAACACAGGGATCTGCTGTCCCGAGTAACCATGTAACTTAACATTTGCGGCACGCAATGGCGGTTGGCCCAGTTGTTTGTACGTGTCGTGATTAAGCAATGAAACTGCAGCTCCGGTATCGAGCTGGAATGGTATCACTTTGCCGTCAAAGTCTAAGTCCACAAAAAGTTTATTGTCCTGCTGACGACAAGAGCGACTGTCACGTGCAATTTGAACTGATACAGGTACAGAAGCACTTGCGACTTTACGGGATTTCCTGTGACGTCGACACACACTTTGGGTGGGACGAACACAGTCACTGTTAGCTAAAGTGTCACTGGACGGGTGGGAATGAACTACATTAATGTCCATGGGCGAAGGTCCACGAGCCTGATTGTCCTGGGTGCGATTCCGGCGCGAAGCAAAAGGCCTGGAATTATTGCGATTGTCTGATCTAAGCTTTTTCTGGCAAACACTTTGAACATGTCCCTTCTTTTGACAGTAAAAGCAAATAGCTTGGCGTGACGGGCAATTTTCACGCGAATGTCGAGTTGCACACCGCGGGCATGATTTCACTGCAGTTGCTTGCTTACGCGGCGCACGTGTTTGCGAGCGAGGCTGCGACGGGCGCGAGGGCCGCTTAGCGTCCCGTGCAGCGGGCCCGGCGGGCCGATTAATGTGACACACAGCTGGCGAAGTTTCAAATGAGTCCTGAGCAAAGTCAAGTGTGTCTTGCCTATCCAATATGTCTATCACTTGTTGAAGGGAGGGATTTACGAGTTTCAAAATCTGTTCCCGTATGCGAACATCAGAAACGTTCTGTGCTATTGCATCACGCACCATTGTATCTGAATAAGGGAGGCCACATTCACATTCAAAGGCACACTCCCTAGTAAGTCCTTGCAAAGTTGCTACCCACTCCCTATTAGTCTGACCGGCCGTACGTTTTGTACGAAAGAACGTATACCGTTTTGCAACTACATTTACTGTTTCTTTGAAATAGGCATCTAAAGCCGACAAAATTTCCTCGTAGGTCAGAGTTGCTACGTCGCGTCGGGGAAACAATTTCACTATCACACGGTAGGTAGACACACCGACACAAGAAAGCAAAAACGGCTGCCGCTCTTTACCTTGAATTCTGTATGCTGCTAGGTGAAACTGGAACTGGCTGGCCCACTCAGTCCAGGTTTCGCACGTGGCCTCAAAGGGCCTAAATGGCGGTGCGACAGCGTTGTGTGGCTGCGGTAGCGATGAAGCGGCGGCTGCCGCATCGGTTTGCAGCGCACGTTGACCCTGGACGAGCTGTCCAAGGGCTTCCAATAACGCCTGCGTCTGCTGATTCTGCAAGCGAAAAAATTCGGACAGTACATCTGGAGATTGTGGCGAAGCCATGACACAAGCAAATCAGAGCACAAAAAGGGAAAAAGAACAAATCAGTCCAAAGCAGAAAAAACACTATCCCATCCTCGTCGCCATGTGATGTGTCGGCAGCTGGGCCAACACCTTGTAGATCGAAGTGGCTGAAAGTGCACGCTAAACTAACGCAGACGGGCGTGAAGTACTGGAACATGAGACTTATTAATGAATAAGAAGAACAGTACGTAGCTGGAATAATATACTTAACTTTATTCTCTTGTTGGAATACATCTCTTGAATAGTAGTAAGCTATAAGCACTGATACAAATGGCGCCTTGCTAGGTAGTAGCTATGGAATAAGCTGAAGGCTATTCTATCAGTCTCTCGGCAAATGAGAGGAAGACTTGGTAGGTCTGGTCGCAAGCTATGTCGTCCGTACAACTGGGGCGAGGTCTAGTCCGTGTATTGTGACCTGCCATGTGGTGGCGCTAGGATTGCGATTACACAGTGGCGACACGCGGGTCCGACATGTACTACAGGACCGCGGCCGATTTAAGTTACCACCTAGCAAGTGTGGTGTCTAGCGGTGACACCACAATTTCCGCCTACTGGCGTTTAGCTGCGGGCTAGACGCGGTTCGCGTCTGACGTTACCTGATCGGCTGTCGTCAGAGAGCACGGAACACTGTTCTCGTGAACTCTTCTTCGAGATGGAACATCAAAGTCTGAGCTGAATAGTTTTGTGTTAGGATACGCCTGGGTAATAGACTGCAAAAGGCGTTGTTCGGTTGAAAGTTGTCAGATGAAAGTGGATAGGACGGACTATGTCGCGAAACGGAAAAGTGAAGAAACGACACAGACAGCTAAGGGACCGCGCGGGTGCCAGCCGCGTCACGTAAGGTACGTGCCCTTGCGGGAATGGTTGTCTTGTTCATCCAACAGACTAGGTATATGGCCAAAGCTTGCTCGTACTGTGGGTGTGATTCACTCCGTTTACGTTATCTATCACGTGGGTAGGCATGTGGTATGTCCCTCCAGATAAACATTCAAATACAAATTAAAATAAAGCATGGTTACATCCTAAACTACTCTTCCAAAACCATTTCTTACCTAAGACATTATTATTAATAAACAAATAATTGGCAGTACTCGGGAACTTACTCTAGCATACTTGAAATCCTACAAAATGATTATCCTCATCAATATAGTAACACAGCGACACATGGAAACACTAGGTTGATACAAATACTAAATTACTGGTGCTGGCAAAACTTTAGCAAAATTCTCTAAATAGGTAGTAATAAAACAGTCAAAATGAACAACAATAAGATAATACATGGACTTAAGTAATTGGACACAAGTAATTAGACATAAGTAATTTGACATAAGCAATTGGCAACACTTCATAGTGATACAAGACATGGCAAAACCGCAACAAAAGCAAAAGTTCAAAGCAATATTTCCTTCAAACAAAACTTCCTTATCCTCCAGTTACATTTCGTAGCAAAATGAATGTAAGCATCCCCTGGTATTCCTTTATGCTCTCGTTTGCATCTCCATACCAACCGATCTATGGTACTTCTACCCACAAGAAAACTGTCATTAAGTAATGGCAATGTTGTGTGTAATGCTGTGGAATAGTGTGATGTCACGTTAATACTTCCTTTAACAAGACTCTGATGAAAAGTGGTTTTGTGTCGCCTTCAATAAACAGACCAATAATTATTAAACATGTGATATACTGTTTGCTGTGTTGATTTGTTCTTGCAAATATATTTGATTATCAGTCACCCAGTCAATCGTTCAAGGATATGATTGTTGTTCCTTTTGTTAACTCTCTCACTTACCTGCTTCCATATAATCAATATTGGCGGCTCGACGAAGCTGGTTGCATCTCGAAGACGTCGATATGACTTACCTGTCGGTGCTTTGGTTTTTAATAAAATTATAGTTCATTTGTCATATGAAGAGTGTGTAGGGAGCAAAGTAAGTTCCTCACTATTGAAAATGTGCATAAAGTTATTCATAGGGTTCGTTATATAATGGTTAAGTATTTCTGTGTTGAGATTCAGTGCAGCTTGAGGTGCTAAGATGCGACACGCGTCGCGCTCGTGAGATTGTAAGTTGCTGACAGCACAGCTGACAGTACGGCTGCGTCCGGTTTCACTGGCTCGGCGGCATAACTGGCGTTCACGCTGGGTCCGTCCTCTTGCTACGCATGGAGTTTACCTCTCGGTACAGTCACAAAACTTCCTTCCAGAGTTATCTTATGTTGTTCACGACAGTTATGCATGGAGGATGTTCTTTTGTAAAGGACTCTAATAACTTAAATCGCTAGAGGTCACAAAACTATCGGGTTCCAATTATTTCATTTAAACACTCTGTTCTTCTAAAATTTAGGTAACTGGCAGGTGTTAGGCTTCTAGATAAACTGTATTTTGCGATGGCATTCCAAACCCAACTCCTTGGCTAACGCGTTTCCCACACAGCGGTCGTTTACAGGACAGATATAGCGACAAGTGCCGGCTTCCTTGACACCATATAGATCCGTTTATTAACCGTGGTGGGTAATACAACATAGCCGGAGATCGATCTGAAATTCCAATGTTTTCTAATCCTGATGGCTTAGACAATGCGTACCAGGAAAAAGTTCTCTCTCCGACAAAACAAATAGATTTTCATCTTTAGATCAGACTAGTAAAATCTGCAGGGCGATATTAAGCTAGCGAGTTTATTTCTATAACTATCACTTTAGGTTTGCTGTTTAAACTGCAACGTACGAATGTACGAAGGTGTAGCGTGGCTGATGCACGTGGCGTGCAGGGCGAATGGTGGGTGGTGAGGAGGGGCGAGGGGAAAGGTGCAGATACTGTACGCGCCCATGACAGAGGGGGTGGGTGGGGAAGGGGGAACTGCAATGGTCGCTCTCTCGGCAGGCTGGTGAGAGGGAAGGGAAGGGGGCCGCGTCGCCAGCTGACAGGGAGGGGCGCGACTCGCCGCATGTGAACAGCTGTAGACAACAGCGGTGGTATTTACGCGACTCCTTCCGTGGCATTTGATACACAGAAATACGTGGTACCAAAAAACTTACTTTGTTGTCTGTTCAAAATCGCACCATGAAAACAATAAAATAGCACTTGAGGAAGACTCCTTTTACTTTAGAGTAGCCTATTTGTTGTTTAACTTGGACGTATTTATTCTTGTTATTATCGTTGTGTGATCATTTAGCAAAACATACATGTAATAGGGCGTATTTCAAAGGACAGGTAGACGGCAGCATGTAGTCATTGATCTACTGGCAGTTACAAAGACGTGTTACTATCATGTTTTTATGCTAAAGCTTTAATAGCTGTGTTCATGCACTATTCACTAAATTAACAGGTGAAATGTGAATCCCTTTGAAATATACAAGATTAACTGATTCTTTCTCTACGTGTTCTTTTGACAAGGACAACTTTCCCCTTAATTCCATGATTAAAGAATGTTTGTGTTTTTAATTCGCCGGCCGAAGTGGCCGTGCGGTTAAAGGCGCTGCAGTCTGGAACCGCAAGACCGCTACGGTCGCAGGTTCGAATCCTGCCTCGGGCATGGATGTTTGTGATGTCCTTAGGTTAGTTAGGTTTAACTAGTTCTAAGTTCTAGGGGACTAATGACCTCAGCAGTTGAGTCCCATAGTGCTCAGAGCCATTTGAACCATTTTGTTTTTAATTCTCGACTGCTACGATAACATTACTGGAGACATTAAAAAACAAGACAAAATGATTACATAACTTCCATCACTTCCATTAGCATGTGACATCATAAATTCTATTACCAGTTACCAATGGTTGTCAATTCTTATGTCTACTTATAACTAATATGCACAATTTAATTAAATGTATAGTAACTACGGTGTTTTCCGTCAATTAATTCTCTTGTTGCATGCAGGACTTTTCCAACTGTTTACATACCATTTCAGACCTACTTTCTGGAACGGAAATCATAGGGGTTTGACCTTAGAGCATATCTACGTTGCTACCTAGGCGGTTGTATTACCTTCTTTCTTGCTTTTTTGGGTGGAACTACTGGCGTAATAGGCCGAGCTTCTCCGGTCGTAATTCCGTGCTGACCCAAATCCGTAGCCGGTAGAAACTGCCTCTCTTCAAACAACCACGAAAATTCCTCTAATACCGGCTGCAACATCCTTTTCTCCTCACTGTTTAAATGACCCAACTTCTCTGCTAACTGACTCCTTAACGTCGACGCGACATATCGCACTTCTCTAACTGAACATTTCTTTCTTTTCCTTCCTTTCTCATCTTTATCTCGCTGCTTCTCAGCTCCTCTTATTTCCTCAAAAATTTCCTGACCACTGGCAACAATAGTACCCTTCGGTATCACAACATCTTCTACACCAAAATTATCTATACTTACTGGTATCGCAAAACCCTTCTGTCTCCTTTCCGGTCGGCAGATACTTCTCTTTATATGCACTGACTGACGATCTAAAACATCATTCTGGGTGAGCGGGTCAACCAGAATGTCTGTCTTAGGCTGTTCTTGATTTTTGACATCTATCCAGAGAATCTTTCTGATGTGTCGGCAGCTGGGCCAACACCTTGTAGATCGAAGTGGCTGAAAGTGCACGCTAAACTAACGCAGACGGGCGCGAAGTACTGGAACATGAGACTTATTAATGAATAAGAAGAAAAGTACGTAGCTGGAATAAGATACTTAACTTTATTCTCTTGTTGGAATACATCTCTTGAATAGTAGTAAGCTATTAGCACTGATACAATTGGCGCCTTGCTAGGTAGTAGCTATGGAATAAGCTGAAGGCTATTCTATCAGTCTCTCGGCAAATGAGAGGAAGACTTGGTAGGTCTGGTCGCAAGCTATGTCGTCCGTACAACTGGGGCGAGGTCTAGTCTGTGTCTTGTGACCTGCCATGTGGTGGCTCTAGGATTGCGATTACACAGTGGCGACACGCGGGTCCGACATGTACTACAGGACCGCGGCCGATTTAAGTTACCACCTAGCAAGTGTGGTGTCTAGCGGTGACACCACACTTTCCACTTCCGCCTTTTATCCTCACAGGGTCAGTGGTTTTTATCGCCCACATCTGCGGTTTTATGGGAGACTGTGAACGGCGCCTTTCGCAGCTCCCTCGCGTCTGACGGGGGTGCGCACTGCCAAATCGGTGAATTGCTTCGCCGAACTGCACAGTTCGCGTTCGATAATCCACTATCCCCTGATAACGGTGCAGGAAGTCATTCCCTAGTATGATGTCAAATTCACCCTTCTTTAGCCTTACTACCTCCATCCCCTGACCGTATTTACCCTCGTCTATTTGCAGATTCACTACACACGAACCTGCAGGGACAATTACTTCCTCTCCAAGGCCACTGATATGGTACCGGGGTGGCTGTAACACCCTCCGATCATTTTTCTCCACAAACAATACACTAACTTGAGCACCAGTATCAACTAAAATTTTAACTAATTTGTTCCCGAGTACGCCAAATAGACTAACGTGTTCCACCTCTTTACATTTTTCGGTCCTAACCGGGCGTATTATTTTTGTCGGGGGCGCGGGTGGGTGGCGGAACCTGCCCCCCAAGCGTTTCCCTGATTCGACCCCACGTTGCGGCGGTGGCCGCGCATCTGATTTGAAAATGGTGACTTTGTGGGGCAAACATTATTAGGATGACCTACTGTCTGGCAAATGGTGCAATACGGCGCGCGACAGCGCATTGCCGTATGGTTGGGCTTCCCACAATGCTGACAAAATACTTCTTTTGCTGGGACCGGTACTGGGTCCGATGGGCGCGGGGCGGCAGCGCAAAAACGCAACACCTCTTCGCGTAGCATTGCCAAACGAACAGCTTCAAACAGAGAAGTGGGGGAGGCTGCTTTGACTTCTCCTCCGATGCGGGGGTCAATTCCGCGAACAAATGCATCAATTGCACGCGCTTCCGCTTCTGAGCGCAAAATTCTGTTTTCACTGGCATTTTCACCTCGCTTATAGGTATGACAAGATACTGCTCGTATGCGATCTGCAAAGGCATCAAAATCCTCGTTAGGCTTCCGCCTAAGGGTTGATAATTGATCTCTGTAATATGCGGTACCTCTGGTATCGGAATAACGCGTAGTCAATCCGCGGGCCAATACTTCGAATTCGTGCGTGTCACGCAATTCGTCCACCGTTTCTATGAACATTCGGGCTTCCCCTGTCAACTTCAGTCTGGCTACATTGACCAGTAGATCATCCGGCCAGGCACACGTGCGACCCACATCACGAATATTTTGTAAAAACATAGCCACATTTTCGTAGGACTTCCCAGAAAACGTGGGAATGAAATCAACCGCAGGAAAATTGCTTACAGTCGCCGTGTTAGCAGAAATTGTGGCGTTTGTATTAGAGACAGAATTAGTGTTAGTTGCCTCTGTTTGAGCATTAGTTACAGGGGTGGAGCTAGCCACAGATATGGAAGTTCGCGCACTAGCTTCCAGCGTCTGTTTCAAGACGCGGTTTTGCTCAAGTAGCTCCTGATTTTGTGCGAATAACTGGCGCATTTGTGCATTTATGGCCTCGAGCGGGTCTTGCGAGACAGGTGCCTCTACGGGGGTATCCCGTTCCGTCGCTCGTGTTCCCATCGGCATGTTTACAATTTTATGGGACGCTAGTGACCAGAAAAAAGTAATGATTGTTACAAAAAAAGGACGGCCACAAAGATTTTCAATCCAGCGGCGGAAGATCGTCGAAGCTATAGTTGTAAGCATCGCGGCGACTTACATGGCGATGGAGGCGGTGCGACGCATTGGTGGCGGCGACGGCGTGGTGCAGTCGCTGCGGCGGCGGTGGTCGGTGGTCGGCGGCGGCGGCGACCGGACCCTCGGGCGGCGGCAGATGTGTTGGCGGCGGACGGCGCTGGCTCGGCCGGTCGGCGATGGCGGCAGGCCCCTGGCGCGTCTGTGACAGCGGCGGGCGGCGGCGGCTGGCGCGGCGGCGGATGACGTCAGCCCGACCGGTCGCGCAGCGCAGCGCACGCCCCTCGAACTCAGGCAGCGAGCAGCGCGGCGGCGTCCGGCTCACGTGGCTGACTAGCGTGGGCTGCCTCGCTGCAGCGCGCGCCCTGTGCGTGTTTAGTGGAGCAGCCACGGCCCACGTGGAGCAAACGTGGCGGCCGGTTGGCGCATTCCATGCGCGAAGTTCACGGCGTCTCGCCGGGAAAAATTTTGTATAGCGACAAAGTCACTATGGGAACGTATCCAAACTTCTGACACCAATTAGGAAATTGCCTAATGAATGAGCCAGACAATTAGGAAATTTTACTTTACTATATGTGGTTCCAAACGGTAACTTCATTTTTCCATTACTGCCAAGCCACGGCCGGCAGTGTTAGCTGCCTGTAAATTCTTTCGTCCCACGGTCTAGTAACAGGAAGTCAGCACCGAGAAAGGGCACCTTGATCACGCGCCTCTCTCATGTGCTTACGAGGTAACGCCGCCCCAGGCGTCGCTTAGCAGGCAACGCTCTGGAAAGTTCCATGCCGCCCGCACGGTTTGCTCGGTCCTGACCAATTAGGGTGGAGGAAGCCGCGTGGTGCGTCGAATATACCCGGCCGCCCGTCGCCGGGCCCGCATATACCCGGCCGCCCGTCGCCGGGCCCGCTCTCTTGTATTCTTACTCACCCGCGAGTCGGATGCGCTCCCTGTAGCACTGAACATCTCCCGCTTCTCCCGGTGCTGCGGCACTGTGGACTTAGTTTTGGCAGACAACCACTTTCGGTAGCTTCGCGAACAATGTTCGCCAAATTGTAAGCTCTGGCTCACCCTCACCTCCCTAGGCCTATTAGCCCCTTTTCATCATGCTTTAGCCAATAAATGGCCTTTGTCTAAAAATTACTCTATTATTCCATAACGCCCACCGCCTGCCCATACCCGCCATCCTGTACAAACTGGTGTCAGAAGTGGGATTACTCATGACATCACGCTAGATGCGTTGTTACAGCGGGTTCTGTTTAAAATTACATTATGCCATAGTAAATTACTTCATAAGTGACAGATACGTCACAACCCCGTAATACAGGTCTTATGAAATCCATTTTAGCCAAAACATAATTGTTATAAAAACATGAAAATATAAAAGTGAAGTACGCAAATATCATATTAAATTTACTGCATATTCCATATCGGTAAACAAAGAAAGTTAAGTGCCTCTTTGGGCTGACCATCCAAGTGTGATAACATTCACATTTTGAGAGGAAGTTTCTTATGCGTCAATATATTTGCAAAACACCATCAAGTGAAACAGAGAAAAAAAAGTTACACCAGTTTGGAGCAGGTGAGGCGTAGATTGTGTCGTTGGATGTCAAGGAGAAAAATAAAACTCGAAGGGAATCTAGAGATTTCCATAGTGGAGACAGAAAGCGTAAGGAATTGGATTAGAAAAGACTAAGTTGAGCGTAATTTCTGAAGGACTTTCCCTTTATGAAGGTATAGTGCACGGCGCATCGTTGACACGACGTTATCGCCTACTTAACTGTGTACATGACAATGCTGCGACTCCAAGATAGCTACTTCATACTTCATCTACAAACTAGACTTCTCTCACATAAAAAAAAAAAAAACTTTACTGTGCGACAAAATTCGCCGTCTTTATCCTCTCAACATTTTGCGAATAACTTTACTTTGCGACCAAATTCGCCGTCTTCATCCTCTCAACATCTTGCGACTAAACTCGCCGTCTCTATAACTCCATGGTGCTGGCCTCATTGGGCCCAGCTGGTTGCTTAAAACTCCGCCTTTCATTGGTTATCTCGCAGTGTCCTGGGACACGTCATACAGTTAAATGC
The DNA here is from genome assembly GCF_023898315.1 of Schistocerca nitens. Taxonomy (NCBI): domain Eukaryota; kingdom Metazoa; phylum Arthropoda; class Insecta; order Orthoptera; family Acrididae; genus Schistocerca; species Schistocerca nitens. The sequence goes on from NC_064619.1 coordinate 731,335,146, forward strand.
TACTACTTCAATAGTCGGTATTCCTTCGGAAAATACAACGGAAAAGCAGTGTCAAAGAAGGCTCAAGGTTTTGAACAGAGATTTCCGCCTACTGGCGTTTAGCTGCGGGCTAGACGCGGTTCGCGTCTGACGTTACCTGATCGGCTGTCGTCAGAGAGCACGGAACACTGTTCTCGTGAACTCTTCTTCGAGATGGAACATCAAAGTCTGAGCTGAATAGTTTTGTGTTAGGATACGCCTGGGTAATAGACTGCAAAAGGCGTTGTTCGGTTGAAAGTTGTCAGATGAAAGTGGATAGGTCGGACTATGTCGCGAAACGGAAAAGTGAAGAAACGACACAGACAGCTAAGGGACCGCGCGAGTGCCAGCCGCGTCACGTAAGGTACGTGCCCTTGCGGGAATGGTTGTCTTGTTCATCCAACAGACTAGGTATATGGCCAAAGCTTGCTCGTACTGTGGGTGTGATTCACTCCGTTTACGTTATCTATCACGTGGGTAGGCATGTGGTATGTCCCTCCAGATAAACATTCAAATACAAATTAAAATAAAGCATGGTTACATCCTAAACTACTCTTCCAAAACCATTTCTTACCTAAGACATTATTATTAATAAACAAATAATTGGCAGTACTCGGGAACTTACTCTAGCATACTTGAAATCCTACAAAATGATTATCCTCATCAATATAGTAACACAGCGACACATGGAAACACTAGGTTGATACAAATACTAAATTACTGGTGCTGGCAAAACTTTAGCAAAATTCTCTAAATAGGTAGTAATAAAACAGTCAAAATGAACAACAATAAGATAATACATGGACTTAAGTAATTGGACACAAGTAATTAGACATAAGTAATTTGACATAAGCAATTGGCAACACTTCATAGTGATACAAGACATGGCAAAACCGCAACAAAAGCAAAAGTTCAAAGCAATATTTCCTTCGAACAAAACTTCCTTATCCTCCAGTTACATTTCGTAGCAAAATGAATGTAAGCATCCCCTGGTATTCCTTTATGCTCTCGTTTGCATCTCCATACCAACCGATCTATGGTACTTCTACCCACAAGAAAACTGTCATTAAGTAATGGCAATGTTGTGTGTAATGCTGTGGAATAGTGTGATGTCACGTTAATACTTCCTTTAACAAGACTCTGATGAAAAGTGGTTTTGTGTCGCCTTCAATAAACAGACCAATAATTATTAAACATGTGATATACTGTTTGCTGTGTTGATTTGTTCTTGCAAATATATTTGATTATCAGTCACCCAGTCAATCGTTCAAGGTTATGATTGTTGTTCCTTTTGTTAACTCTCTCACTTACCTGCTTCCATATAATCAATATTGGCGGCTCGACGAAGCTGGTTGCATCTCGAAGACGTCGATATGACTTACCTGTCGGTGCTTTGGTTTTTAATAAAATTATAGTTCATTTGTCATATGAAGAGTGTGTAGGGAGCAAAGTAAGTTCCTCACTATTGAAAATGTGCATAAAGTTATTCATAGGGTTCGTTATATAATGGTTAAGTATTTCTGTGTTGAGATTCAGTGCAGCTTGAGGTGCTAAGATGCGACACGCGTCGCGCTCGTGAGATTGTAAGTTGCTGACAGCACAGCTGACAGTACGGCTGCGTCCGGTTTCACTGGCTCGGCGGCATAACTGGCGTTCACGCTGGGTCCGTCCTCTTGCTACGCATGGAGTTTACCTCTCGGTACAGTCACAAAACTTCCTTCCAGAGTTATCTTATGTTGTTCACGACAGTTATGCATGGAGGATGTTCTTTTGTAAAGGACTCTAATAACTTAAATCGCTAGAGGTCACAAAACTATCGGGTTCCAATTATTTCATTTAAACACTCTGTTCTTCTAAAATTTAGGTAACTGGCAGGTGTTAGGCTTCTAGATAAACTGTATTTTGCGATGGCATTCCAAACCCAACTCCTTGGCTAACGCGTTTCCCACACAGCGGTCGTTTACAGGACAGATATAGCGACAAGTGCCGGCTTCCTTGACACCATATAGATCCGTTTATTAACCGTGGTGGGTAATACAACATAGCCGGAGATCGATCTGAAATTCCAATGTTTTCTAATCCTGATGGCTTAGACAATGCGTACCAGGAAAAAGTTCTCTCTCCGACAAAACAAATAGATTTTCATCTTTAGATCAGACTAGTAAAATCTGCAGGGCGATATTAAGCTAGCGAGTTTATTTCTATAACTATCACTTTAGGTTTGCTGTTTAAACTGCAACGTACGAATGTACGAAGGTGTAGCGTGGCTGATGCACGTGGCGTGCAGGGCGAATGGTGGGTGGTGAGGAGGGGCGAGGGGAAAGGTGCAGATACTGTACGCGCCCATGACAGAGGGGGGGGGGGGGGTGGGGAAGGGGGAACTGCAATGGTCGCTCTCTCGGCAGGCTGGTGAGAGGGAAGGGAAGGGGGCCGCGTCGCCAGCTGACAGGGAGGGGCGCGACTCGCCGCATGTGAACAGCTGTAGACAACAGCGGTGGTATTTACGCGACTCCTTCCGTGGCATTTGATACACAGAAATACGTGGTACCAAAAAACTTACTTTGTTGTCTGTTCAAAATCGCACCATGAAAACAATAAAATAGCACTTGAGGAAGACTCCTTTTACTTTAGAGTAGCCTATTTGTTGTTTAACTTGGACTATTTATTCTTGTTATTATCGTTGTGTGATCATTTAGCAAAACATACATGTAATAGGGCGTATTTCAAAGGACAGGTAGACGGCAGCATGTAGTCATTGATCTACTGGCAGTTACAAAGACGTGTTACTATCATGTTTTTATGCTAAAGCTTTAATAGCTGTGTTCGTGCACTATTCACTAAATTAACAGGTGAAATGTGAATCCCTTTGAAATATACAAGATTAACTGATTCTTTCTCTACGTGTTCTTTTGACAAGGACAACTTTCCCCTTAATTCCATGATTAAAGAATGTTTGTGTTTTTAATTCGCCGGCCGAAGTGGCCGTGCGGTTAAAGGCGCTGCAGTCTGGAACCGCAAGACCGCTACGGTCGCAGGTTCGAATCCTGCCTCGGGCATGGATGTTTGTGATGTCCTTAGGTTAGTTAGGTTTAACTAGTTCTAAGTTCTAGGGGACTAATGACCTCAGCAGTTGAGTCCCATAGTGCTCAGAGCCATTTGAACCATTTTGTTTTTAATTCTCGACTGCTACGATAACATTACTGGAGACATTAAAAAACAAGACAAAATGATTACATAACTTCCATCACTTCCATTAGCATGTGACATCATAAATTCTATTACCAGTTACCAATGGTTGTCAATTCTTATGTCTACTTATAACTAATATGCACAATTTAATTAAATGTATAGTAACTACGGTGTTTTCCGTCAATTAATTCTCTTGTTGCATGCAGGACTTTTCCAACTGTTTACATACCATTTCAGACCTACTTTCTGGAACGGAAATCATAGGGGTTTGACCTTAGAGCATATCTACGTTGCTATCTAGGCGGTTGTATTACCTTCTTTCTTGCTTTTTTGGGTGGAACTACTGGCGTAATAGGCCGAGCTTCTCCGGTCGTAATTCCGTGCTGACCCAAATCCGTAGCCGGTAGAAACTGCCTCTCTTCAAACAACCACGAAAATTCCTCTAATACCGGCTGCAACATCCTTTTCTCCTCACTGTTTAAATGACCCAACTTCTCTGCTAACTGACTCCTTAACGTCGACGCGACATATCGCACTTCTCTAACTGAACATTTCTTTCTTTTCCTTCCTTTCTCATCTTTATCTCGCTGCTTCTCAGCTCCTCTTATTTCCTCAAAAATTTCCTGACCACTGGCTTCGGTATCACAACATCTTCTACACCAAAATTATCTATACTTACTGGTATCGCAAAACCCTTCTGTCTCCTTTCCGGTCGGCAGATACTTCTCTTTATATGCACTGACTGACGATCTAAAACATCATTCTGGGTGAGCGGGTCAACCAGAATGTCTGTCTTAGGCTGTTCTTGATTTTTGACATCTATCCAGAGAATCTTTCCACTTCCGCCTTTTATCCTCACAGGGTCAGTGGTTTTTATCGCCCACATCTGCGGTTTTATGGGAGACTGTGAACGGCGCCTTTCGCAGCTCCCTCGCGTCTGACGGGGGTGCGCACTGCCAAATCGGTGAATTGCTTCGCCGAACTGCACAGTTCGCGTTCGATAATCCACTATCCCCTGATAACAGTGCAGGAAGTCATTCCCTAGTATGATGTCAAATTCACCCTTCTTTAGCCTTACTACCTCCATCCCCTGACCGTATTTACCCTCGTCTATTTGCAGATTCACTACACACGAACCTGCAGGGACAATTACTTCCTCTCCAAGGCCACTGATATGGTACCGGGGTGGCTGTAACACCCTCCGATCATTTTTCTCCACAAACAATACACTAACTTGAGCACCAGTATCAACTAAAATTTTAACTAATTTGTTCCCGAGTACGCCAAATAGACTAACGTGTTCCACCTCTTTACATTTTTCGGTCCTAACCGGGCGTATTATTTTTGTCGGGGGCGCGGGTGGGTGGCGGAACCTGCCCCCCAAGCGTTTCCCTGATTCGACCCCACGTTGCGGCGGTGGCCGCGCATCTGATTTGAAAATGGTGACTTTGTGGGGCAAACATTATTAGGATGACCTACTGTCTGGCAAATGGTGCAATACGGCGCGCGACAGCGCATTGCCGTATGGTTGGGCTTCCCACAATGCTGACAAAATACTTCTTTTGCTGGGACCGGTACTGGGTCCGATGGGCGCGGGGCGGCAGCGCAAAAACGCAACACCTCTTCGCGTAGCATTGCCAAACGAACAGCTTCAAACAGAGAAGTGGGGGAGGCTGCTTTGACTTCTCCTCCGATGCGGGGGTCAATTCCGCGAACAAATGCATCAATTGCACGCGCTTCCGCTTCTGAGCGCAAAATTCTGTTTTCACTGGCATTTTCACCTCGCTTATAGGTATGACAAGATACTGCTCGTATGCGATCTGCAAAGGCATCAAAATCCTCGTTAGGCTTCCGCCTAAGGGTTGATAATTGATCTCTGTAATATGCGGTACCTCTGGTATCGGAATAACGCGTAGTCAATCCGCGGGCCAATACTTCGAATTCGTGCGTGTCACGCAATTCGTCCACCGTTTCTATGAACATTCGGGCTTCCCCTGTCAACTTCAGTCTGGCTACATTGACCAGTAGATCATCCGGCCAGGCACACGTGCGACCCACATCACGAATATTTTGTAAAAACATAGCCACATTTTCGTAGGACTTCCCAGAAAACGTGGGAATGAAATCAACCGCAGGAAAATTGCTTACAGTCGCCGTGTTAGCAGAAATTGTGGCGTTTGTATTAGAGACAGAATTAGTGTTAGTTGCCTCTGTTTGAGCATTAGTTACAGGGGTGGAGCTAGCCACAGATATGGAAGTTCGCGCACTAGCTTCCAGCGTCTGTTTCAAGACGCGGTTTTGCTCAAGTAGCTCCTGATTTTGTGCGAATAACTGGCGCATTTGTGCATTTATGGCCTCGAGCGGGTCTTGCGAGACAGGTGCCTCTACGGGGGTATCCCGTTCCGTCGCTCGTGTTCCCATCGGCATGTTTACAATTTTATGGGACGCTAGTGACCAGAAAAAAGTAATGATTGTTACAAAAAAAGGACGGCCACAAAGGTTCTCAATCCAGCGGCGGAAGATCGTCGAAGCTATAGTTGTAAGCATCGCGGCGACTTACATGGCGATGGAGGCGGTGCGACGCATTGGTGGCGGCGACGGCGTGGTGCAGTCGCTGCGGCGGCGGTGGTCGGTGGTCGGCGGCGGCGGCGACCGGACCCTCGGGCGGCGGCAGATGTGTTGGCGGCGGACGGCGCTGGCTCGGCCGGTCGGCGATGGCGGCAGGCCCCTGGCGCGTCTGTGACAGCGGCGGGCGGCGGCGGCTGGCGCGGCGGCGGATGACGTCAGCCCGACCGGTCGCGCAGCGCAGCGCACGCCCCTCGAACTCAGGCAGCGGGCAGCGCGGCGGCGTCCGGCTCACGTGGCTGACTAGCGTGGGCTGCCTCGCTGCAGCGCGCGCCCTGTGCGTGTTTAGTGGAGCAGCCACGGCCCACGTGGAGCAAACGTGGCGGCCGGTTGGCGCATTCCATGCGCGAAGTTCACGGCGTCTCGCCGGGAAAAATTTTGTGTAGCGACAAAGTCACTACGGGAACGTATCCAAACTTCTGACACCAATTAGGAAATTGCCTAATGAATGAGCCAGACAATTAGGAAATTTTACTTTATTATATGTGGTTCCAAACGGTAACTTCATTTTTCCATTACTGCCAAGCCACGGCCGGCAGTGTTAGCTGCCTGTAAATTCTTTCGTCCCACGGTCTAGTAACAGGAAGTCAGCACCGAGAAAGGGCACCTTGATCACGCGCCTCTCTCATGTGCTTACGAGGTAACGCCGCCCCAGGCGTCGCTTAGCAGGCAACGCTCTGGAAAGTTCCATGCCGCCCGCACGGTTTGCTCGGTCCTGACCAATTAGGGTGGAGGAAGCCGCGTGGTGCGTCGAATATACCCGGCCGCCCGTCGCCGGGCCCGCATATACCCGGCCGCCCGTCGCCGGGCCCGCTCTCTTGTATTCTTACTCACCCGCGAGTCGGATGCGCTCCCTGTAGCACTGAACATCTCCCGCTTCTCCCGGTGCTGCGGCACTGTGGACTTAGTTTTGGCAGACAACCACTTTCGGTAGCTTCGCGAACAATGTTCGCCAAATTGTAAGCTCTGGCTCACCCTCACCTCCCTAGGCCTATTAGCCCCTTTTCATCATGCTTTAGCCAATAAATGGCCTTTGTCTAAAAATTACTCTATTATTCCATAACGCCCACCGCCTGCCCATACCCGCCATCCTGTACAAACTGGTGTCAGAAGTGGGATTACTCGTGACATCACGCTAGATGCGTTGTTACAGCGGGTTCTGTTTAAAATTACATTATGCCATAGTAAATTACTTCATAAGTGACAGATACGTCACAACCCCGTAATACAGGTCTTATGAAATCCATTTTAGCCAAAACATAATTGTTATAATAACATGAAAATATAAAAGTGAAGTACGCAAATATCATATTAAATTTACTGCATATTCCATATCGGTAAACAAAGAAAGTTAAGTGCCTCTTTGGGCTGACCATCCAAGTGTGATAACATTCACCTTTTGAGAGGAAGTTTCTTATGCGTCAATATATTTGCAAAACACCATCAAGTGAAACTGAGAAAAAAAAGTTACACCAGTTTGGTGCAGGTGGGGCGTAGATTGTGTCGTTGGATGTCAAGGAGAAAAATAAAACTCGAAGGGAATCTAGAGATTTCCATAGTGGAGACAGAAAGCGTAAGGAATTGGATTAGAAAAGACTAAGTTGAGCGTAATTTCTGAAGGACTTTCCCTTCATGAAGGTATAGTGCACGGCGCATCGTTGACACGACGTTATCGCCTACTTAACTGTGTACATGACAATGCTGCGACTCCAAGATAGCTACTTCATACTTCATCTACAAACTAGACTTCTCTCACATAAAAAAAAAAACTTTACTGTGCGACAAAATTCGCCGTCTTTATCCTCTCAACATTTTGCGAATAACTTTACTTTGCGACCAAATTCACCGTCTTTATCCTCTCAACATCTTGCGACTAACTTTACTTTGCGACCAAATTCGCCGTCTTCATCCTCTCAACATCTTGCGACTAAACTCGCCGTCTCTATAACTCCATGGTGCTGGCCTCATTGGGCCCAGCTGGTTGCTTAAAACTCCGCCTTTCATTGGTTATCTCGCAGTGTCCTGGGACACGTCATACAGTTAAATGCTACTACTTCAATAGTCGGTATTCCTTCGGAAAATACAACGGAAAAGCAGTGTCAAAGAAGGCTCAAGGTTTTGAACAGAGATTTCCGCTTACTGGCGTTTAGCTGCGGGCTAGACGCGGTTAGCGTCTGATGTTGCCTGATCAGCTGTCGTCAGAGAGCACGGAACACTGTTCTCGTGAACTCTTCTTCGAGATGGAAGATCAAAGTCTGGGCTGAATAGTTCTGTGTCTGTTGAAAGTTGACAGATGAAAGTGGGTAGGATGAACTATGCCGCGAAACGGAAAAGTGAAGGAACGACACAGACAGCTAAGGGACCGCGCGGGTGCCAGCCACGTCACGTAAGCTACGTGCCCTTGCGGGTGGTGCATGTCTCTTCAAGGGTGGTTCTGTTGATAGTGGAAAGATGAAAGTGGGTAGAACAGACTATGTCGCGGAACGGAAAAGTGAAGAAACGACACAGACAGCTAAGGGACCGCGCGGGTGCCAGCCGCGTCACGTAAGGTACGTGCCCTTGCGGGTGGTGCATGACTCTTCATGTGTTGTTCTGTTGAGAGAGGACCACTTTCCCCTTAATTCCATGATTAAAGAATGTTTGTGTTTTTAATTCTCGACTGCTACGATAACATTACTGGAGACGTTAAATGACAAAATGATTACATAACTTCAATCACTTCCATTAACATGTGACATCATACATTCTATTACCAATGGTTGCCAATTCTTATGTCCACTTATAATTAGCATGCACAACTTCAATAAATGCATAGTAACGACGGTGTTTTCCGTCAATTGATTCTCTTGCTGCATGCAGGACTTTTCCAACTGTTTACATACCATTCCAGACCTACTTTCAGGAACGCAAATCATAGGGGTTTGACCTTAGAGCATATCTACGTTGCTGTATAGGCGGTTGTATTACCTTCTTTCTTGCTTTTTTGGGTGGAACTACTGGCGTAATAGACCCGGTTTCACTGTTAGGTGGGGGTGGCTCGGGTCCTTTATACAGTTTCAATCTGTCAAAATGAACGATCACTGTGCGTTCCGCTAACTGAATTTCCGCATTTACTGGTGAAGTAAGCCGGATGATACGGTACGGTCCTCCATAAGTAGGTGTAAACTTTTTGGTTCTTCCCCCCGCACCTTACACGAAGCCGTGCGATTAGCACTCTTGAGAGAGGAGGCGAGCCGATTTGTGGCCGTCTCCGCGCGGCAAAGCGAGCCCCGACGTGTCTTTTCGAACGATACTAAGTGTGGGCGCTGTAATAGACAAGGACATGTGGCAGAGCAATGTCGCGTGCCATATTGTCATCAGTGCAGGAACATGGGTCACCAAAGCGTGCATTGTCCAAATAGTAGGCCACAACCGCCTGCAAATTCCAGGCGAAATGCAAACCAATCACAGAATTCTGGAAACGGCCGCGGGGCAGGAAGTGCCACCCCTCCCGGCCCCCGTTAAAAATAGTGACCCCCCTAGCTTATAAGGGAATCACACAGGTGGCAAGCGTGGTTGTCGATGGTGTTAGAGGCCGCAATCCAATACGCGTGCTAATTGACACAGGCGCACAAATCAGCTTGGCATTTTTATCGAAGAGAGATAAAAGAACATTGCAACCGCCGCGGTACCATATCAGTGGTATTGGTCCCGGCATAGTGAAACCTGAAGGCAGCTGTTGCGTTGAGTTCATGTTGGACTCCACGGAATATGCTTTTACGATGGAGGTTGTATGGAACAGGCGCACGGATTACGACATCATCCTGGGAAGTGACTTTCTGCGTCATTTCCAGGGGGTTATTGACTATAGGTTAAATACCGTCCAATTCGGCGACAACGTGCACCGTTTTGGACGTGACTGCACGTTGCGGGCGGGCGGAGCTGGGAAAAAAGGATCCGTTTCCCAAGTTTCGGAGTCTCCCGTAACGATGCTAAAAGCCGATAATCCCGTGGAGATACCAGAAGGCACAGGAAAGATCCTTTGGGTGCCTGTCGGGATACGTGAATCCGAAGAGGTTCATTTCTTGGTAGATCAACTCTGCCAGAATGAAACTCTTGACCAGATGCAGGTCCACGTAAAACGTAGCCGGTGCAAAGCACAGCAAGTTCAGAAAGAAAATTGCGTACCCGTGTGTTTAGACAATTTTAGTCACAAGCAAGCTTTAATACCGCGTGGTACAGTATTAGCCAGCTTACAGGTTATCACAGAAGATGAGTTGTCAAAGAGAACCCCTTCTCTGAAAAAGAAAAAGGCTGCTGCCGCCTCTAAACACCTTTTGACAATCACGTCACATCTGACAGATAAGTTTAGAGCTAAGCTTAGTCACCTTCCATTGCATGAACAAAAGCTAATAAATGAAGTATTGAATGAGTATTCATGGTTGTTTGAAGACAGGAAATATTTACCAGCAACAGATCTAATCCAACATGAGATTCCAACCGGAAATGCTAGGCCAATAGCTCAAAAAGGGTACCGAATTCCCTACCATCTTCAGTCAGTGGTAGAGGAAACTATACAACAGCAACTAGAAGCAGGAATAATACAACCCTCTTCTAGTGCGTGGTCTAGCCCAATTGTAGTCGTTCCAAAGAAATCTATAGACGGAGAAAAATCCTATCGCCTCTGTGTAGACATGCGAGCAGTAAACAAAGTTACTACTCCAGATCATTATCCATTACCCCGGATCGATGAAACGCTCGATCGTCTGGGCAATTGCCGGTACTTCACAACATTAGACATGCGCAGTGGGTATCATCAAATTCCAATTGCTCCTCAAGATCGAGCTAACACAGCTTTTGTAGTTCCTGGTGGCTTATATGAATTCTTAAGGATGCCTTTCGGGCTTCGCAACGCGCCAGCAACCTTTCAGCGATTTGCAGATCTGCTGTTACGTGGGTTGAAACCTACTATGTGCCTTGTGTATCTTGATGATATAATTATATTTTCAAAATCCATTGCTGAACATGCTGAACATCTACGCAGTGTGCTGTTGCGCTTGCAAAATGCTAATTTAAGCTTAAAATTAGAAAAATGTTCTTTTGCTCAATCACAAGTGCAGTATTTAGGTCATGTCATCAGTTCCAGCGGAGTCAAACCAGATCCACGATTAACTGAAGCAGTAGACACTTTTCCTATTCCAACAAATTTAAAGGAATTACAATCCTTCCTTGGCCTTGCAAATTATTACCGCCGTTTTGTTAAAGATTATGCTACTATTACCAAACCACTTACTAAATTGTTGAAAAAGGATACTCCTTTTGTTTGGACGGATGAATGTTCGACCGCCTTTCAAACAGTGAAAACTATTTTAACTAGTTCACCTCTACTTGTTTACTCAGACTTCGCTGAACCTTTTATTTTATCTTGTGACGCATCTGATTTTGCTGTAGGATGTGTCCTAAGCCAAGTGCAAGATGGTGAGGAAAAACCCGTTGGGTATGCCTCTCGTCAACTGAATAAAACAGAAAGTAATTACAGTACTACAGAAAAGGAATTGCTTGCCCTTCTTTTTGGAATTAATTATTTTAGATGTTACCTTTATGGTCGCAAGTTTACAGTTCTTACCGATCACTCTGCTCTGCAGTGGTTATTGAATCTTAAAGACCCTAGCAGCAAACTTATGCGCTGGGCCATGAAACTGTCAGAATATGATTTTGAACTGCGGCACAAGCCTGGTCAGTTGCATCAAAATGCTGATGCGTTAAGTAGAAAAGTGCGTGTCATTCAATCAGATGAGGTATCAATTGAAGAGTTAAAAGAATCACAGCAGGTGGACGTTCAATGTCAAAAATACGCCACCTTCCCAGAATTTGAAGTAATAGACGACCTTTTGTATCGAAGAACTCCCCATGGAAATCGTTTGGTAATACCGGAATGCTTGCAGCAACGTATAATACGGCAATGTCATGATACCATCCAAGCATGTCACAGCGGAAAACGCGCTACGAACGCTCGAATTGCGACACGTTATTGGTGGCAATACCGACAACGTGACGTGGACAGGTATGTAAGATCTTGCCTGCCGTGTGCACAACGAGCACAAAATAGGCATCCGCGAGTGCCGCTGCAAACACTTCCTCAGGCATCTTCACCCTTCGAAATTCTTGCTTTAGATTTCCAAGGTCCTTTTCCACAGTCGCAACAAGGTAACAAATACATTTTGTCTGTTATTGATCACTTTTCACGTTATCTAATTTTGGTTCCCCTCCCCGACATGACAGCTGAAACTGTGGCGAGAGAGTTTGTAAATCGTGTGATGCTACCTTTTGGAAGTCATGATGCCATTTTAACGGATCAAGGAACCAATTTCATGTCTGCTTTATTTGTACAAGTTTGTAAATTGTTAAGAATCAAAAAATGGCGTACAACTCCCTTCCATCCTAAAGCTAACGGTCGCGTTGAACGCGTACACCGTACAATTTGTAAAATGTTACCCTATTATGTTGCAAAAACGCACGCTGATTGGGACAGATATGTACCGTATATTTCTTCTGCATACAACACCCGAATACATGAATCCACGGGGTATACCCCTTACGAAGCTGTGTTTGGACGGCCGATGAATTCGCCGTTCGAAATAGACAAATTACCTCAAGGTGTAGAAATAAAGGAAGTAAAAGGTTTAGCCCGCCGGCTAAAAGCGATCTGGTATAAGGTAAAGAGGAATAATATCAAAGCTACTAATAAACAGTTGCACAGGCAGAACAAAAATGCTGTTTTACCGACTTATCAAACAGGTGATTTAGTGTTACTACGAAACCCGGCAATCAAAAAGGGACGAACTAAAAAGTTCTCTCCCCGCTTTGAAGGCCCGTATCGGATTGTACGGTTGACCTCACCAGTCAATGCAGAACTGCAATTAACCGATCGTACGGTGATAGTGCACTTTGACCGCCTGCAGCCTTACCACGGTAGAGCTGTGTCACCACAACAGGTCGCAGCCCCCGATCCGCCTGTGTCACCTCCACCTCAAGTGGAACAAAGACGAAAGAAAAAACGGAGGAGATTACCTCCACAGGGTTGTAGATACCCTTTGCGGAATCGACACCCTTATGGGTTGAGGTCGCGTGATTAATCACGCCTAGTTAGAGTTTTATGTTATGTTTTATTGCAGATTAGTTTAAGTCATTTTCTCCAGGGACTTGGAAGCAAGACGTGCCTGACCACCACGGAGTTCCCAGCCATTCTCAATTGTCAATTTCCAGTCCTGTCATGTATTTTTGCTCATTTTCATATGTATGATTATGTTTTATGTTTTGCAAGCAATGCCACGCATTAGACGTCACGCAACTGACTTGCTTCAAATGCAACCATTACACTTGGTGTTGGCAGAACCGCGGCTGCTAACTCCGAATAATATTCTTCAATGTCTTCTATTGCCATCTATTTGGCAAACCAGTACATGTGGAGTATTTTTACTCCGAGCTTTTCTTAATACTTGTTACGTTGACGTCTAGTGTATTGTACTATATGTCGTAGTTCTGTATTTGCTGCAGCTAATCGTAAGTAATCGGAACAGATAAAGCCAGGACTTGAAATGCATACGCCTCGTACGCTTTGTTTACGGGACCAGCTGTTGGCGGGGCAACACATCAGCTGTCGCCTCCCCTCCTCTCTTCAGCGCTGTCCCTTCTCCACGCCAAGCACTGGCCAGCGGCCATCATTTTTCTCAGCCAGTAACAGCGCTCCGCGCGATGACGTATCTTATCACCACGTGCGCTGCCGCCTCCAGCGTCTCAACACGCGGCGCGTCCTAGTAGTTACAAAAACAAACCGCAAATTACTGCCCTATCGTCCGTGTATGACAGACTACAATATATTTGCCATCATTTTATATAACTAACAGCCTTTTTTAAAAAAAACTCTAATTCTAGATAATTGGCAATTTCTAATTCATCATTATTCCTGGTACACGCTAAGCGCGTGATATTTGTCGCTGCAGTAGCGGCCGGTCTCTCGCGGCTACACGCCGTCTCACATAACCGCTGACGTGCCGGTGCCTACTCCGCACCTACGCGTGCGCTGCGCGCTCGCTAACAGCTCCAAGCTGGTTTCTTTCATGCAGCCGGAAGACACGACAAACAAAATTCATTCAAACATCCCAATAAATCTTAACATAAATATTAAGTAGATGTGATTCATTGTTTAAATTCTTTTCCTTGTTTTGTTTCACATTAGCTGGATAAATCACACGAAGTTCTTAACGATTTACATTATTCTGCATACCTTAGTCTGCCAATCCTATAAGTGAAGTTTCACTACTGCTTTGATTCATTGTATAACCTACAAACTACAGCCCTAACCCTCTTACACATCGAACTATGAGGACATTTAACGTTATCTTCCTTGGACAAGGCCAGATTGGGCAAACCAATACAATGCCACGGGTTTTTCACGCTACTGACGAGGCACAATCGACCAATCGTCCGGGCTGCCGTATATCGGTGGGCGATTGTTCCTTGGTTGCTACGCAGTTATTTTTGCCCTCCCCATTTATTTTACTCTACCGCCGTGGTCATTGTTCTATCCTGTTTTCCTTCTTCTGTCGATGAGGAGGCCCCTACAACATGTTAGGTACCCTCTTCCGACAGTACCGGTCTTTTAATCTTACCACCATTTACACCGAGATATTGCTCTCCCTTGTTGCAGTCTTGCCCCAAAATATCGGCCGATGATCCATTGTGAGATACGTACTTAGCCTCTAATTAGCCGGTGATGTAAGCGCTACGGGAACTGTGCCTAGTTGTCCTTTCAGTTCAATTTGTTGTCGTCAGTTTTGAAACTGACACACACGCAGCCTAGCAGCCAGCCCCAGGTGGGCAGTGTTACATGTTAACGTTGAGCGTTCCGACTACTTACAGCGTTATTATTATACATCATTGTGTTTTTATTTTCCTGTCAATGTATGTCATTGTGTTTAATTATGTCATTATGCTAGCGCTAGTGATTTATAGTTCATGATTTTCAATTTATGTAGTGTTATGTACTGCGCGCACAAAAAGTGACGCTATTTATGCATGTATGCTATTCTAGCTTCAGAGCTATTTTTATTGCTTGAACAGTCGACATTTTCCTAGTACAGCAGGTCGCTAATAACGCCGCTGATACTTTTATTACATGTATCGCAGGAAACCCATGTGCCTACACTAATTCTTATTAAGTCAGACGGACGCCCTTAGGCCCGCTGAACCACGGTATCGCAGATAGCTCCAATGCACTGCCTACCCCTCAATTATTAGACAGGTTGCCTTAGCACTGTCCGCAGGTTGTTCCATTGCCCTGCAAATTATATAATCATCAAGCCAAGTCTGCAGATTGCACTAATGCACTGCTGAACTTAATAGTCGAGTCACTCGCAGGTAGCTCATACGCACCGTGAACTTGTACTTACACGTCACCGAATCCTAGGCTCCTCGGTTGACCACAAAACAATTCATACATCAATTACCGTGAGACAATTTGCGCTCACACTACGCCTTTGGCACTCAACCACAAATGAACTGAGCCCCAGACGCTCTTTTATTACATTTTATACAACGCCACTTTCTTCTAGAGGGCAATTCCATTGCAAAATCATCGGATTCTGCCAAAGATTCAGATACCGTTCCCCAGATGGCAGCCTTTTCCGTTGCTGAACGGATTAGTTGCTTTTCACCATCTGACAGTGCAAACTGCACTTTCAAGAACAATGTTGTTATATACACACACTGTCGGATTCTACTGACGTAGTCCCTTATGCACTTCGTCAACCGACTAAAAAAAAAAACAACATCCCCTGACGCATTTCGTATCCGATTCGGAAGTTTATGTCCGGGAAATATTCCCTTTATTTTATTTCTTGTCAATTATTATTACTTCAATGTCATGTTTTATTGTTATCAATTTATAGTTATGATTAATGTTAGTACACCTTATGGTTATACGTTATTTTTGTCATATTCGGTATCACCTTTTAATTTTCATTGTTTCTGGACTGGAACTATCTCTGATAGCACTTATTGGCCTTCAATTCGTATCCGCCATCAGCTACCATTAGTCACACATTTACACAACACTTCATATGCCCAATAACAACTTACAACACAACTTACACTCCACACTACCTTGGTGTAACTTGTTGATGTTACCAGACCTCTATTGTCATATACTAAGTACGTGAACAAGGCTTTTATGGTTTTTGCCCTCCGCTCTTCGGAAGGGGAAAGGGAAGCACGTACGTATGTACGTTATGTTCAGTAGCAGTTTCTTTTAATCAACAACGTAATCAGTTTACCTGTTGAACACTTAAGTTGTTCTGTTAAAATGGAATCAAACGTCTTTGTGACATCAGCTATTCGTTTATTATTGCTTTGCAATAAACTGTTACTTTTAAGTTGCACTTACAATGTCTTAGTCTCGGACGCAGAGCCACTAGCGCTCTCCGACGCTGTTATCTGAGCTCAGCACTCTGCCGGCTCAGCGCTGATAAAGCTGCGCTGCGCCGCCTCCACTGCTTCACGCCCAGCCTCTGTATTCACGAGCAACAGACTCGCTCTCGCTAACATTCATTTCCGACTTCAGTACAGTTAATCTCTCTATTGTATTGACCATTTCTGTAAGTAAAGATCCTATGATTATTGAGTTAACTTGAGTTGTCCTACCCTCATTCGGGTTTTCTACAGCTGAAAAACCAATCAATATTATTTCTGAAATTTATGAAGTACTTCACCTGTCTCGCCGTGTCGAACCTTAGCGTGGTGGGTGCCCCTGCGTAGTGGCCAATGCATGGGAGGTGCCTAGGCTGTGCAGGTTTACACCGCGATCACAGGATTCCTTCTCATTTTATTCACTTAAAAAAAAACTTTCTTCGTACAAAATCTCAAATTAATTAGCGACACTTGACCTTCGTCCCACAGCAGGTTGAAAAATTTTTTCCAGCGAGTTACGCTTAGTCTGCGCTGCGTAGTACTGCCTCTGCGTTCAGCGTCTTTTTTTGCTGATGCATGATTGATCAGCGGATACTCGGTGTTGAATTACACCATTGTCTTGCCGCCTTGCTACCCCCACGGCTGCCAAACTGTTGGTTGCCTGCCGTGATTCTACTTCGTGGCCTTCTTCGTCAGTAAGCGTGACTGAACGGGTCCGCCGTCGCTACTTGCCAGGTAATTATTGCTACAACGTTGTACCCCCTCTGTCATCTCTGAATTACTCGTCAAGTAAGCCAGGAAATTTTTATTTGTAGGGTCACTAATACTTTCTCTCGCAGTCGACCGTTATCAACATTGGAAGCTGAAAGCAACCTCCGTTAAAATGGCTGTCAATTTATCATCCGCAATGGGCAGCATGTTAATCTCAATGGTTGTCGTCGTCGCCGTTAAGGCGCCTCCATTTCACGTCTACCCTTCCACATCTGGCGTGCTTTTTGGACGTCGTCACAATCTGGTGCATACTCCACATTATGCTATTGTGTTGGCTGATGTCAACTTAACATTATTAGAAGAGGAAGACCGTGCTTTATACACTCCTGGAAATTGAAATAAGAACACCGTGAATTCATTGTCCCAGGAAGGGGAAACTTTATTGACACATTCCTGGGGCCAGATACATCACATGATCACACTGACAGAACCACAGGCACATAGACACAGGCAAAAGAGCACGCACGATGTCGGCACTAGTACAGTGTATATCCACCTTACGCAGCAATGCAGGCTGCTATTCTCCCATGGAGACGATCGTAGAGATGCTGGATGTAGTCCTGTGGAACGGCTTGCCATGCCATTTCCACCTGGCGCCTCAGTTGGACCAGCGTTCGTGCTGGACGTGCAGACCGCGTGAGACGACGCTTCATCCAGTCCCAAACATGCTCAATGGGGGACAGATCCGGAGATCTTGCTGGCCAGGTTAGTTGACTTACACCTTCTAGAGCACGTTGGGTGGCACGGGATACATGCGGACGTGCATTGTCCTGTTGGAACAGCAAGTTCCCTTGCCGGTCTAGGAATGGTAGAACGATGGGTTCGATGACGGTTTGGATGTACCGTGCACTATTCAGTGTCCCCTCGACGATCACCAGTGGTGTACGGCCAGTGTAGGAGATCGCTCCCCACACCATGATGCCGGGTGTTGGCCCTGTGTGCCTCGGTCGTATGCAGTCCTGATTGTGGCGCTCACCTGCACGGCGCCAAACACGCATACGACCATCATTGGCACCAAGGCAGAAGCGACTCTCATCGCTGAAGACGACACGTCTCCATTCGTCCCTCCATTCACGTCTGTCGCGACACCACTGGAGGCGGGCTGCACGATGTTGGGGCGTGAGCGGAAGACGGCCTAACGGTGTGCGGGACCGTAGCCCAGCTTCATGGAGACCGTTGCGAATGGTCCTCGCCGATACCCCAGGAGCAACAGTGTCCCTAATTTGCTGGGAAGTGGCGGTGCGGTCCCCTACGGCACTGCGTAGGATCCTACGGTCTTGGCGTGCATCCGTGCGTCGCTGCGGTCCGGTCCCAGGTCGACGGGCACGTGCACCTTCCGCCGACCACTGGCGACAACATCGATGTACTGTGGAGACCTCACGCCCCACGTGTTGAGCAATTCGGCGGTACGTCCACCCGGCCTCCCGCATGCCCACTATACGCCCTCGCTCAAAGTCCGTCAACTGCACATACGGTTCACGTCCACGCTGTCGCGGCATGCTACCAGTGTTAAAGACTGCGATGGAGCTCCGTGTGCCACGGCAAACTGGCTGACACTGACGGCGGCGGTGCACAAATGCTGCGCAGCTAGCGCCATTCGACGGCCAACACCGCGGGTCCTGGTGTGTCCGCTGTGCCGTGCGTGTGATCATTGCTTGTACAGCCCTCTCGCAGTGTCCGGAGCAAGTATGGTGGGTCTGACACACCGGTGTCAATGTGGTCTTTTTTCCATTTCCAGGAGTGTATGATACAGTTCAGCAATTGTCAAAATATGAAACCTTCTTGACGCAGACGAAGGAACATGAGTTTCTCCGATCGTTGTGGGAAGTGACTAGAATTATTTCAACCCTTCGAAGTCAATTGAACAGTATTAGGGATGCAGTACCACTGCCTCGTTTCAAACGAGCCTGGTTGCCCGTTGGAGGTACATTATTAAAATCTGTCTTTGGGACTCCTGACGAAACAGACGCAAAACGCTGGGATTTGGACACACAGCAAGCGCTTTCGGAAACACAAGTTAATCACGAAGTGTTGGTCCATCAACAGGTGCGCCTGACACATCTTGAGAATAACCTGTTAGCCACAACTAGACAAATACAAGTTGTAGCCGACAGATTAACACGACACTATGGTGCACTTGAACAATCCTTTAACCAAGAGTGGACTCATCTTCACTCGGGATTACGTAATCTAACTATCACATTGGACATTATGAAGACCACGCAGATTCTTTTATTTAATATACACACAGCACAGTTACACGTGCACATGTTACACTCGGCCATTCAACTCGGACTGCAAGGAAAGCTCAGTCCACATCTGTTACCCTCAGAGCCCTTCTTGCACATCCTACACAATGTGTCGTCGCAAATTTTGGCCCCTAAACAAATGCTTTATGCCGTGCGGGAAAGCAACCTCCCCTTTTACTATGCTGCGTTGGAGGTCCGACTTACCCGTAATTCGGACGGTATTCGGATGCGAATGAGGTTGCCAATCACGTGCGCAAATTGCGAATACGAGTGCTATCAAATATACACTTTTCCAGTCTCTTGGGCTACCCTTCACCACCATGTTGTTTGGCAGACTCAAGAATTTTTAATAGTTAGTCGGGATCGACAAACTCACGCCACTCTCTCTCGCGCTGAACTATCCAGTTGCTTCCATACAACACATTACTTATGCTCCACGCTAATTTTACACACTAACACTACTGAGTGCGAGATGTCACTGTTTTTAGCTGAAACTACTACACCTCCATGTCCTCGTGTTCTAGTCTCACTTCATCAACCGATAATTCAGCCTGTTGGCAACAGTTTTCTGTTCGCTGTTCCACAGACTGTCACCGCCACCCTGGTGTGCCACCGTTCAATGTCAGAGACTGAATCGTACCGGGTAACACTGAATAATAGTGGCCTAGTGTATAATAGTTCAAGATGTGACGTATACGCTGCTCCTATGAGGATATCAGCTCAATCGCACTCTACCTTTCATGTCACCATTCCCACATTTACCTTATACCTTCCTGAACTCTCTTTTAAACTCCATCACCATGAGAAGCTAAAGAATTTACCGGATACCAATGATTCAGATCTACTCCAATCGATCAATCATCTCCTTACCCAGGAACACAACCAAGTTGCTCTTGATCGAGTGGCCTCACATATTGCTGATTGGCACCAAACCAAGCGATTAACCACCGTTGTATTACCCAGCGCTGGTTCAGTAATCGTCATTGTAATGATTCTGATTATAGTATCCTGGATACTCTGTAAAAGAGGATTTTGCAAATGTTTCACTTCCTTCCGAGAAGTAGTACCACCCCCACAACCTGAAGGTGAATATCACACCTGAAACTACCTGCCAACCTTGGTGCATGCGATAAGGCATGACCCCCCCCCCCTTAGAATTAAGTTGTAGTCTAGGAGGCAGGTCAATGAACTAATTTTGTAATGGATTTGTATTTCTATGTAAAGTCTATGGAATCACCATTTAACTGTCGAGTTTTAACCCTCATGTAAGTCATTTTGTTTTCTCTTTAAATTTTTGTCATTTTGTAATGTTCTCACTCACCCACTTGGGCAATTACCATTGCAATCCTAGATTTAAGAAATCAAAGTAATATTACGGGGAAAAACCCCCTTGTGACTGTTAGGCCTGGGAGCATTCTCTCACCCCCACGAGGGTGGAGTGTTTCAGTGTGCTGTGCTCCGGTGCTCCTCATCATCGCCTGGGTACCCACCACCACTGATACCGCCGACACACATTCACAGCATGGCGCCGCCCCACTGCCGTCGCACCAACTTCACAAGTTTGTTATTCAAGAGCCTCCCTTCAGGCCCTTCAGGCCACTTTGTAACTTTTGCACATATTGATATCACTATGTTATGGGACCCTTCATAATGCTCATATATTTTTTAAATGGAATGATCAATTAGAATAAGCTCATTCATTTTCATCCAGAGAGCCTTCTTCGGAAGGGGAAAGGATGTGCAGGGAGGAGACCCCCCAAGAGGGATCATTGCCGACAAAACTTTATTTAAATAAATTTTCAATGCATAATGTTCGGCCGTAGCCGACTTGGGCATACTGTGGTGGAAGGTGCTGGCCGGAAGACCATGGTCGGCACATTCCTGCCACATGCTCCTCGGTCAGACTCAAGTCCCACGGGTTGGTTGCGCTGACGGGGGTACGCTACTAGCAAGGCGCGTTGGCGGAATCAATCCTCCAATCAGAGACTAATCGTGTGATCACGTGGGGACGCGGCCGGGAGCGGCGAGGGCGGCTTGGAAACAGCTCCGCGCTCTCTTTGCTTCTGACCTCGGCCCCGGGTAGTCGCTCCTCTAGCCTCTGCCTCTCTGATGAGCAGACGGCAACCCCTCTTGGGGCTGCTCAGCCCTACCTAGGCACCACTGTACCATCATTACAAGAATAAACTGGGTCCATTCCACTCAATTAATTGTCATTTTACAACGCCCTCCGCTCCTGACTTCTATCCTGACGAACAAATGGTGTCAGAAGTGGGACCGCGCGGGTGCCAGCCGCGTC
Organism: Schistocerca nitens; assembly: GCF_023898315.1. Classification (NCBI taxonomy): domain Eukaryota; kingdom Metazoa; phylum Arthropoda; class Insecta; order Orthoptera; family Acrididae; genus Schistocerca; species Schistocerca nitens. The sequence continues at coordinate 731,356,740 of NC_064619.1, forward strand.
ACGTAAGGTACGTGCCCTTGCGGGTGTGGTTCTCTTGTTCATCCAACTGACTAGGTATATGGCCAAAGCTTGCTCGTACTGTGGGTGTGATTCACTCCGTTTACGTTATCTATCACGTGGGTAGGCATGTGGTATGTCCCTCCAGATAAACATTCAAATACAAATTAAAATAAAGCATGGTTACATCCTAAACTACTCTTCCAAAACCATTTCTTACCTAAGACATTATTATTAATAAACAAATAATTGGCAGTACTCGGGAACTTACTGTAGCATACTTGAAATCCTACAAAATGATTATCCTCATCAATATAGTAACACAGCGACACATGGAAACACTAGGTTGATACAAATACTAAATTACTGGTGCTGGCAAAACTTTAGCAAAATTCTCTAAATAGGTAGTAATAAAACAGTCAAAATGAACAACAATAAGATAATACATGGACTTAAGTAATTGGACACAAGTAATTAGACATAAGTAATTTGACATAAGCAATTGGCAACACTTCATAGTGATACAAGACATGGCAAAACCGCAATAAAAGCAAAAGTTCAAAGTAATATTTCCTTCAAACAAAACTTCCTTATCCTCCAGTTACATTTCGTAGCAAAATGAATGTAAGCATCCCCTGGTATTCCTTTATGCTCTCGTTTGCATCTCCATACCAACCGATCTATGGTACTTCTACCCACAAGAAAACTGTCATTAAGTAATGGCAATGTTGTGTGTAATGCTGTGGAATAGCGTGATGTCACGAGTACTCCCACTTCTGTTTTGTTGATCATCGTTGAGTAAACCAAATCGATTGCGCACATCTATTCCCTTTTTTTCAGTAGCAGTATACCCCTTTTGTGACATTAATATTTGTCACTTCTCATTTTGGAGCACATAAATAAGCTCCTCGGGCGCAGGAGCCCGAGAACATGTAGAGAGTGTGTAAAGTACAGACAGCGCAGTGGACAGCGTCGGTATGCTTCATCTCTCTCTCGCTCTTACACCTGACGCTTGCTTCCTGCGCAGAGCACGTGCTCCCTGCGTAAGGCATTTGACAGTCGTAGCCTTCTCGGCTTCGCTTCTCAGCTGCCGCGTGCAGATCTGACGCCGCGCTGGCCTTGGAAATTATCTGCCGCGCTTATTTCTGACGTAGCGCGAGATTCGGCCTTGCAGTCAGCTGCTACTCTGACGTAGCCTCCGCGCAGATCTTCAGCAAACGGTTCCTGTTGGAACACCATTAATAAACTTTCATGACACTATGGCTTACTCAATTAGTATTCGCGCCTCTTTAATTATGTTTTTTTTTGTACCTGAAAGCTTATTCATGAATTCCTTGTCAGCTAACTTGCCAGCTTTGTCTAACATATCAAATAATCACCTCCTATCGTCAATTGATAACTTGCTAAAAAATGAAAAAAGGACAAATTTCTTACCTTCGCCTGTTGGCACACTTAAATGAATGGCAAACAGCCACAAACTAAACTAAACAAAAATGAGAAAACAAGAACCCATCAGGCATGTGCCCTTCCTTAGTTTTAAGAGTGCAATGGTAATATCACCTAATGTTGAAAAACTAGTGTAGTGTAGTGAAGTGTTCCCTTAGTGGTAACTCCCATTTCAACTGTGTTTTGAAACATGTGGACCTCCCCTCATACCCCCCCCCCCCCCCCCTGCGCTGAGTTCCAGTGCACGGACCTGGCCACGGCCACGCACCCTACCCGCCGGCAGCCTGCACGCTGCCCGCTGAGGACAACACACCACGCCGCCTCGTGCCACTCGCCGTCGCCGTGACTCATCAGTGGTGATATGTTTATATTTTCAACTCATTTTAACAAAAAAAAAGACATTTTTACTTCAACTTAGCAACAAGAACACTTCACATGTTTACCTAACTCACACTGTTATGTTCTGTTCTAATTTTGATTTGATATTTTATGATGTTATGATGTTTTATGATGTTTTATGATGGTTCTTGTATACACACAATATTGTTGGCATGTGTATGTCCCCTTGCGACCCCTAGGAGGTCTTTAGAGTCTCTACACCCTCCCATAGGTTAAGACCCCTGCTGTCTTCCGTGAGGGCCATTCTTAATCAAGTGATGTTCACTTCCTTTTGCAAGATAAATTTGTTTACATTCAAATAATAATTACATTGAGCGAATTCACGTACGTTCTCCGCTCCCACGGAAGGGGGAGGAATGTAAAGGATGAGCCAGACAATAAGGGATTTTACTTTATTATATGAGCCTCAAACCGGTAACTTCATTTTTTCATTACGGCCAAGCCACGGCCGGCAGTGTTAGCTGCCTGTAAATTCTTTCGACCCACGGTCTAGTAACAGGAAGTCAGCACCGAGAAAGGGCACCTTGATCACGCGCCTCTCTCATGTGCTTACGAGGTAACGCCGCCCAGGCGTCGCTTAGCAGGCAACGCTCTGGAAAGTTCCATGCCGCCCGCACGGTTTGCTCGGTCCTGACCAATCAGGGTGGAGGAAGCCGCGTGGTGCGTCGAATATACCCGGCCGCCCCTCGGCGGGCCCGCTCTCTTGTATTCTTACTCACCCGCGAGTCGGATGCGCTCCCTGTAGCACTGAACATCTCCCGCTTCTCCCGGTGCTGCGGCACTGTGGACTTAGTTTTGGCAGACAACCACTTTCGGTAGCTTCGCGAACAATGTTCGCAAAATTGTAAGCTCTGGCTCACCCTCACCTCCCTAGGCCTATGTTTCCCCTTTCAACATGCTTTAGCCAATAAATGGCCTTTGTCTAAAAATTACTCTATTATTCCATAACGCCCACCGCCTGCCCATAGTCGCCATCCTGTACAGAGGTATGGCTGGTCCTGCTGAGTCCTGCCGACTGACGAGTCGGGCGTCGGAGAGCGGCCTAAATACTGAGGAAAGTGGGCGTGGTCTAACTTGCACATAGTAGCAGAGAGAATGTCAAAGCAGGGATTCGAACCCTCCCTAAGGCAACTGCTAATTCAATTCGTATTGAAATCACAATGGTCTTATGCCATAATAAGCCATTGGAGAGTAATTTAACTAAGGGGGAGAGAAAGGCCCTCAGGGATTTAAATGCGGACGAAGGGATAGTTGTTCTTCCATCTGATAAAGGCAATGCCACAGTGGTGATGAACAAAGAGGACTACAGAAGTAAGATTTTGGATCTATTAGTGGCGAGACTTTACAATAAACTTAGAAGAGACCCAACGGCTGTTATTGTGAGAAAAACTAATGCGTTGATAAAGTCTTCTACTTCCATTCCACAGATGGATAAACAAGTTTTGCTAAGGAGTGAAGCGAAGTGTCCCAGACTTTATGGATTTTTATCTATGGCGGACTATTATCGATTTTCAAGAATTCCGCAAATTGTGGCGCAGCAATATGCACAGTACAAACCCGTCTTAACTGCTTGCATTAACATACAAACTTCTGCATATACGGCATACAGTGGTACTAGACTAGTAACGTATCCACGAAACTGTATGATATACACGAATACTAGTGGGTCTAGTAGCATGTGTCCTATTCAGAGCTGTAAGAATACTAACTGGCTATGAATTTTTTGTATTGATATCTCTGTGTTTTCCTTAAGTCTTGTATACCTTAATACTTTCTCTTAACAGTATGTGCCATTAATTTGTTGAGATCCATCACTTACAAGAGTGTCCCTGATGCTCATGTTGTGTGTTAGCCTCATTTTACAAGCAGACTGTACATATCTTTTTATAATCAGTATCTAATTAACACAATGTTTTCTTATTACTGTTTGTTACTATGGTTTAGGTCGATATGGTCATTCAAAACAAAGTGAATTTTTCTGATTCTTCTAAAATATTTAGTAGACATAGTTCCTCCGTTGGCAGTCATATTGAAAGGCATTATACTATTGGTTGTGCATTGCTGTTCTTTTTGGTGTAAGGGAAACAAAGACAATTTCATGATGGTGAGAATTCAGATGATCCGTGAACATTTTCTTGGGACTTCATGGCTATCCGTGGCATGTGTCCACATGTTAACTTTTAAAAACCTCAAAGGCTAAATTTACAAGACTGTCTGAGGAAATGACAAATTCATAGTCGTACGGTGTTATGTGGTGCGAAAAATATTGTAAGTTTTTTTTCTTATATTTTCCTTTTATTAATGTATAGCTTATTAGTGTAAATATTTTGACTAATGTGTCACTGTAACGATATGAAGTTTGCTATTTCTTCTGTTTTTATTTCTGATATTATGTTTCCTTCATTGAGTAAGTATTTTTCTCCATACAGGTTCCTAAATCTGTCAACAGACGTGATTTTTGGTGGCAAAAGCAGTTGTTAATGATGCAGTCTGTGGTTGTCTGGCGTGTGTATTCAAGGGAACGTTTTGTAATTTAGAGATCTAGAAAGTTTATTTTTTCTGTTGCCCTTGCTCAATACGAATTCAATAACCTTTGTAACTTATTCCACTAGAAGTGGAATATATATATATATATATATATATATATATATATATATATATATATATATATATATATATATATATATATCGTTCTGATTCATCAAATGGAATTAGTTTGCCATGTGCATATTTTCAGTAGTAATGAAACCTACTAGCCCATTGGGGTAGTTATAAATCATTTTTAGGAAAATTTTGTGTGGACACATTAGCTAGTGCACAAGCAAAGCACTTTGATAATGCTAAGCTCTATCCTTGTACATGTAATTAGTCGCATATACATTAATGAGTCAGAGCTAATATATTATGTGTTTGTAAATTATGTTTAATAACTTAATTAGATTTGTCAACTCATCCACTGGTGTACAAGTTTGTTCCATCTAAGATAAAATCTTTTGGTATGTCTTGAATGTGATACCTGTAATGTGTTGTATCCAATGAATCGAGCTCTTAATTGGACACTGATTTCTCAATACGTAGTTATAAGTAAAAATTTAATTGATATTTTGCGTGGTAGGAATTAAAGTTTAATCACATTCTTTACTATTGGTTTGATAAGACTGTTTTCTTTATGGATTTTTTGTTGGGTCTGCAGTTTAGAAGGAAATGGATTACATTTTTCTTTTGTCAAATAGAAATTCAGTTTTGATTAGGAGTAGTTTAATTAGGGTTTTTTCACGTGGACTTTTTTTGCTGGATAGCCTTGTGTTCTTTTCGCTCAGTCTGTTTTGTTTATGATTACTGCTATATTATCTTTGTTAGTATTAAATAATTTGCCTTTATAGTTCCTGTTTTCTCTCAAATGGTAGAGATACTTTTGTTGATAATTCTTCCGGGTTACGTGGCAGTGGTCCATGGAATTCTTCTATTCCTAACGTTTCGTGCAATACTACGCTGGCCATCTTCAGAGGTATGGCTGGTCCTGCTGAGTCCTGCCGACTGACGAGTCGGGCGTCGGAGAGCGGCCTAAATACCGAGGAGCAACAGAAAGCGGGAGATGGAGCAGTATGTTAAGAACAGTGTGCCACGCGTGCAAAGGGCCGACATTTGGCATCGCAAAGTTTCATTTCAAAGACGACCAGATGCGTCCAGAGCGTTTTATATGTTGGGGATGGATGCTCTCAGGGCAATTTAATAGAACACCTGCAGCTAGTTAAAGATCAGAGTACCATATCTGCCTTAGATTTAAAGAAACGATTATGGCAAGTGCGGCGAATACGGCAGTTGCAGATAAGTCTCTTTATATGCAGACCAACGGGAGAACCGACTGCGTGCACAAGACTGTTGCAAACCTTTAAATTTATTTCGTTCATTCCAGGCACGATGACTGGCATATCTATCTTCCCTCTGTCCTGCGTGCCTATAATTCGACGGTCCATACCGCAATGGACTTGTCGTCATTTGAGGTGACGTACAGTAGGAGCGTCCCATTTCCCTTTGACGTTGAAAGACATGCACTTCATTCTCATTCACTTTACACGCCTTATATATTTTACTTATTTACTTTTTTTTGTAACGAAAGTACTTTCAATCACTCTCTTCTAATTCTAGGTGAATGCTTATACGGCTACATGAGTTTTTATGTTAAAACACTATGCGATCAAAACTATCCGGACACCCCCAAAAATATACTTTTTCCATATTAGGTGCATTGTGCTGCCACCTACTGCCAGGTACTCCATATCAGCAACCTCAATAGTCATCAGACATCGTGCGATGTGATGGCAGGGTGTGGGTATGGCAAATGCCCGGTGAACATCATCTGCCAGCGTCTGTAGTGCCAACAGTAAAATTCTGAGGCGGTGGTGTTACCGTGTGGTCGTTTTTTTCATGGAGGGGGCAGGCACCCCTCGTTGTTATGAGTGGCACTATCACAGCACAGGCCTCAATGATGTTTTAAGCACCTTCTTGCTTCCCACTTTTGAAAAGCAATTCGGGGATGGCGATTACATCTTTCAACACGATCGAGCACCTCTTCATAACGCAAGGCCTGTAGCGGAGTGGTTACACGACAATAACATCCCTGTAATGGACTGGCCTGCACAGAGTCCTGACCTGAAGCCTACAGAACACCTCTGGGATGGTTTGGAACGCCGACTTCGTGCCAGGCCTCAGCGACCGATATCGATACCTCTTCTCGGTGCAGCCCTCCGTGAAGAATGAGCTGCCATTCCCCAAGAAAGTTCCAGCACCTAATTGAACGTATGCCTGAAAGAGTGGAAGCTGTCTTTAAGGCTAAGTGCTAGCCACCACCATACTGAATTCCGGCATTACAGATAGAGGGCGCCACGAACTCTTCAGTCATTTTCAGCCAGGTGTTCGGATACTCTGGATCACATAGTGTGTCACACTGATTAGTGAGAGAGGATGTGTGCAAGGCATTTTCCTTTATTTGTGTACTCAGTTCAGCAGCTTCACTGTAGCCATGATGGCGCCACGTTTCCCTCTCGATCGTTGTTATATGTGGAGCACGTGGGACCAGTTTGAATACTGGGTGATGACCAACCTTGTTCCTCTTCTTAGTCTCTCAAGCTGTCGTATCAACTTTGAAGTTTCTCTTCTCACTCACTGGGCCCCCTGACTGGGCAGCTTAGGAGGGCGCCAGTGTTCGCTGCCTAACATCCACAGTGCCCCTCTAGAGGCAAGGAATCGTCTGTCAGTGATAGTCTGCTGCTGCTCGTTGGTCGGTTGGTTGGTTTGTGGGACTGAAGGGACCAGACTGCTACGGTCATCAGTCCCTTTTTCCAAAACTTCAAACACCCACACAGAATAAAAACGAACAATGGAGATGACAACAGACGACACAGGACAAGAAAGACTCATACAGAGACCAGACAAAAGGAAGTAAAATCACACAGAGTGTGACAGTGGTTGGCCGACCATAGAGACAAAAAAGGAAAAGCCAACCATCTACAAACACACTACAAAAATTACCCAGTCTAAAATCGTAGGCCAAAGGAGAGACTCAAAACAAAAAAAAACCGACAAGGTGATAAGCCCCCTGCCTGAATAAAACGCAAAACTAGCCTGAGATGGCAGTGTCATCTGTTAAAAGGGCAGGAAGCGTATCAGGCAGCGCAAACGTCTGCCTAAGTACAGCTAAAAGGGGACAGGCCAACAAAATGTGGACCACCATCAAAACCGATCCGCAGCGACATAGAGGTGTGTCCTCACAGCGCAATAAGTGGCTGTGCGTCACCCGGGTGTGTCCAATGTGCAGCCAGCAGAGGACAACAGACTCCTTGCGAGAGACCCGCAAGGAGGAGTGCCATGCGCCAGTAGCCTCCTTGATGGCCTGAAGTTTGTTTGGTGAAGGCAGGGTGCGCCATTCTTCACCCCAGGTGCGAAGTACATTCTGCCACAAAACTGCCCTGAGGTCACTCTCCGAAAGCCCTATCGATAAGGCTGGTGCACCGACGGCCTGTTTGGCCAGCATGTCAACACGTTCATTGCCAGGGATGCCGACATGACCAGGGGTCCACACAAAGACCACAGAGCGGCTGCAACGGGCAAGAGTATGGAAGGACTCCTCGATAGCCATCACCAGATGAGAGCGAGGGAAACACTGGTCGATAGCTCGTAAACCGCTCAGGGAGTCACTACAGATAACCAAGGACTCACCTGAGCAGGAGCGGATATACTGTAGGGCACAAGAGATGGCGACCAGCCCAGCAGTGAAAACGCTGCAGCCAGCCGGCAATGACTGATGTTCTTAATGGTCCCCTAGAGCGAGAGCATAACCGACACGACCAGCAACCATCGAACCGTCAGTGTAGACAACGCCAGAGCTCTGATACATGGCATGGATGGAAAGTAACCGGTGGCGGAAGGCCACAGGAGGGACCGAGTGCCAATTCGAGCCGAAGGCATGGGTGGGGCACACACCACAGGGGTGTACGCAGAAGGGCCTGGAAAAGAGCTGGAAGAGGGAAAACCCCAAGCCTGGAGAGAAGCTCTCTGACGCGAACAGTGATCGTACAACCCGACTGGGGCCGACTTTTCAGGAGATGGACGGCAGACTGAGGAAACAGGAGATGATAATTCGGATGCCCAGGCAACCTACAAACGTGCATAAGCGGCCAGTAAACGTTGGCGCCGTAACGGCAGTGGAGGGACACCTGCCTCCACAAGTATGCTGTTCACAGGGCTGGTCCGGAAAGCTCCAGTGGCAAGTCGCATCACGCTGTGAAGGATGGGGTCCAGCACCCGCAACACAGAAGGGGATGCTGAACCATAAGCCAGGCTCCCATAATCCAGACGGGACTGATTTAACGCCTGGTAGATCCGTAATAGGGTAGACCGATCGGATCCCCAGTTGGTGTGGCTCAAGCAATGCGGAGCATTAAGATTGGTTGATTGGTTGGTTGGTTTTGGGGGAGTAAAGGGACCAGACTGCTATGGTCATCGGTCCTTGTTGCAAAACTTAAAAACACTTACAAAGAATAAAAACGGACAATGGAAAAAGACAGACGACACAGGACAAGAGTAACTTAGACAAAGTCCAGACAAGACGAAGTAAAATCACACAGAGTGTGACGGTGGTAGGCCGACCATAGAGACAAAAAAGGAAAAGCCAACCACCGAGAAACACATTAAAAAAACAGACTAAAATCCGAGGCCATAGGCCAGAATTAACACAAAAAGACAAACACTTACATTAAGCGATAAAAGCCCCCTGCCCGAATAAAACGCAGAGTCATCTGTTAAAAGGGCAGGGAGCGTATCAGTCAGCGCTAACGTCTGCCTGAGCACAGCTAAAAGGCGACACTCCAACAAAATGTGGATCACAGACAAAACGGAGCCGCAGCGAAATAGAGGGGGTTCCTCACGGCGCAATAAGTGGCCGTGCGACAGCCGAGTGTGCCCAATGTGCAGCCGGCAGAGGACAACAGACTCATTGCGAGGGTCCCGCATGGATGACCGCCACACAGTCGTCGTCTCCTTGATAGGACGGAGTTTGTTTGGCACAGGCAGGTTGCGCCATTCAGTGTCCCATAAATCGAAAATTTTGCAGCGTAAGATTGCCCGCAAATCAGTCGCCGGGAGGCCAATCTCCAGAGATGGTTTACTAGTGGCCTCTTTCGCCAGGCGGTCAACATTTTAATTGCCAGGTATCCCAACATGTCCAGGGGTCCACATAAAGACCACAGATCGGCCGCAACGGGCAAGAGTATGCAGGGACTCCTGGACAGCCATCACGAGAGCAAGGGAAGCACTGGTTGATTCCTCGTAAACTGCTCTGGGAGTCGCTACAGATAGTGAAGGACTCACCTGAGCAGGATCGAATATACTCTAGGGCACGAAAGATGGCGACCAGCTCAGCAGTGAAAACGCTGCAGCCAGCTGGCAATGAACGTTGTTCAGAATGGTCCCCTAGAGTTAAAGCATACCAACACGACCATCAACCATCGAACCGTCAGTGTAAACAACGCCAGAGCCCCGATACATGGCGAGGATGGAATAAAAGCGGCGGCTGAAGGCTTCCGGAGGTACTAAGTCCTTCGGGCCCTGTGCCAAGTCAAGCCAAAGGCAAGGGCGAGGCACACACCACAGGGGTGTACGCAGAGCAGCCCAGAAAGGAGGTGGAACAGGGAAAACCATAAGCCCGGAGAGAAGCTCTCGGACGCGGACGGCGATCGTACAACCCGACTGGGGCCGACGTTCTGGGACATGGACGACTGACTGCGGGAACAGGAGACGATAATTTGGATGCCTGGGCAAGCTACAAACATGGGCAGCATAAGCGGCCAGTAAATGTTGGCGTCTTAACCGCAGTGGAGGGACACCTGCCTCCACAAGTATGCTGTCCACCATGCTGGTCCGGAAGGCAGCAGTGGCAGGTCGTATTCCGCTGTGTAGGATTGGGTCCAGCACCCGCAACGCAGATGGGGATGCTGAGCCATACGCCAGGCTCCCATAATCCAGACGAGACTGGATTAATGCCTGGTAGAGCCGTAAGAGGGTAGATCGGTCGGCGCCCCACCTGTTGTGGCTCAAGCATTGCAGAGCATTTAGATGCTATCAACACATCCATTTAAGCTGCCAAATATGAGGCAGCCAAGTGAACCGGGCATCAAAACCACACCCAAAAACATATGTGACTCCACCACAGCGAGAGGTTCGCCGTCAGGATAAAGCCGTGGCTCAGGGTGAACAATGCGTCACTGGCAGAAATACATAACGCAGGTCTTGGCAGCCGAATACTGGAAGCCATGCTCTACAACCCAAGAATGCGCCTTGCAGATAGCGCCCTGCAGCTGACTTTTAGCAGCTGCAATGCCAATGGAGCTATAGTAGAGGCAGAAGATGTCAGCATACAAGGAAGCTGAGACGTTCCCACCGCCGCAGCGTGCCCATTAATTGCAATTAAAAAGAGGCAGACACTTCAGACAGATCCCTGCGGTACCCCGTTCTCCTGAACTTGGGGGGAACTATTCGAGGCTGCAACTTGCACGCGGAAGGTACGATGCGACAGAAAATTTCGTATGAAAATCGTCAGTGGACAGCGAAGACAACAACCATGAAGCGTAGAGAGGATGTGATGTCGCCATGTCCTATCGTATGACTTCCACATGTAAAAAAAGACTGCGACGAGTTTCTGACGGCGGGTAAAGGCCGTGCGGATGGCAGACTCTAGGCTCACCAGATTATCGGCGGCGGAGCGGCCTTTACGGAACCCACCCTGAGACGGAGCCAGAAGTCCCCAAGACGCGAGTACCCAACTCAACCGCCGGCTCACCATGCGTTCGAGCAACCTGCAAAGAACGTTGGTGAGGCTAATAGGGCGATAGCTGTCCACCTCCAGAGGGTTCTTGCCATGTTTCAAAACGGGGATTACGATACTTTCCCGCCGTTGTGAGGGGAACTCACTCTCGACCCACATAAGGTTCTAAAGGTGAAGGTGTCGCTGGCAGGCCGGCGAGAGGTGTTTGAGCATCTGACAGTGGATGCGATCTGGCCCAGGAGCCGTATCAGGGCAAGCGGTTAGGGCACTTTGGAATTCCCACTCACTGAAAGGAACATTTTAGGATTCAGTGTGGCGCTTGTGAAATGAATGCCTCCAACATTCCAACAACTGCTTCAGGGTAAGTTGCAGAAGTGGAACTCAGAGCAAAATGCTCTGTTAAGCGGTTTTGCAATATGTCAGAGTCAGTACATACTGCTCCATTGAGTGAGAGCGCAGGGATGCTGACAGGGGTCCGATAGCCATAGAGTCGCCTAATCTTGGCCCAAAATTGTGATGGAGAAATATGGAGGCTAATGGTGGAGACATACCGTTCCCAGCAATTCTGCTTCTGTTGGTGAATATTGCAGTGGGCCCGCGCACAGAGCGGTTTAAATGTGATGAGGTGTTCTTATGAGGAGTGTGGCTTGTGAAGCTGGAGCGCCCGCCAGCGATCGTTAATCGCCTCCGAGATCTCAGGCGACCACCAAGGCACAGTCCTCCGCCAAGGGGACCCAGAAGAACAGGGAATGGTAGATTCTGCGGCAGAAACGATGCCGGTGGTGACCAAGTGAACCACCGCATAAAGGGCGTCATTGGAAAGAGGCTCAATAGTGGCAATGGAAAAGAACAAGTACCTATTCATAGCCCATCTGCAAGGGTGCCCAGCAGAGTGACGCTGTGGCAGTGACAGAAAGATCGGAAAGTGGTCACTACCACACAAGTTGTCATGCACACCCCAGTGGACAGACGGTTAGAGGCTAGGGCTGCAGATCGAAAGGTCAATGGCTGAATATGTGCCATGCGCCACACTGAAATGTGTGAAGGCACCATCATTTAAAAGGGAAAGGTCGATCTGTGCCAATACATGCTCGATGGTGCTGCCTCGGTCTGTTGCCACTGTTCCACCCCACAGAGGGTTATGGGCATTGAAGTCGCCCAGTAACAGAAAAGGTGGGGACAGTTGGGCTATCAGCGCAGCCAGAACATGCTGCGAGACATCACCATCCAGTGGAAGATACAGACTGCAGACAGTAACAGCCTGAGGCATCCACACCCGAACAGCGACAGCCTCTAAAGGTGTTTGTAGAGGGACAGACTCGTTGTGAAGGGAGTGATGGACATAGATGCAGACACCACCAGATACCCTTTCATAAGTTTCCTGGTTCCTATAATAACCCCGATAGCCACAGAGGGCAGGGGTTCGCGTCACTGGAAACCAAGTTTCTTGAAGAGCAATGCAGAGGAAAGGGTGAAGGCTGAGAAGTTGTCGGAGTTCAGCAAGATGGTGGAAAAAACTGCTGCAGTTCCACTGGAGGATGACATTGTCGATGGCCGAGAAAGTCGTGAAGGGACTGGGGAGGCAGATTACGCCGCTACGTCACCTGCTGCCACCAATTGAGCACCTGTGCAAGTGCTATCCATTGTGTCTGAGGGACCGGCGAGATCGAGGTCCTCAGCGGACGTCAGAATTCCACCCCAGACGCAGAGCTTTAAGGTTGTGAGTGGGGTGGTGGGGAGGCTGCCACCGCAAGTACCTTGGTCTTAGAGGTCTTTTTCTTGGATTTCTCTCGCTGTTTCACCGATTCAGTCTCCGGGATGGAGGAGGATCACGAAGCCCTACGACCAGCTGCAAATGGGAACTTATGCCACTGTTGGGCGTCATCCTTCCCGCTTGTGGAAACCTGGGAACGGAGGGACCCAAGGGGCCCCTTGCGGGCGAGTGGAGCCGAAGAAGTTGGACAGTTCTCCGGCTTAGAAGCATGGACAGACGTCCGCGATGGGTGGTGGGGTGTTGTCCCTGAGGTAGGCGGTGCAGGAGCAACAGGGTGGGTAGTGTACCCCATTGGAAAGGAGGCATGTGGAGTTACACAGCTCGGCGATTGGGCTGGAATTCGCTGAGCTGATGGGGCTAACACGGTTGTTGTAGCAGCAGCATATGAAGATGTCATTCGAACAAGATGTAGTTGGTCATATTTCCTCTTAGCCTCAGTATAGGTCAGTCGGTCCAGGGTCTTATATTCCATGATTTTTTCTCTTTCTGTAGGATCCTGCAGTCTGGCGAGCAAAGTGAATGACGCTCTCCGCAGTTGACACAGATGGGAGGTGGGGCACACGGAATATTGGGATGTGATGGGCTTCCGCAATCTCGACATGTGAGGGTGGAAGCACAGCAGGAAGACTTATGGCCGAACTTCCAGCACTTAAAGCACCGCATCAGGGGAGGGATATAAGGCCTGACATCACAATGGTAGACCATCACCTTCACCTTCTCCGGTAACATATCACCCTCGAAGGCCAAGATGAAAGCACCGGTACCAATCTGATTATCCTTTGGACCCCGATGAACACTCCAGACGAAATGAACACCTCGACGCTCTAAATTGTACCATGTACCATGTACCCTGTTGTCATAAGCAAGTAACGTTCATAACTGGGCAGAGGATGCCATTTTCATCAGAGCGCATTTTGGACAAGCCCTCCACCTCCCCAAACTTGTCCTCTAAATCCTCTACGAAGAACTGAGGTAATGGAAACATCCCCCAAGTTGTCACAAGCAAGTAACCTTCATAACTGGGCAGAGGATGCCATTTTCATCAGAGCGCATTTTGGACAAGCCCTCCACCTCCCCAAACTTGTCCTCTAAATCCTCTACGAAGAACTGAGGCTTTGTGGACATGAAAGACTCCCCATCAGCTCTCTTACAAACTAGGAACCGGGGCTAATAACTGTCACTTCCATCCTGGGACTTACGCTCCTCCCACGGCGTGGCCAGTGAAGGGAACGTTTTGGGATCGTATTTCTGAGCGTTAAATTGAGCCCGAGAACGCTTAGAGACTGCTGGTGGCTGACCACCAGTGAGAGATGATGTACCACGCTTCATTGCGGGTCATCCGCCCTGATGCCACCAATTCCGACCAAGGGCCCTCTCCACAGGCGCCACCCAACCTTAGCAAGGGCCACCTGGCAGGATGGCCATTGGTGGGAGTCCCGATGCCCCCGGGAGATAGGCATCTTCTCCTCGGCATACGTGGATAGTTAACAGTGCAGGCATCAGCAGAGCGATACCTGTGTTGTCAGGGGGCTACAACCAACAGGGTACATGGCGACCCCACCACAATGGACTGGCTACCGTGCTGGATATTAGGTAACAAGTAATCCATGTGCATCGTCAGTCCAGAAAGCGGCACTGCTCATTGCATGGCGGAAAAGGCAGGAATGAACGTAGCCATGCCCAAGAGATGGAGAGCAGGCAGGAGTGCAATGCAACGACGAATAAGCTGGCGAAAGGTCTCAACGCACGATGGACACAATGCACCATGTAAGGCGCCCTTCCCCAACCGGCTCGCTGTTTGGAAGAATTTTGAGACATGGAGGTCAAACCCAACAGGCGACCACAACATAAAGGCCGAAACATAAAGCCTCTTACGACAGGCAGGAATACCACGGACCTATTATAACCCCCGAACCCGCAATGGGCAGGAGAGCTTAATGCCAGATCCACTGTTGCTGGCGAAGGAATTAAAAAAAAAAAGGCGATTTCCCCATTGCACATCTAAACAACAGTGTAATCTACTTCGATAATAATTCATCTACTTTCGTCAATTACGCTGGAACCTCCACAGTAGATCACATTATGTGCGCAAGGCGAATGGCTAGTCACTGCAATGACGTTGAGACGGTGATAGCATTACCAGATAACACCTCCTCATCATCAAAACACGACAAAAATGACAACAACAACTGGAAAACTTTCATCGACTACAGAAACCATAAAACAGAAATTTTTAAGCAAGAAATCCAACACGACAGCAATTAAGACGTTGTCAGCTAGAACCAGCTAATCGTCGAAACAGTACAATCTGATTTTATTAATAACGCACCAAAGAAAAGCCTCATAGAACGTCAGGACAGGCCGAGAAGTGGCATGCCACTTTCACACTTTAACAACACTGTCAGTCAGATTAACGTTCATGTTTTAGGTCATGATCTCGGTGTTCCCCTACATTTGCTAAGTGTGGTTTATGACTTTTTTACACGGGGAAATTGTGGGCACAATGTTTTTATCATTGCATGTGTAACTTGTAGAGAACTGGTAACCAAGAGGCCACAGTGTAGGTGACGGAGAACAGGGCAGAGATGAGTTGGGGACCAAAATGCTGAGTGCAGTGAGCTGCCTTTGTGAGTGACTCTGGGAAGCAGCGCCAGTGGGTCGTACCTGCAGAGAGATTTCTGGCCCAAGCCCTCTCCTCCTCCTACTCAGGGTCAGACAGAAGGGCGCCGGGTCATAAAACATTTTTTTTCGGCCACGTGGCGGCGACCAGTTGGCAGAAAGTGGGTGGAGGAAGTCACGTAAAAGAGACTGCTCCAGACTGAGCTATTGTGCAGACAGTGTCAAGGTCATAAAGATCTGTGCATTCTCATGTTAGATCCTGGGACGATACGGACAGAACAGCTGGTGTACCTGTCTAGAGGAGGCAAGACAAAAGGATTAATAAAACTTGTCACTGTTTTGTAAACTTAAATACGCCACTGTTCTCATTCATACTTCCTCCACGCTTCACTGTTTTTAGTTTATTGTGGTCGTACATGGGTACACAAGCAATTTAAGGCCAAGTCTTCTTAAATTAATTAATTTGATGATTAGTTTGAGTTGTGAAAGTGTCCAGGAGGCTTGGGCAAGAAAACTGCTGTTAGTAAATTCACTAATTTCATATACAAAATTATGGATGAGCTCACGATTTGGAGGTTATTGAGAAGATAATACATTTATTTGCCTAAAGATAATAAGATTAGCAACACTCATGAGTGTATTTACGATTAAAGCTAGCGACGACATGCACAGGCTTCCTATACGAATTCTTAACCTAATCAAAGATAAAGATTATGTAGCTAAATTAAATTGCACCCTAATGGAAGAACTAAACAGAAATTGAACCCTCTTAACAATCAAGTTACATTAGAGATTTGTCGAGTCAGGGCAAACGGATGGGAACCCGAGTTGACCCACGTAACCCCACTCTGTTTTGGAATACATTCAAGAGAATCATGTGCAAAACCGTCACCGAAGAACAGGATTTACAAATTGATGACCACATCACGGTGGACGAAAGGGAGAAGGGTGAAATATTCCTCGATATACTCGAATAAATGCACTACCATCCACAGGCCACCAAATTTGACGACAACCACGAGGAAATTATTACTAGGGAACTTCATTTCTTTAGAAAAATATCACACCAGCCGATCATCCACTACTGACCGAAATTACTGAATATACCAAGTGGCAAAAATACAGCTCCTGGAAGTGTCGTGATTGGACGATTACATCTTAAACTATTTCTACCGCAGAGACTTGTTCAAGAGCTAAAACTTGTATTTAATTTAAAAAAACTGAACTATTCCAGTGGAAACGTACACATGTTATCATGATTCAAAACTAAAACTTATATTTAATTTAGCCGTAATCCAAAAAAAGTGTTCCATTCCAGTGGAAACATACACGTATTATCATGATTCCAAAACGTGGGAAACGCAAAAACAACCATTACTCATAGAGACTTACCACGTTACTTCCAATAATTGGCAAGACCATGAAAGAAATAATTAATAACAGACAAAAACAGTTTGCAGAAGACAACAGCGTTATACCACATGAACAAGCTCGTTTCAGAAAGTGACAGTACCGTTGATCGATAATTAAGACTAACTAACAATATAGCAGAAATCTGCAGTTTAACAGATGCGACTGATACCCTGTTTTTGGACACAGAACGTACCTTTGAAAAGGTATAGAATGCGCGTCTTCACAAAATGCTAAACTAAAACTGCCCACCTGAAATAGTAAAATTTTTATCTAACCTCATCATAAACAGAAAAGTGCGGCTCAACAATCGTGCTACTCCACAGCTAAAGCGGGAGTCCCTCATGGTGCCCTCATGTCCACTTTATGTACGATATATACAGCGGACATCCCAACACCTAGATGAGTGAAAAACATAGTCCTTTACGTTCATGACACCACTTATTGGTGTTATGCACCTACCAGGGATGCAATTAATAACAATCCAAGAGCTTCAGCAGCAAACTTAAAACCTGGGTAAATAAATGAAGAATCCGAACTAATCCAACCAAAGTTAGCTTTTCCTATTCAGACATAGCTGTATCATTAATCGCCAAAAACAGGGTACCCACAAAATCCGTTTTGGACACTGGGGACAAGAAATTAAACCACAACTAAACGTCAGATATCTGAAATCTATCTAGATGACCTCTGAAATCAGCAGAAAAACTCGACTAGAAATATTAAATAAGTTGAAGGGCGACTTCATCTAGTGCGTTTCGTGAAATAACGAACGCGTGGAGCGGCGCAACCAATTCCCTTCTTACATACAAAATACTTTTTCGACGC
Source organism: Schistocerca nitens (assembly GCF_023898315.1). NCBI lineage: Eukaryota > Metazoa > Arthropoda > Insecta > Orthoptera > Acrididae > Schistocerca > Schistocerca nitens. The sequence continues at coordinate 731,374,535 of NC_064619.1, forward strand.
ATTCTGTAATAAGGATCTCAACCATGGATTATGTAGTCCAATCAAACGATAAAAAGCTGTATCTGCTGACCAGAATAGATCTACAACATGAATTCCCAAAAACTCCCTTCACTAAAAATTTGAAACCAAGATCGTACTACCGGAATAAAAGAACATATTCGCGTTCAACATCACTACTTAACAACAAACTTACAAAATCACTCTTCCAGCACGATCCTACAACGATTAATTTTCCGAAATTCAAGTATGCATTTCATCCCTACATTATTCGCGAAGCAGTATCGAATTCACTCCAACATAATCCTCTGGAAAACGAAGAAATCAGTGAAATTGTCCACAAACGAACACGTACAAGGATTTGGAATGACGTAGCAGCCTGATATAGAAAGAACAAACTACTCAGCAAAGTTACTTCAAAGAACACCCACAGAAGAAGAGAATAGTCTCTACTCGACTAGAGTTTAAAGTTTCTCATATTCTACAGAATTAGACATAAATTTTCTGCATCAACAAAATTCCAAGATCACGCTATAACGTTATCAAGACCACTGAGATAATATGAAGATATCTAAGACGAACAACAGGCAACTAATCCTTACAACGATTTCATCGACCGAGACCTTTTTAGCTCAGCCGTAAGGCAAATGCCGGGATTCGGTATGAAGGAAACTTAATGAACATCTTCCTCTCAGCTATCCATCTACATGCAGTTAAAAATCCTACAAAATTAAATAAGCAACCAGTTGTCCTAAATAAAGTTTGTCACAGGAGTACAAACTACAACTATTGGCTGAAAGTGGCTGTGCTTACCTGCAGCCACCGTCTTCTTCAGAGGTGGAATGAAAGATTTAAAAATAAATAAATAACTTCGTCAGCGCACATGACGATGGGACATGTCTGGAAGCCGTTGTTTTGTGCCCGTTGGACCGGCAGTACACCCGTGGATTGTTTGATCAACTAATACGCCTGGAGAAATTAAGGAAAAACAAAATTAGCTTTGTTTTCTAAACGCACTATTTGTGTGACGCTGACGTGTAAATAAAATGTGTATTTGCAGAAGGAATGTGTGCATTTGGTTTTTTCCCCCTACTCTGATTGTATGAAGTACTGGTACGTCGATTGGTGTTGGAAATACGTAACGCACTGATTAATACTTTTTCTCATATAATGAAAAATTGTAGCATGGGAATCAGTATTTTTATTTTTAATTTACTGATGATGATGTTTGGTTTGTGGGGCGCTCAACTGCGCGTTCTTCAGCGTCCGTACAAAGTCTCAGTTATTACACAGTCCATTTTCTTTTCACACTCCAATCTAGTCTTTCTCACAAATCATGATGATGATGAAATGGAGGACAACAAAAACACCCAGTCCCCAGGCAGAGAAAATCTTCAACTCGGCCGGGAATCGAACCTGGGACACTGTGATCCACAGGCAATAACGCTAGCCTCTTTTTTTAGTCTTTTTTTCACGCTAAAACAACCTCAGAAAGGAATACGATTACCACATTTTTGCACAGGAAACACACCGAAAGATACACTCAAATGGCAGTGTATTCCTTCCCAAAAGTAAAATCTTCAGTTTTTTGTTTGTTTTTTTCAAGGCACTTATTGAAGGCAATCAATTAAAATAAAACAAAAGAAGTAATTTCGACAAAAACAAAAGGGTTAAAACAGAAAAACGTATCTGAAGGAAAGGGGCGTTAATTTTAACATGCCCACACCTTCTTTCCTCCGTCGCTTCTACATCGTGGAACATTTAAATCCAAACAAGAGTGTCCACGCATAAAAAGGAGGGAGGGATGGCAACTCATCCAACGCCTTGTCGATGAAAATCAAGATACAGCATATTAGAAAAAAGTTCACGATAACGGGGCACCCTGAGCCACGTCCAATGGGCTGTGGCCACCTATTGGGGAAAGGCACACGGATCTGCGTCATATCCACTCACCATCACGTAGTGCGTGACATGATGGCATTGTCCTTCGATTGGGGAAAGAAGGTTGAATCGGGACGCACGAGAATCTCACCCGAGATAGCAGCCTCCGACGTCCTGAGTGGAAAAGCCAGTTGTCGGCGAAGCCATCTCCAATGGCCATGGCCGCAGGAGATCAACCAATAATATAATGTATCAGTTTTATGGCAACGATGGCAACGATCCGTCACATTAATACCAATACGAAAAAGTCGCACTTTGGTAGGTACAATATAATGAACAACTTGGTACCACGGGGACGCCACTTCCATCGGGAAAATCGGGAGGCTAATGTTAGACCAAACAATCTTCCAGTTCTTTTCTGGCGACAGGGCTTCCACAGAGGGAATACTATGAGGAACCAGCTGCCGGCCGCTGTGGTCTCGCGGTTCTAGGCGCGCAGTCCGGAACTGTGCGACTGCTACGGTCGCAGGTTCGAATCCTGCCTCGGGCATGGATGTGTGTGATGTCCATAGGTTAGTTAGGTTTAAGTAGTTCTAAGTTCTAGGGCACTGGTGACCACAGGAGTTGAGTCCCATAGTGCTCAGAGGCATCTGAATCATTTGAACTGGCCAGCTGCTTAACAACATTTTTAGGGGAAGATTCTCTTGGGCAAATATATTTACTCCTAAATAACTGACATCAAGAAAAAATTCCTTAACGTGCCATAGTTTATAAGTAATCCTACCAATATCTGCTGGAGGTGTTAAACTCGCCGGTCGGATACAGTCATAAAGGCGAGCTGTAAGTGATTGGGTGTTGCGGCGGGGGGGTGGGGGGGGGTGGGGTGGGGGGGGGGGTGGGGGGGTTGACGTGTTAAAACGGTGCGACGGATGAATAAGGCAGAAGCCTTAGCCCGAATGTCAGGGAGACCCAAACCTCCCAGCAGACGGGGGCGCGCCATGACCCGATAAAGGACGCGAAATATAGAGTTGCGCCAGTTTTAAACTTCGCAACTTGCGGTACATCATCGCAGGAAGGGGGAAGATTTGTGCAATAAAATAAGCCTTACTTAACACATACGTTTCCATGGCCCAAACCTTATGAAGAAGTTAGAGAGAGCGACGCTCGTGTTCAATGATTGCTCCCTGAATCTTATCCTTGTCAAACTTCCAGTTTATCGTAGCCATCTTTAGCGCACATCTGTCAATTATAACACCCAACGAACGATATCGGATGACCTTCAAAGCCCATGGAATTTCAACAGCGTCAAATACTAGCAACTGAGTAGGTGTCATTTCTGGTCATTAGCCCACACTCCCGCAAGAGGACAAAAGGCATCCAAAACTTCCTTCGGCAGTGGCATATCATCATGGGTACGGAGTACCACCATAATGCCATCAGCATATGCACAAATGGTAAACATTTCTCCCTACAGCGATCAGCCACCCAAACGAGCAGCTATAGTTCGCAATAAGTGTTCCAGAAACAGCACGTAGAGCGACATAGGTAATGGACGCCCTGACACACCGCGATGAGGGAAGCAAGACGGCCATTTATGTCAATGGACGCCCGAAAACCACTGATTAGAGAGCTAAACAGCCGTAGCGCAGCATTGTTCAAACCAACAGTCGTCAATACTCGCATAAGGAATCCATGATTAACGCGGTCTAACGCTTGGTGAAAATCAATTAAAAGCAAAGCGCTTGGCACGGGAATAGTGGAAGCAATCGAAATTATATCACGACATTCAGCAACGGGAGTCAGGAGAGTACGACCCGGAAGACAACTTTGATGGCTGGCTATAATGGTAGCCAATAATACCGATAGTCGGTTATTTACCGCTGGCGCCACTATTTTATAATCGTAGTTCAAGAGGGTTATCAGGCGAACTTGATCAACATGCAAACTTCCCGGATTTTTGGGGAACAGGACAATTTTAACAACCTTAAAGCTGGGCAGGAGGACGCCTCTGTGGCATACTTCATTCATTATGCAAGTTATCGTATCTCCTATTAGGGGCCAAAATCGAATATAAAACCCTTTGGGAAGTCCATCGGGGCCAGGCGATTTGTGGGAGGGAGAACGAGCCACAATATCAAGGATATCATCGTGATGGAATACAGAGAAATACTCTTCCTGGAGAGATGGCGTAACAACACTATCAAGAAAGGAGGTGAAATGAACGGACGGTGGACCGTATGAATCCACTGCAGTATAAAGTGCGGAATAGTACTGGTAAAGTTCACGCATGATACAGAATGGGAGGACCACTCACGCCCATCTAGAGAAGGGATGGTAAAAAGATATGTCCTTTGAGATCGCTTGTGAAGCCGGAGAAGATGAAAGAGAGAGGTCAACTCATCCTGTACGATTGAACAAGGCTCGGAACGCTATCGGACACCATCCATTTGCCTGCGTCTGAGTTGTAGATTGATGGTTGGTTGGTTGGTTTGTGAGATTGAAGGGACCAGATTGCGATGGTCATCGGTTCCTTTTTCCAGGACTGCAAACACCCACACAAGATAAAAACGAAGAATGGAGACGACAACAGACGACACAGGACAAGAAAGACTCAGACAGAGATCAGACAAAACGAATTAAAAACACACAGAGTGTGACAGTGGTTGGCCGAGCATAGAGTAAAACAAAAAGGAAAAGCCAACCACCGAGAAACACATTAAAAACTCAGTCTAAAACCGTAGGCCAAAAGCCAGACTCAACACAAAATAAACAGAGCAAATGATAAAAGCCCCCTACCGAATAAAACGCAAAACTAAGCCTGCCATTGCAGTGTCATTGGTTAAAAAGGCAGGGAGCGTGTCAGGCAGCGCGAACGTCTGCCTGAGCACAGCTAAAAGGGTACACTCCAACAAAATGTGGACCACCGTCAAAACGAATCCGCAGCGACATAGAGGTGAGTCCTCTCGGCGCAATAAATGGCCGTGCGTCATCCGTCTGTGCCCAGTGCACAGCTGGCAGAGGACAGTAGACTCTTTGCGAGAGACCTACATGGATGACTGCCACACAGTCTTCGTCTCCTTGATAGTACAGAGTTTATTGGGTGTGGTCAGATCGCGCCATTCAGCGTCCCATAGCGCGAAAACTTTGCGGCGTAAGACTGCTCGCGAATCAGTCCCTAGGATGCCAATGTCCAGAGAAGGTTTACTGGTGGCCTGTTTGGCCCAGCTGTCAACATGTTCATTGCCGGGTATCCCAACATGGCCTGGTGTCCACACAAAGACCACAGAGTGGCCGCAACGCGCAGGAGTATGGAGGGACTCCTGGACAGCCATCACCAGACGAGAGCGAGGGAAGAACTGGTAGATAGCTCTTAAACTGCTCAGGGAATCGGTACAGATAACCAAGGACTCACCTGAGCAGGAGCGGATCTACTCTATGGCACGAAAGATGGCGACCAGCTCAGCAGTGGAAACGCTGCAGCCAGCCAGCAATGAATGTTGTTCGTAGAGGTACCCTAGAGTCAGAGCATAACCGACACGACCAGCAACCATCGAACAGTTGGTGTACACAACGTCAGAGCCCTGATACGAGGCAAGGATGGAAAGAAAGGGGCAGTGGATGGCCTCAGGAGGGACGAGTCCTTCAGGCCCTGTGCCAATTTTAGCCTAAGGCAAGGGCAAGGCACACACCACGGGGGTGTACCCAGGAGGGTGCGGAAAGGAGGTGGAAATGGGAAAACCCCAAGTCCGGAGAGAAGCTCTCTGACGCGGACCAGGGCCGACGTTCTGGGATATGGACAACCGACTTTGGGAACCGAAGACGATAATTAGGATGCCCGGGCAAGCTACAAATATAAGTAGCATATGTGGCCAGTAAATATTGGCTCAGTAACTGCTGTGGAGGGACACCTGGCTCCACAAGTATGCTGTCCACAGGGCTGGTCTGGAAAGCACCAGTGGCAAGTCGGATCCCGCTGTGAAGGATTGGGTTCAGCACCCGCAACGCAGATGGGGGGATGCTGAACCATAAGCCAGGCTCCCATAATCCAGATGGGACTAGATTAACGACTGGTAGAGCCGGAAGAGCGTATAGCGGTCGGCGCCCCAGCTTGCGTGGCTAATGCATCACAGAGCATGAAGATGCCGCCAACACATCTGTTTGAGCTGCCGAATATGTGGGAGCCAAGTCAACCGGGCATCAAAAGCCACACCCAAAAACCGATGTGTCTCCACCACGGCAAGAAGTTCGCTGGCAAGATAAAGCTGCAGCTCAGGGTGAACTGTTCGTCGCCGGCAGAAATGCATAACGCAGGACTTGGGAACCGAAAACTGGAAGCCATGCGCTACAGCCCAATACTGCGCCTTGCGGATAGCGCCCTGCAGATGACGTTCAGCAGCTGCAATGCCAATGGAGCTATACTAGAGGCAGAAGTCGTCAGCATAAAAGGAAGCTAAGACAGAAATTCCTGAGCCCGTTAATTGCAATTAGAAACAGGCAGACACTGAGGACAGACCCCTGTGGTACCTCGCTCTCCTGAACTCGGGGGAACTATGGTAGCCCGCGACTTGCACGCGGAAGATACGATGCGACAGAAAATTTCGTATGAAAATCGGCTGTGGACTTCGAACACCCCAACCATGAAGCGTAGAGAGGATGTGATGGCGCCATGTCGTATCGTACGCCTTCCACATGTCTAAAAAGGCAGCGACGAGGTGCTGATGGTGGGCAAAGGCCGTAAGGATGGCTGACCCCAGGGTCACCAGACTGTCGGCGTGAGATGGAGACAGAAGGGCCCGAGACTCGAGTACCCAGCTCAACCTCTGACTCACCATGCATTCGAGCAACTTGCCAAGAACGTTGGTGAGGCTAATAGGGCGGTAGCTGTCCACCTCCTACGGGTTCTTGTCAGGCTTCAAAATGGGGATAAGAATGCTTTCCCGCCATTGCGACAGAAACTAAAAAAAAAATGGTTCAAATGGCTCTGAGCACCATGGGACTTAACATCTGTGGTCATCAGTCCCCTAGAACTTAGAACTACTTAAACCTAACTAACCTAAGGACAGCACACACATCCATGCCCGAGGCAGGATTCGAACCTGCAACCATAGCAGTCACGCGATTCTGGACTAAAGCGCCTAGAACCGCACGGCCACCGCGGCCGGCAGGCTGGGAGGGCTTCACTGTGTCAGTCGCAGGGACAAACAACGACTGTGAGGCCCTACGACCAGCGACTGGTGGTTGTTTCAGCCACTTGCGGGTGCCCGCTTTTCCGCTGGTCGGAACTTGCAGAGGGAGGTCCGTTGGGGACCCCTTCCTGGCGAGAGTAGCCGAAGAAGGCTTACTCTTCTCCAGCTGGGAAGTGGGAACTGATGTCCCCGATGGTTTGGGTAGTGTTGCTCATGAAGTAGATGGAGCAGGAGCAACAGGGAGTGGAGTAGCCCCCACAATCAAGGGGGCCGGTGGAATCTGATCGATCATAGAGCCAACCATACGTGATGACACAGGAGTTGGGAGAACCGTTGTTGCAGCAGCAGCGTAGGTCGACGTCATTGGTACGGGATGGAGTCTCTCATATTTCTGCCTAGCCTCAGTGTAGGTCAGGCGGCCCAGGGTCTTATATTCCATTATCCTCTGTTCTTTCTCGAAAATCCTACAGTTCGGCAAGCAGGGGGAATGGTGTTCTCCGCAGTTAACACAGATAGGAGGCGGGGCACATGGAGTATTGGGATGCGAAGGACGTCCACAATCTCGACACGTGATACTGGAAGTACATCGGGAGGACATATGCCCAAACTTCCAGCATTTAAAACACCACTTCGGAGGAGGGATATATGGCTTCACAGCGGTATACCATCACCTTGACCTTTTCGGGTAACACATCACCCCCGAAGGCCAAGATGAAGGCACCGGTGGCTACCTGATTATCCCTCGGACCCTGATGGACGCGCCGGACGAAGTGCTCGTCGTTCTAGGTTGGCGTGTAGTTCATTGTCTGACTACAGAAGAAGATCCCTGTGGAATATAATACCCTGGACCATGTTGAGACTCTTATGTGGCGTGATGCTAACTGAAATATTAGCCAACTTGTCACAAGCGAGCAACCTCCGTGACTGGGCAGAGGATGCTGTTTTGATTAGAACTGACCTAGAGCGAATTTTGGACAAGCCCTCCACCTCCCCAAACTTGTCCTCTAAATGCTCTACAAAAAACTGACGCTTGGTCGGCGTAAATGATTCATCATCAACTTGCGTACAGACAAGGTGCCAGGGTGAATAGTCGGCACAGCTGTCTTTAGCCATACGTTCCTCCCATGGAGTGGCCAGGGAGGGAAATGATCTCGGATGATATTTCTCCCCGTTGCGGTTAGACCCCGATTGCTTAGAGACTACTGGTGGAGGCCCACCAGTGAGAGATGATGTACCACGCTTCATTGCGGGTCATCCTCCCTGATGTCACCCACTCCGACCAGGGGCTTTCCCCACGGGTGCCACCCAGCCACAGCAAAGACCACCTGTCAGGATGGCCTTTGCCGTGAGTTCCGATGCCCCAGAGGGATAGGCATCTACTCCTCGGCATACGTGGGGAGGTAGCAGCTCAGTCATTAGCAGTGCGATCCCTGTGTAGTCAGGGGGCTACCACCAAGAGGGTACACGACGACCCCACCACAACAGACTGGCTACTGTGCTGGATGTCGGGTGTCGAATATCCATGTGTATCACGAGGGCGAAGATGGAAGTACACAATGGAGGGCATGTGTGATACCCGGAACACACTGCAACTGATGTGGCCGGAAGCTCGGTGTAAGGCCAACTCCATGACAATATCGGGTGTGCCAGATCTTAGGGCAAGATGGATATAGAATGCACCACGTAAGGCGTCCTTCCCCAAATGGTACGCACCAACAGAAAATTTTGAAATGTAGTGGTCAAACCCCTTAGGGGACCATCACTTTAAGGCCGAAACTTTTGAGACTCCTTTTAGTCGCCTCAGAGGGCTCCGTGAGATGTAGAGTGTTTAGCTTCCATAAAGGACGCGAAAGATGGACCCACTACGGGACGTGGTTAAAAGTCATTGAAACAGCACAGTGATCAATGAAACTGGTAGAAATTACATCAATCAATAGAAGCTGACTACATACGGCGGCAGATAAATAAAAGTTGCCCAGTCGGGTACTTGAAGTAGCTTTTTAAAAAAAGTAAACCGCACCAATGTAGGATATCTGAAAACCGAAGCATCCTAGAGATGCAAGGACGTCACCATATCATTACGTTCACGGCAAAATGTACAATTGGGGGTCTGATCTACACGACGTAAGACGCAGTTAAAATCCCCCCCCCAACAAAACCTTGCACGTGTTCGGTCGGAATATATAAACAACATCTTTCTTATAAAACTGCGCTCGATCGGATGAACCACCGGATCCAGACGGAGCATAAGGAAAAATTAAGGTGAGGTCATAAAACTACAGCGTCATAAAAACGTCTAGCGTTTCGAAGTCCGTCAGCGGGATTCCATCTCGATAAAGCAAAGCTATACCGATAGGATTTTCAGGCGTGACTTTGGAAAACAGAGTATCCAGGAAAACAAAACACATCAAATAATACCTCTTGTAAACACAATATATCAGATTGGAAATCGTAAATAAACTGGCGTAACGCAGCAAGCCTTAATATGGAACGCATCCTATTAACATTGAGGGGTAGAAATGTGTATGCCTGCATCCGTTAACACATGTAAGGTCAATGTAAGGTCAATAAAACAACACTAAGGAGAAAGCACTCATCACGCACGTCTCTGCTCAACGTCCGGAGGCAGCTCAAAGAAGGTATAATACCAATCCTCCCTTCCGGGTGCAGAGGAATCCTCGTTTTTCTTTTCACGACGCGCCGCTACAAGTGCAAGTTGAAAACGCTGTTTCACACCACTCCGTGAAAACATACACTCTTATGTGGAGGGGTTGGGGGCGCGTCAAGCTCCAATTTGATAGAGGAGCCATCGCTACAGCACTCGTCGGAAATCGGGTAGCACAATTCAGAAAGACCAACATCAATATCAGGTACAGAAGAGACACGCAATGCAGTGCGGGTGTCGGATGACATCTCCTGATCATCAGGAAGAGAAACCATAGAATTCTGTTGCTCCACCGTCTCAGCGTGGAGGAGGGGTGCTATTGTACTGGATCATTGTAAAGACTGGCCAGCAGGCAACGTTTCTGCGGGAACATCTGAACTGAAGGGAACCGTAACGTCTAGGGTGAAGTGGGGGATGCAGATTCAACACACATTTCGACAACAGAAGCAGCTACATCAATTCTGGTAATACTGGGGTCACAATTAACGTCAGTAGACAACCCATTACCGCCAGAAGGTGCAGCCTCTGTCAACGCCTTTTCAGAAGAATGAGACTGGAGTGGGGAGTCCTCGAAACCTTTGCCGTCCTCAGTCCGCCGGCGTTTGACGTACGCTGCAGGAGCCGTCGTCCCCTCGTGGACAGAGGCCGTACTGGTACGCATCGGTAACGGTGGAAATTCGCGAGAAGTAACGGGGGATGTTGAGGTTGACTGGCAGTTGACTGCGAAGATACTATGTCTGCTAACGTTAAAGGAAGACGTTTCTGATAAGACTTCGTCAGAACAACAGTACCGCACCGAAAATCAGATCTGAGCTGACCGCTTTCGTTACAGAGAAAACGTGTTCCTTCTTGCCCTGCATACGTGACATGGATTCGGTAACCACAAACAGTTAAGTGGGAGGGAATATTCTTTTTCACGTACATGTCCACAGTCCAGATACCATTACAACTCTGGAAGCGATGTTGTGCTGACCAGCGTTCCCATCGGATATGCCGTATTACTCCAAACGGAAGCAACGCTGTTTTAAGAAACGAATCGTCCACTTCAGGAGGAGGGCTATAAATTCTAACCGATGTATACTCGAGTGCCGCATTTTCAAGGAGGACTTGACTAACGGAACCATCGCGATGTGTAAACAACACTTTAGAACCAACCCGGGAGAGAAGCCGTTCTACTGGAACGGGATCGTAAAACTTCACAAAGAATGCATACAAATCAGAATCAAAATAAGCAGTGTCTACGTGATAAGGTGTAACACGGATATCATCAGCCAATCAATCTTGAATTTCTAAGGAGCCAGATTGAACACGACGCGTACTCTTGTCAAAACTGAAACGAACGAACAACTTTAGTAGTCTCGACAGACACCATGGCTCGGGCAGAAAACACCGTCGCCAAGAGGAAAACGACAAAAAAACTCCGATACGCAACTACGATGTGACTCCGGCGGATACACAAACAAGACTGAGTAGCTTCGACACAAGCGGCGCTGCAGTACAGGCGGAAGTTAACTACGACCTGCTCGCTCAATGCGACACTGTCTTCTCCCCCTAGACCACGAGCTGAGGACATTTTTAATCACTGTTTGCTGCGTCATGAGCGGATTGTCAGTGATTCTCTTCATTTAAATGTGTTGCAGAACTATTTCCGCGCGTTATTTTATTTTCTCTTGTCGATGGGTGGCTGTACTGGTCTGATTTAATGCAACTCTCAACGGCAGTCTATCTTGTAAAAGCTGTGCTGTGTCTTAAAGGTGGCTGCCACCAGTTTGAACTATAGTTCCCTACACACAGTTGATAAGGCACTAAATAAAATTGTCGGTTAACATGCGATACCCATCTGCAAAGATTCCGATACACAACTGGTAACAGCACTGATGATATATTTTGTTTAATGCGGCACTTTAGTGTGACACTAACAATGTAATTATTTTCCTTCTCGCGACCTGCAGAAATATAGGCTAAAAATCACGATAATTGCGTTTTATACTTCATATCCAGTTACGAGTTGTTCAGTTACACATAGTGCATAGACACCACGAAGAATAACTTCTCAGAAGAAAGATATTTTGTTACTATTGACTGACATGGCACAGTTAACCTTGGTACAGAAGTTCTACAGTTTTCACACTCAAATAAAATGCATTTGGCGAGTATCAGTGACCTTCAGCAGTGATCTATGAACTTCCTATTACAGCGTCAGCTCGGGAATTTCGCTGGCTTTTCGTGTACTTGTGAAAATTGTCTATACGTGTCGAGAGCTAGCGTGGCGCGCAAGACGTGTTCAGTGGAGCTGCGTTAAGAGTTTGGGGACAGGTTGTGGCGTCTGGAGGTGAGGGACGCTGACCTCGATGGTCTCGTGTGCAGTTATCTTAGGTGAGAACTAGTGGTGCATTCTGCGCGAAAAGCATTCCAGCAGATACTTTGGCTGGCCTCCATAACTAGTTTCCTGATTCCAGTAGCCCTCTTCGAGAACGTTTACGTACCATTTAATATGCGTCTGAGACTCAAACATTCTCTGAGTGGTTTTCCACTAGGTGACCACGTGGATGAGAGTATCCATTCGATTTTTCTCGTCACAATTTTTATCTAGTCAAACGTACCTCACTCATATTGAAAAGAGAGCAACCTCTCACTTGCAGACGATATCTTTTGTCATGATGTTCTGTGAAAAGCTTTTCCACTTGTGTACCCCGCAGTCCAACTTGGGGTGCGTCGTGGAGGCTATTTTGTGTGCCGCTGTCACTTCCCACCTTTCCTGGCCCAGTCACGAATGGTTCGCGGTTAGATCGATTGCCGGTAAGTCTCCGATTGGACGCGAGTCGCTCTAATTTTGTATTCACGGTTGTTTCGCGGGGTACACGTAGGACAAAGTAATACATTTGTTGACTGTTGCGGGAACGTACGCTCTCTTTAACAGCAAGCCACAGCGCGGTGGAGGATGGCTTTCTTGCATTGTCTGGCACTCGAGTTCGTTGATCAGCTCCTGATGCTTTTATTTGGTGTAGTTTGGACTCACATATTTCCAATCTGTTGCCCTTTTGACATTATCCTATGTGATTGTGCAGAACAACTAACATAAATAAATCGTGGGAGCAGATTTTCTTATCGTTTTCCACTGCTGATTTATGTGAGAGGCTGAACAATTTACTCATTTTCTTGGCCACATGACCTACGTCCAACTATGCGTTTTCCTCGCTGGCTGCCGAGTGCTTCCAGTTCTCACATCTTTGTGAGCTGGTTAAATAATTTCGCTAACATGGGTGATTTTTCTGGATTTATGGCAACAGCTCCTCACTATCCATTAACCTTTAAAAGATTGATTTAATGGTTTTGTGGACTCCTCGTTATATTACATTCTTCCTGAGTAGTAAAGCGATGTGTATATTTCTTGTGATTTTTAGCTTGCTTGTGGTAATTTCGGCGATTTACAACCACGTGAAGCGTAATTTACTTGTATGATTAGCCTGTTAATTCAGTCTATGCTGTGGAAACGGTGAATAATGCATCACTGTTTCCACTTTTATTTGAGCTGGTACACAAAGTAATAGAGAAATTATTTATATTATTATTACATTCATATGCAGAATATGAATTTTCTCATTTCTGAATGCTTATGATCATCACTTGTGGGTCTGAAACATATTGGTATGGATATTATTCTCGCAGTCAGACATATGTAAACTTTTTTCAGATGTTTTAACATGTATTTGTTTTGTGAACAACCCCGCCTTTTCTTGCTGCACTGTAAGGCGATTATACGAGGATAAGTCAATTACTATCCGCAAAGTAGTTATAAAATTTTCTTGTAACCAAATAGGAAACTTACAAGAACATCATTTTACGTCATAGTCTCCTTGTGTTTCAACGCACTTGGTCTATCGTTGTACAAGCTTCCTGATGCCCTCATAACAGAAGATTCTCGGTTGAGCTGCGAGCCAGGAATGTACTGCTTCTTTCACTGCTTCGTCCGAGGCAAATCATACAGCCCCTTAATGTCTGTTTGAGTGGACCAAACAAGTGATAGTCAGAAGGGGCAGGATCGGCACTATTTGAAGGATTATCCAGTACCTCAAATTTGAGTTTCTGGAGCGTTTCAGCAGTGTGGGTAGGAGTATGCTGACGGGCATTGTCGTGCAACAACACAACACATTTTGACAGCAATTATCGGCGGTTGCTTCGAATTGCGGGATTTAGCCTGGCAGTAAACACATCACTGTAACGTACACTGTTTATTGTTGTGCCCCTTTCCCCATAATGTTCCAGTACTGAGCCTTGGGCGTGCCGAAAAACCGTAAGCATCAGCGTTCCTGCGGACGGTTGCGTCTTGCACGGGGAATTTGGATGTTTCCATCCCACACACTGCCGTTTACTCTCCGGCTCGTAATGATGGATCCATGTTTCGCCACCAGTAATGACCTGTCTAAGAAGTTGTCCCCTTCTTTACCATAGCGACCCAAATGTTTTTTGCAGATGCCCAAGCGCTTTTGTTTATGCAACTGTGTCAATTGTTTTGCGACCCATCTTGCACAAACTTTATTAAACCCATGTCCGTTGTCTTTGATTTCGTAGGCAGAATCGGGGCTTATTTGCAGACGATGTGCCGCTTCGTCAATAGTTAATCGTCTGTCCAAGAGAATCATTTCACTTGAACGCTAAATGGTTTCTTAATTTGTGGCGGTAAATAGTCGTCCGGCTCCTTCATCGTACGTAGCACTTGTGCGACCATTTCGGAATCTTTCAGTCCATTCGTAGACACTCCGTCGTGGCAAAACACTGTTCCTGAACTGTGCCGAAGGTCTTGGATAAATTTCGGCTGCTGATGTGCCTTCCGACCACAAAAAACAGTTTACTGGACGTTGCTCTTCTTTGGTGCAAATAGACAGCGGAGCAGCCATGGTTAACAGCACGGCAGCGACAACGAAACTAACCTAGCAGCTTGAAAACTGAAAAGATATAACAACAAATAAACAAGGCATGCCTCAACAACGTAAAACGACAATACTACCAAAATAAACAAAAATATAACTAAAAGGTGGATAATAATTGATTTACCCTCGTATTTACGAAACAAATGTCTGTGTCCTTTTTGTGGAGGGTGGCCACTTAATCGAACTTGTTATTATCATGTATAATTACTGGTCTAATACTGTAATACAAATATGTGTTTTGCATCGATTGTCCAGAAGTATTTACCTATTTACACCAAAGCATAATTTAGTAAATTTCCAGATATAAAGCTTCCAGTTCACGTGTTTAGTCACCTGTCTGTTTATCAGACTAACTTAGTAAGATTAACATATTGCTTTCTCTTGGCAACAAGCATGAGTATTAATTCTGCTGGTAAGATAGCCCATATTTGTAGATGTCTGTCTCTGAGCAACTCCTGTCAGGATTGTCTAATAATTCAGGTAGTAGATTCATTTACATACTTTTAAAAGAACCACCAGTATTAATAGAGCTTTTAAATTCAGTTATTATTTTATGTAGACGCTTACCACTGAACAACCCTTGTCAAGATTGTCTAACTAGTAAATCAGTTACTAGGTTCATATGAATACATCTCAGTGCGTTCCAGTCTTATTATACAATAACAAATTCTGGCTGCTCGCTTTCAAAGTGCCAACTCTCGGCCAATCAGTTAAAGACAAATGGCCTGTACACAAAAAGGGGTGTTGTCGTGCTCTTCCGTACGCTCATAACGCCGTAAGCAGTTTTGTTTCTGTTGTGATCTTTTTCTGAATTCACCCACTCGCAGTTTATTAAATAATTGATCATTGGTATCGAATACTCAAGGAGGGTTGAACATTACATTTATTAAAATGATTTGCAGAAATGTGAAGTTAAGAGAATCAACATGACAATTTTTTTTAATAATTCTGAATTCGCTTTCATTACATTGATGGCTAACTTCTTTTATTCTGGACTGTGAAAAGTCCATAGTGACTGTAGGTATTAAAGTGGCTGTCGCTTGTAAACAAATGACCGCCTACCATCGCCACGTCTGTTTCAGACCAATCCATTCTCCATACTTTAATTTCGTCTTTCTTATTCTTAACGAATATGCAGTTCAGTTATAGTTCTAGTCGTCCAAGTATTGTTTCACAGTCTAACCGTGCGTAACTCTCTGTTGCCAGTGTTTACTCATTATTTCAGAGAGCGCAGGTGCCTAGGAGGGCGGAATAAGCTTCCCGCAACCGAACCTGTGCACACAGGCTCTGCGTCTTCTGGGTATAAAGGTTGGTGTCTTTCAGACAAACAACAACGGCATCCACGTGCCTTTAAATTTAATACATAAGAAATGTTTGTACATGGCAGGACATTAAAACTAGAACAACATGAACACCAAGGTGACATGCAACAAATGATCAATTGCAATGAAGAGTACTTGTACCACGTGATTGGTTATGCAAGTGATTATCACTGCAGCACAACCACACAGAGTAGGTAGAACTAACGCCATCTATATTCTGTATATAAGGAAAGGTTACGCAGCAGGTTTCTTATATGTAAATCGCTTTTGAATCTTGATTGTTGTATGTCATAAGAAGGAGGATTGTCTACCAACACATTTTGGAATTAGACTGCAGCAGTATCGTGACCTATCGGGTTTGCAGTCTATCATTCCACAATCTTGTTCGGCCATTGATTGACATTCCACGATTGCCACGTAAATATGAAATTGATAGGTTCAGGAGGCCTATACTCAGTACCACACAAGGTCTCAATGGCCCCACACGACTAGAGCCCAAGTGGACTCGCTCGGGCCTACAGCATCTTATGTGTATGCGATCACATCTCGAGCAGCATGGGATTGTAGCATTGTGGGAGCAGCACAGAGAGCTACGCCAGCAGAAGTATGACAACAATGCACACAAGAGTTGTGCCACGGCAGCTTTTCAGACGAGCCTCTCTCCTACATTTAGTGTCACGAGAGACGTATCCGTGTGTGGAAGGCTCCGAAGTCAACGTAATATCGTCATATGCACACAGCGCATGGCGTGTTGGTGGAGGATGTAACTGCGCATACTACTCGATCATTTCTGGTTTGCACAGTGAAAAAGAACAATAGTTGTGTATCTGCTCAGGCCAGTGGCACCATGATATCGTATCTAAAAAAGACACTACAAAGTCGCAGGCTGCCAAATCTGTCATGACCTTCCTTGATGCTCTTGATATTCAACACTTCCACAGTTCAGTATGTCCTGCGGATGCATCATCGAGTGAAATTATCTGGTAAGAAGTTATCGGCAGACTGGCGTGCTGTCATCACTAACCACTATGGTAATGGAGTCCATGACAGAGAAGCACAATAACATACCCATACCTGTGATGCACCTCCATTACGACTCAATACCTTGATAGTCTAGAGCCATTGTTGCCGTCAGAGGTGGAAACTCGGTGTTCTAAACGTCACACTTTCGTTCTGTGACGATTTCTCAATATTTCGTGTAGCAAAGATAATGTCAGTACCCACCATTACTTGACACAAGATGGTTCAAGGTGGCAGGAGATAGGAGGCCGCCTAGGCGTCGTTTGACAAGAAGCTCTGGGTGGCCTGGGCTGACACAGCAAAAATCACCATCCACGGCCTACCCCACCGCCTCCATCAGAGCCGGACACTGCTGAGACAGCAGAAGGAAAGAAGCCAGGCTTTAGTAGTGCCAACTGAGTTTACTACACCTCATGGTCCAACACCTGACTATTCTGTATGCTAAGTAAGAAAATGTGCTGTCTCAAATACCATTCGTGCGTAAAAGCCTCATTAATGCTGCCCGTTTTAGCCAGGCAGTATAAGCCACTGCCAGAAGATTTCGAGAAATGCTCCATGTCACTCACTGTCCTGATATGGTTCATCTAGCTGCCAGTTCTAGATGTGGCTCCACTAGTTGTTACCGGCAGGGCCGAGGCCTGATGTTGCAGAGAGTCGAACTGGTGCCTTGAAACAGGGGTCCACTCAGTAGCTGACTGCTGATGACTTCACAAGAACCAGCTGGTAGTCCAGTCAACGCACCTTGCCATGACCAGCAGATGAGTCAATGCATCCTTACTATATGCACACTTGGCAGCTATCTCGTGCAAGCACACTAGTTCTGCAGGCTACAGTTGTGCCGCCCCCACACAGGGCTACCTCAGTGCACTGACAGCACTGTGCCTGCGACTCCTCCCTCCATGGGAGTCTGAAACTGGGCTGGCAGCCAAACTTTGCACTTCTCCACCTGCCCAAGTACTGACACCATGGCACCTCACCTCGGCCTACCACTGCTGTAAACTGGTTAGTCTGTGAAGGCTGCTTGCTGAGTTCAGCACTCTGGGCTGACGTCTGACACTCGCTGCTAATGGTAACAACACAACTGCTACAACTAATGGAGTAAATAAATTAATCTTTTTCACACTTCCCTGGCGTACTAACTTGCGTCCACTTGGCTCCAACTCCTCTGCTGTCTAAACAACACTCACCATCACCGCAATCAGTAGTGGAGTACCTAAATACAAGTGCTGAAACTTGTATGTCTTCAATGAACAAATTTAATCAAGTGTTTCTCTGCCATAGTGTACACATACTACTGCACAATAAACAGAAGAAAATTATTTGCTATGCTTTGTGTTACGTGGTTTTTAATGTTTTGCAGTATATTTTTCATACTTAAAATATAGTCACGATAGAATGAGTTTCTAACATCTAATACGACTCGACCTTATTTCCTTCACCAGCTCATGACATTATTGTGGCTTGTATGTTTCTCTTATCCTACCTTTGAGAAATATTTATTATAAATCTCTTAGCAGACTTTAAAATGGAAACAATTATTATCAGTGGACATTCAGCTGGGTTCAAATCTTCCAACCAGGTAAACAACTCTCATAACCACTAAAACTGGTAGTGGGATACCTGATTTAAGCGCCATCCTCGTGCACAACTGCAGGTAGCGTGAAATGTACTGGAGCTGCTATCACCACTGATGACAGAAGTATTTTCTGGCGACCACAGAAAGAAGGAACAAATTGTATTTATTCTGTGTTGACAGCCGCAACATACATCGTCATCACTACAGTAGCGTCAGTCCAGAGACTGTTCTTTCACATTGTCGTATTGCATTGGAACGATAAATGGTAAAACGCCTCAACTGGCACTGGAATTTAAGTGTAGCATATAGTATGCCAGAGTTGCACATAGAAGTGAATCAGTTTTTGGACAATACTGGGGGGGACCACTGAGGTGGCAGGTGTCCAGTGTGGTGTGCACAGTGTGGGCTGTTAGGTCACCGGGATTCCTGTACATAATCAGCACCGGTCACAGTGTCAGGCTGAAACTTGGGTCCAAGTGGCTTTTGATCAGACGCAAGCCTTACAGGTAGTGTTAGACTGTTACGATTGGCTATGTATTTTTTCTTGTAGAGAGTATTTATTGTTTTCATCTATCGTTGTGTGTTTTCCTTATTGTATAATAACCACACATTGGTTGAGCCAGGAACCCAGTCAGTTTGAAAGTAGATCAGTTCTTGTAGCAGTAGGTAGCTCATTTGAGAGAAGATAATATGGAATTGAATAAAGCGTTAAATGATATGAAGAATGATATACTCTTGTCCTTTTAGATTCAGTTATCAAGGGATTAATTAATTCTTTCTCTGGCGAGGCAGGAGAGGAAGTGCTGCCATTTGTAGATAATCTGTCAGCGGCTGCAAGGCCAGGATTGTGGACAGATGAGCTGTTGTTACAGATCATCAAGTTCCGTTTTCATGAGGTCTTACGGAACTAAACTCATCAAGGTTATGGTACAACGTTGTAAGAAACAGGATACCGTTAGATTTTATCGTGAACAATTGTGTCGTATCACAAAAGGCGAATAACTCTGTCGAAAATTTTGTAGTTATACTGTGGAAGATCCATTTTAATATTTGTAAGTGCAGAGGTAATATTGAGGCAAATGGAATCATTCTACAGGGAGCAGAACATAGACCAAAAGAGGTATTCTCATGAGGACTGCACTTACTGTACCAAGGAAGCTGGGTGCTGAATTTCCAAAGGACCTGGGTGACTCTATTCTTGTACACCATGTATTGGAGGAAATAGGTACAGCGATGAAGGTCCTCTAGAGGAGGTCATCTACTAATGTCAATTTCTGTCGCTGTGTACCTTTAGGTCACATTAAAAAGGAGTGTGACCAGCCATTGTGTAAGAAACGTGTGAAAGTGGAATACTGCAGTGTGACTGTAGAAGTAAGGGTTATAATGGTAAGAGATGAAGTGCAAATAATCAACTGATGACGATGGCAACTTCAAAACCACCAAACGGTATTCCTAGTAATATTTGATACTACAAGAGGCAATGTAGAAGTGATGTGTTTCGATTGGCATGTTAGACAGGAAGTCCATATGTTTGTGGCGAGTCTAGAGACAGTTAGAACTTCCGCATCGTAGATTATGTGGTGTGGCGATTTGCAGTCACAAGGATCAGCAATGTTAAGTTTCTAGGAAGGAGTGGAAAGAATCAGAGGGTTTTGGGTGGGGGGGGGGGTGCTTAGGTGAAGGGTATTGTGCAATCTTAGAGTTGTTTTTCATTTATAAGTATCATGGTAAAGTAGATGTATGGAAATACTTGATGGAAATTAGGGACCATAGATCCTAATGGAGGAAGCTGTTGTCAGTGATGTATTGTTTCAAGGTTCATCTGTGATGAACGACAAACGAATTAACATCCACGCAATGTCATTAAAGCTCAGTTTATTTGGTCAAATATTGGAAGGTTCCAGGAAACTACTTTGGTTCAATGTAGGAACAGAACTACCTGCAAAGTTATTGTGTGTGGTAGAAACACTGTACAAGAACGATGAGTTGGATACATAACAAGAATTATATCTATAGGAGTGTGTATGTGAAATAGACATGGAACAAGTAGTGTTGATCACTGTGGATAACTTTGATATCGAGGACTTAAGGCTGTTTAAGGATTATTGATTGCCATTCTGGATGTTGTAGACAAGGATGACCTAGACAGGATAAGATGAGACTCCATTCATGCGCAAGCCACTGATATAATTGAAGGGCTTATTTCAATAGTGGTACAAGTCCACGTATCAAAAAAATGGAGTTATCCTCACGTACGTACTCACACAAGTCGTTTATAATTTATTTGTGTTGTGGGACAGCTCCAGCTTCGTCCTGCTGCCAACAGAGAGCACCTCAATGCTGACGCATTAGAGAAAGCAAGCAGGAATTTGTTTCAGTAGTGGTACAAGTCCGTGTGCTTTTGTGCAATGCAGCGTGTTGCTATTTCTTGCGAGGATGATGGATTCAGGAGCATTATCAACTGACACAACTGATAATCCAGATTTTCAAACGATTGCAGGTAAAAAGATTTTACTTCTTTTATCTCAGCATTATAGACATTTTGTTCTAAAAAAGGAATATGCGGGAATGAAGGTCACGTTGACAGTATCAATGGAAAATGATAGTGTCCATCTTAATTTATTTCACATATACATATGTTGTCAGTCAACTGGTGTTGTGTAAATCATAACTTGTGTTACTTTCTATCTAGATAGCAGTGCCGATGATGATGAAACTTCCAATGAAAGTGCAAAAAATGACGAAACAGGAGACACTTTTAGTAATGCCTGTGCGAACGGTGCAGCCGCAAATATGCAGACAAAAAGGAACATTGGGGAATTACACGTCACAGCAACTGGTAAAATAATTTCCCAATGTGGACTGCAGGTGCGCTCGTAAACGTTTCAATAAAATTTCAGAGGATGAGGAAGACGTTATTTGACTATTTCTGGGCTATGGGTGATGTTAATCGGCAAACGGTGAACGTATCATTCAGTTAACCGCCGACAGCCAAGAGGTGGCTCTGGTTCTCAGAAAACCTTTATTTATGAATATCGATTACGTGTGAACGGAAACTGTGCAGTAGTATGCAAGAAGTTTTCTTCAATGCTTTTGACATTTCTAATGGACGAATCTCTAGGCTTTTAACAAAAAGCAAGAAAGAAAGTACACTTCATCTTGATGGAAGGGGCAAACATCAGAACAAATTCTCTGTACCGGAAGGTCTGATCAATGATGTAAAGGGACACATCAAAATCTTTCGAGTTTCCGAGAGCCATTATGCAAGGAAGGATAATCCCCACAAAAGGTTTTTAAATCCTGAGCTGTGTGTGGCCAAAATGTATGATTTGCACAATGGTATATGCATATCTCAGAATAAAGAAACTGTGGGGGAGCACATCCATCGAAAAATCTTTAATAAAGACTTCAACCTGTTATTTCGACCACCAAGTATGGACACTTGCTCTTTTTGTGATAAATTGACCTTTGAAATGTAAGCTGCTACGAATGCAAAAGAGAAAAGGAAGCTTCAAAATGAAAAGTTGCTTCACCTTAGGAAGGCTGAAGCTGCAAGAACAGCAATGGCTATAGACACAGCATGCAGTGAAGAGACAGATTCCCAGGTGTTCGTGTTTACCTTTGACCTGCAAAAAGCCCTTGCATTTCCTAAACTGACAACATCGATATCGTACTACAAATGAAACATGTACGTGTATAATTTTGGGTGCCGCAATTTAATTGACGGCAAATCCATATGTATTTTTGGGATCAAACATCTGGATCAAGGGATTCACAGGAAATTGGTACCAGTTTATTGAAACATATTGAAAAATGTGTCACTTCTCAAAAACAAGTCGTTGCGTACAGTGACACGTGTGGTGGGCAAAACAGGAACATAAACGTTGCCCTAAATTGCCCTAACGCTAATGAAAGTGACACATTAACAGGTTTATATACAATGTTCAATTTATTTTATTTCAATAGTGGTACAGCTCCATTACCTCCACTTTTCTGCCTATAATGCTGCTGAAACTAATGATCCAAACAAATAGAAAGATAGGCTCATATCTTGCAACAAACCATATACTTCAATATTTGTGGTATCTCAGCTGCAGATTTTTCAGTGCTCATTTAACTTTAGGACTCTGTATCTCAGAATGAACAGAAATGAACTTGTATCACTATTGAAATAAGCCCTTCAACTGCATTACACACACAAGTCACAGATTTTGAATGATCGGAAAAAGTAGTCATCGAGTAATTATTGGCAGAATTCGAAGAGTTTTTTAATCCTGGGCACATTGACAGCAATTCTGGTGAAGCATAGGATTCCAGTCGGAAACCAATCACCTTTGTATCATGAGCAGTACAGTTTATCCCCCCCCCCTTCTACATACAGTCAGAAATATAAGTGTTATTAACCACCAGTCACTGACAATTTCACAAGTATATAGGGTACATGGTAAATTTGGCTAAGATGTCTTCAGCTAGAAAATGAAATATAGCTTTCCCTGAGATAACAGGTACCTTCAATGCGCGTATGGTTACTGGCGAATATCCAGTGCCAAATAGTACTGAAACCCTGGAGAACTTGGCATAATATATATATTGCTCCACATGGATTTAATCAGTTAGTACAGAAGGACCGACCAAAAACTGCTTTTACAGTTCCTTGGGATCACTCCCAGTATTGGAGAAAAGTGGCCAATCATGTTTCGAAGATTTTTGCATGAAGTTTTGATAAGAATAAAACCATTTCAGAGTGGATGGTATTGTATTTGGTGTTAGAGGTTACAGCTCTCTCTTCCACATGTCACAATTTGCATATCCCCGAATCACCTATAGCTATATTCACATATTCTTCCAGTACACTGCACACGCACAGTAAGATCGCTTAGTCTACTTGCTATTCTTCCGTCATTGTATTTTTTTTTTTTTTTTTTTTTTTTTTTTTTTTGTCCATTGATGTTCTTTTCGCACGTGGAACACTCTCGTGACACAACGAGTTCGTAATATCTAACCGGATTCAAGTTTCCTTTCTTGGCCACCACATTATGTTGTTTGGCTTGTTTGTTTTTTCTACACATTTACTGAGAAACAGTTATTATTAAAACTCTCATCGATTATTAACTTAAGGAACAACCATTCGCTGACATGATATTCTATCTTCTATCTTTCTCTACTCTGCGGCTTGTTTGTTGTCATAACTTTCTCTGAGTACCAGTTTCCTCACTTGTTACTGTACCAATATATTTGATACTACAAATTATACTGAAGTACTGTTGACTGGACGTAATGTGAGTAGTGGACGTTTTCATCGTGCTTTTCCACGAAAAATGTATGACACGAATAACTTTCACGTTTTAATTTTGTGGTCGTGGTTGTCATTATCTGAATATAAGCAACTTACTGTCAGCAGACACAGCGACACAGATATACTGATGTACACTGACAGAGGTAAACGCCATAAGCCCGAAATGCCTCGTAACAGAAGCAATGAGAGGAGAATGTTAGAACGAATGTAACTGACTTTGATAGCACGCAGCAGGGAATCATACTAGCTGCAAGCTGACCTATCTTCAGAATTTATATGGGTACACATAGGGATGAACATAATGTTAAACGTTCTTCACCTGACTATAAAAGATTTTTAGGTCAAAAAAGTACTTGCCTTCGGCGAACCTGCATACTCAATTAACGGATAAATTATATTCTTGCAAGGGAACACATGAAATTATACCAAATACCCGTCTCTGACCTTCGCGGTCTGTATCCTAGTCACAAAATCTCTTGGATAATGAAATTGATGGAATTGAGAAGTGATAAGCCTGTCGAACAGGAAGTGATAAGCCTGTCCAACGGGATGGATTACGGACTCAAGATTCTTCGGTATTCACGTAGCCTGAACATACTTTATTCCTCCACTTACTCCTGAAAGCTTGCTTGCTCAATAATTTTCACGTCTGGGGAGTTTGTGGCCAGCGGAAGTGTTTTAACTCAGAAGAGTGTTCCTCCAGACACTCTGCAGCAATTCTGGACGTGTGGGGTGTCTCATTGTTCTGCTGGAATTGCCCAAGTCCGTTGGAATGCAGAATGGATATGAACGGTGGCAGATGATTGAACAGGATGCTTACGTACGTGTCACCTGTTAGAGTCGTATCTAGGCGTATCAGGGGTCCCATGTCACTCCAGCTGCACATGTTCCTACCAGACTGAACAGTCCTCTGATAACATGCAGGGTCCATGGATTCATGATGTTCCCCCATACCCGTACACGACCATTCGCTCGATACAATCTGAAACGAGACTCGTCCGACCAGGCAACATGTTTTCAGTGATCAACAATCCAGTGTCGGTGTTGACGGGCCCAGGACAGGAGTGAAACATTGTGTCGTGCAGTCATCAAGGATATACGAGTGGGCCTAGGGCTCCGAAAGCCCATATCGATGTTGTTTCATTGAATGGTTCGAACGCTGACACTTGCTGATGGTTCAGCATTGAAATTTTCAGCAATTTGTGGAATGGTTGCTCTTCTGTCACTTTGAATGATTCTCTTCAGTTGTTGTTGGCCCCGTTCTTGCAGGATGTTTTTATGGGCTCAGCGATGTTGGAGATTTAATGTTTTACCGGATTCCTGATATTCACGGTACACGCGTGAAATGAAATCCCCACTTCATCACTGCCTCAGAGATGCTGTGTCCCATCGCTCGCTCGCCGACTATAACACCACGTACAAACTCACTTAAATCTTGATAACCTGCCATCGTAGCAGCGGTAACCGATCTAACAACTGCGCCAGACACTAGTTGTCTTCTACAGGCATTGCCGACCGCAGCGTCGTATTTTTCCAGTTTTGATATCTCAGTATTTGAATAGTCATTTATATACCTGTTTCTCTGGGAATTCATTGTATATGCATGCGAAAAAAACGGGATAAGCAGACGGACCTTGCTGCTCCAATACAAAATCTGTTTCTGGATGCCGCGAATTCTCAAATGCTTGCTTGGAAGAGTTGACTGCAACTGAGTTGATGACCCCAGTATACAAATGTAGATAATTGTTAGAGGTGCATATAGCGCCTGAAGATGGCATGATGAATTGCCGAAATTTGTAGCCAAAACAAAAGAAAGTAGTTTCTCTATTTGCATAGCTGTTAGACGAAATACTTTATTAAACATTTGACCAGCCGCTGTCCCACGCCCACAATGGATCAACACATACTTTTGCGAATGTCGTCTGCCTAGCAAGTCAAATGCGCTACGACTTAGCAAGGAAACTGAAGAACCAGTATCTAACTGCAAACGTACATCACGTACAGCAGTGTTCGCACGCACAAGCAAGTTCCTGTCCCGGCGCTGTACAGAAGCCAAGTGCCCTGTCTGCGGGTCACACGCACTGCCGGTCTGTGTGCAAGGTGCCCCATTGTGTGGCTCCGACGACACACTGTGTGCAGGCGGGGAAGTTCGGGATCTCAACTGTGTCTATCGCTATGCAGTGTAGACATAAAACTGGCCCAATTACTTGATAAACATTTTTAATTCTTCTGAAAAAGTGGATACATTCTGTCGCCCATAATCTAAAGCATAGGTTGGATCCAGACAAATAAAAACATGGGACTGTTTATGAGTTACATTCTTTGGGGGACGTCTCACAAATGGAATATCCCCGTACGCAACGTAGAGACTTTTATACAAAAATCGATGCTCTTCTGCTCGTTACAAATTATTGCCTGTCGCTGTAGACTGAAGCATGTTAGAGAAAATTGTCCTAGCATAACGAAATTGTAACATACAACAATTAGTGCCATATGTGTCTATGCTTTGCCTTTATGATGGCTTTTATTCTGCTGGGAACACTTTCAATGAAACGTCTTAATGTCTGTGGGGAAATGGCAGTCCAGTTTTCTGTAACAACCAAAACCAGTAATGTTGGCTGCTTAGCTTTGGAGCGAATTCGGCGTTCTAACTCATTCCACATTTGTTGCATTGGGTTCATGTCGGTCTCGAGGCAGTCCAGTCCATTTCAAGCATATTATTGTGCAGAAATCGTTATTTCACAGTAGCTCCTTTTTAATAAGGTGCGTTATTGTGTCGATAAAACAATCATTTCCTCCGAACTAGTCCTCGCCTGCATGTAACAGACAGTTGTGTCAAATATCTTGATATCCTTACGTATTTAGTGTCTTCTGAAGTGCAATAACGGGACCAAGCCCTAACTAGGTAGAACAGCCCCACACCGTAAACCATAATCACCTCGGTACTTCACTGATGACAGCTAGAGTAAACCAATCCAGATCACTCGTTTCCAGTCGTCCACTGCCCAGCAATGTCGCTTTTTGCAACACTTCAAGTGCTGCTTAGCCCCGATAACAGAAATATGTCGACCATCCCACTCCAATAGTTGTGTCGTCTGCAGCATGCTACGATCTGAAACGTAAAGTAAGTGGGCAACGAATTACTTCATTAATCATCAACAACTATGTGGTGCAGAAAAAGTAAGGCTTACCTAGTTGCTAACAGGCAACTGTCACTCGTTCAACGTCGAAAGAACACATAATAATGGTAGCTTACACTATGTCTATCGTGAATTAGAGGCTGGGCAATATAGCATACAAAATGGATACTATTACGGCAGTAATGAAGAAAATTCCATTGCTCAAAATGATATATATCATGCAAGAACTATGTGTTGCAAAAATAAGGATTGATGGTGTGTATAATCAATAGTATGAGACAATTGACCTGGTTTACACTCTCACTCGCTCAGAATCGTAACAAGTGACTCAGATAGCTCACACTATGCTCCTTATGTATTGTTATGCTGACCATCATGGACAAAACTACTTTTTTTTAAATATGCTCTTTGTCATGATGGGGTCATTGTCTTACCAGGATTTCCTGTGGTTTTCAATTAAAAATTGAAGCTTCATAACAATAATTTTTTTCAAAAATGCGTATTAACATACCATGATTCACAACAAATTTAGAAGAATCTTCTCCGTCCTTTTTTCTTGGTATTTTCGATCTGATGCACAAGAAATTTCTTGGAGGGAATCCACTCTAGCCGGCCGAAGGTGGCCGAGCGGTTCTGGCGCTACAGTCTGGAACCGCACGACCGCTACGGTCGGAGGTTCGAATCCTGCCTCGGGCATGGATGTGTGTGTTGTCCTTAGGTTAGTTAGATTTAAGTAGTTCTAAGTTCTAGGGGACTTATGACCTCAGCAGTTGAGTCCCATAGTGCTCAGAGCCATTTTTGAATCCACTCTACATTTTTTTATGAGTAGACCATCACCCACCTCTCGTGATAACATAAATAAATATTAATTAAAAAACTCTTTTTAACCAGCTACGCTTTTATTTAACGCAGAACATCTTTTTTGCTTCCAGAGAGGAAGCCTGGAGGTAAGTCCTAACAGAAACCTATCTCAACCACCAGGTCCCAGCTTGCCTGTTTCTGCAGTTATCAACATGTCTCTCAATTAGATTGAACGAAAGATAAGACTTAAAACTCAGATGTTGAAACTGGCATTGCTTCTAAAATGACAAACTGAAGCTGCTGGCACTGTACTGGAAAAAATGTTTAGACTAATATTCAGCCGCTAGATGGATTGGGAGAACTATTCGGATAGGAGAATAAGACAGACATTTTTAGTTCTTATGAAAAATGAGATTATGGTGATGAAGGTGAATCAGAGTATTGAGCAAAAATTATATTGGATGCATGGGGTGGACTGGAAACATAATTTTTTTCTAGCAAACAAGCAGACAGAATGCATTATGTTGCACACATCATATCGAACCTACAGCAAGAGTGTAGATAATTGCCGAGTCACCAGTAGATGCCTATGCGGATGGTTTAATCACTCACAATATATGCTACTCTAAAACGAGCTACACAGCATTAGAGGCTTAACATCTTCAAGTCTAGCAACGCCCATAAGCAAAGCTGTCCCTCTCGCAAAGCATTGCATTCAAATTGTAGCTATAAATACACTCAGACCGTGAAGCCTGCGTTAAATAAAGTAGGTGTACCAACAGTGAGATATACATATCGGTAAGAGAGAGGAGAAAAATGGGCTTGAAGTTAGCGGTTGAAAGAGTCTCCAACAAATGGCTAGAACATATCAGTTTTGTTCACTGGAATAATTTGAATGGCTTTCGATTAGTATGCTTACTAGCTTCTAAAACAGTAGGCATTAATTCACGCTATAATCAAATAATATCTACCGAAGAGTAAATTAACAAAACATTGATTATTGATTAAAGGTTTTAATGTTTGAGAAGATTAGTTTTGGAAACAGTCCACCCAATTACCGCAGAAGAATTTAAAAAAAAAGAACAATGTTGGAGTCAGTACTACTGAGTGTGTGGAGCGAGGCAAATGAGCGAGTTCACTTCAGATGACAACCTGCAATATAGCAGGTGCGTCTAATCTTATCTCTTGGAAAAAAACCGTCATGATTATTCCGTGCAGGATCTTTTTTCTCTATAAGACAAATAGCTTTTATTGCGTCTCACACAAAAATGTTTTTAATGCAGAATACCTCTTACGCTTCTGTAGAGGCTTGCGGTTGTGAGAAACAGCTGAGTGCAATAAGCCTTTCCAATTTTCTGCACTCGTTTCTTTCTTGTCTCTTGAAAAAAAAAAACCATATACCTCAGCTTCTTCAGGTTAACCTGTTTCCTCATACTTAGTGTTTATGGGAGACAGGTATATCCAGGAATGTTACTGTGTGGTACTGATCCAGTAGACAAGATAAATGATGATTCAGGGAGGGATGCTATAAAAGTTGGGAAAAGCTCAATGGGAAGCTTGTTGTGGGAGCTGAGCCATCATTGACGTCACCACCACCACCACCACCACCACCACCACCACCACAACCACCACCACCATCACCACAACCGTCATCGCAGCTGTCATGATAGTTTTACACCCTAATCATACCTGTTATTATAGCTCTTGCTGCTGTGGAACCAAAAAAATATAATCGTGAAACACGCACACATATACATACTAATAGCTCATGCATGTTTTATTTTTATTTAGTATATATTTTACTGTTAACAATATTACTGATCACTG
Organism: Schistocerca nitens; assembly: GCF_023898315.1. NCBI lineage: Eukaryota > Metazoa > Arthropoda > Insecta > Orthoptera > Acrididae > Schistocerca > Schistocerca nitens. The sequence goes on from NC_064619.1 coordinate 731,404,177, forward strand.
ATGTTTGTTTCCTCATTTAATATTACAGAATATACGGTCCTCCTGATCTAGCATCATCATCATCGTCATTATCATCATCATCGTCCTCAGCTTGTGATCAAGTAAAATAGTACTTTATGCAACTATAAATAATGATTGAGGCATGGAAACCAGTGATGGTACTCTAGAATGTGTTTATGAGCATTCAGCTTCCAAAAATCGAGTACTTACTACCGTAATACTCAGTCCGAAACAATTTCTTGTCGTATGTCCCCAGAATTTCACTGTCAGAGTTCAATAGCTGAATCGGTAATTTAAGATGAACGTCACATTAATCTGTAAATTCCTGCTGCCCAAGACAGATGACATTAGGGAAATGTAATCTGAACACGAAGAGCACACCTCTATTGGGTTTTGATGACGTTAGTGAATGGTACTCAGCCAATGTCTCAGAGCGACTTTTGAAAAAAAAAGGAGACTTGCAACGTTCGTGATTCAGCCTGGGCACGGAAAGAAGTTACTCTACTGGACGTTAACATCAATGAAAGTAAGGATTTTACACAGAACTACACGCTGAACTGCCGAAGGTAATAGCAAATAAACATACGTCCAGTCAAATGATGATTCATGATTTAAGATGCCCTTTCTAGCAGGATTATAACCTGTAAGACAAGATTCATATCGTGTCTTTAAATATATTCTATACGCAAATCAATTAAATTTGGCGAGCTAACTGTTCGTTATGGAGTTGAAACATGTCCGAACAATAGACTAAAGACGTGCTTATAACTGTCTATCGCATCCAGCATTCAAATTATGATAGGATAATTGTAGTAGATAAACGAAAAAATACAGAGATCGGGGTACATATTACAAAACACCGTCGCACGAAACTTGTCTGTTAATGTTGCTGAGTACTGATAACATAGATACATTTCATTTGAGTTACATAAACAACCTGTAGACCTGTGCAAAGACTAGCACTACTTCTTGTCATCATTATATAGTAATATTCGAACGCTGCCTGTGTTGTTTTTATTCCGAGGAAAAGTCATATCCATAAGTAGCTGAGAAAAAATGTGTACGTGACGAATGTACAACTTTAGATTTTGACTTGAGTTCGTAACCTCCTTTCAAAGAATTTATTGTATTGCTCAGTGACCAGAATTAACAGGTTTAGAATGCGGAATGGTAATTGGAGTTAGACGCATGGGAAGTCGTTAGGAAATTCATTATTCCGAGACCCACAGTGTCAAAAGTGCCCCGAGAATACCAGATTTGAGGCATTGACACTCAGCACGGGCAGTGGAGTTGCTGACGGCGTTCAATTAACCACCGAGGCGGCTGAGTTTGCTTAGTGTTGTCAGTGATAACAGACAAGAAATAATGCGTTGAATAACGGTAGAAACCAATGTGGGCTGCACGGCGAAGCTATCTGTTAGAACAGAGCAGTGACATTTGGTGTCAATGGGCTGTGGCAGCAGACATCCGACGCGAGTGCCTCTTCTAACATGACGTCATCCACAGCGCCCCTCCTGGGCTCGTGAAAATGTCGGTTGGACGCTAGACGACGGTAAAAATGCGGCCTGGTCAGATGACTCCCGATTTCAGCGGTAAGAGATGATATTGTTCGAGTGTGCGCAGACATCACGAAGCAATGTACAGCAAGTTGTCAACAAGACACTGTGCAAGCTGGTGTCGGCTCCATAATGGCGTCGTAGTCGATACTTACATGAAGTGGACTGTCTATGTCTTCTGGTCCAATTGAACCGATCATTGCCTGCAAATGGTTAAGTTTGTCTACTCAGAGACCATTTGCTGTTATTCGTGACCTTCATGTTCCCAAACAACAATGGTACTTTTATGGATGACAATGCCACATGTAGCGGGGAAACAAGTGTTCGTGACTTGTTTGAAGAACAATATGGACAATTCGAGCGAATGATTGGGCCTCCCACATCGCCTCATTGTGAATCCCATGGCACATTTTGCGATATAATCTAGAGATCAGTTCGTGGAGAAACTTCTGCATCGACAACACTTCGGCAATAATGGACGACTACAGGGGCTGCACGCCTATATACTTCTGCAGGGGACTACCAATGACTAGCTGGATAGATGCCACACCGTGCTGCTGCTCTACGCTGGGGAAAAGGAGGTCCTACGCCACATTAGGAGGTTTCCCATGACTTTCGTCACCTCATTGTGTACTGTAAGTGGCGAGACTGCCATTGCTCCAGAACCAGAGGGGCAGACAGGAGGACCCAGCACTGAGACTGTGAGCTCGGAAACAGTCGTATTTAGGCCGGATATAACGTCATCGCAGCCAACGATGCATTCGTTTGTCCTCTTTATCCAAAGGTGTCAGCGGACTTCTCACAGTCGTGCTGACTCACTTATTGTCAGTTCCCCATGCCTTCGGAATTTCCATCAGCGCCACCACGCCGTGGAGCAGCTCAACTCAGAGGTTATGCCTCTGTAGTGCGAGGCTCGCAGAATGAGCCATTAGATGGCGTCTGCACTTCTTGATGACAGCACGGCTCGGTGTGGAAAAGTTGCCCTCTGCAACTTTGCACTCCTTCCTTGCCCCAGATTTTCTTGTAACTCACAGTACGAGCCAGATCTGGTTCCTTGGTACCTACGCCAACAACATAAAAAAGTTACAGACGCACCGAGGAGATAAATTTGATGTGCACCAATATTCACTCTATGGTCTTTTCCCATACAACATTAGCGAATGTGTCTGTCTCTGAGCTGGGCTGTGTCTCATCAATACAGGTAAGAGGGGCAGCGGTACCTCAGTCAGGGCTGGGTTCCTCCCTCTGTCTGGCAGTGACAGGTGAAAAGCTGAACTGACACAAAGTAACCGATGAAAAAAGGGTTGAAGAGCTCTAGTATTTATATTTCTTTGCAATAAAAGAAATTGTGATGTGACATATAGTGACGAGACAGATGGGCGCAAACCATGTAAGAGATCATATTTAATGAGGACATTAAATGACAAGAGCATACAGAGTATAATTCCACGGAAAATTTATTGCAGTGTCTGGGATAACTGACCGGAGCTGATTATTGATCGCATGTGTGCTGAAGGAGCATCATTGGGCTTAATGTATGAAATACTGAGGTATGTGTGAGCAAGAAGGTGAGTGAGGGAGGGAAACAAATTATTACTATAAATAGCAGAATTTGACACTTTAAATACAGTGATTTATGTATGTCTTTAATGCATACCTTTGACCTTGGAGTCAATTTAATATTCAGCCAGATCTGTGTATGAGTAGGTAAATAATGCTCAACTTTGAGTTGTTAGCGCTTTAATATCATTTAACATTCATATCTTTGTATGTAAATAATGCAATGTGACACCATTTTTATGATGGGGATAAGGAATATCTCTGACTCTCAAGTATGTTACGAAAATCTTTGACTATCAAGTGGATGTCACGAAATTTTTATTATATAAAAAAGGTAGTGTGCTTTTGAAATTATGTAATTTGACAACATTTAAAAAAATCATTTAAATACTACACTCTGATTGATTATTCCTCAGTAATTTATTAAAATAAGAAACCATTTTGATGCGGTAGTGTGTGAGACAAGATATTATTACTTTGCAAAAGGGACAATGGACATGTGTACGATATTTGTAGTATTAAAAAATATAGAGATATGTGTATATATAACTGATACGTTACTTTGTCCTTGGAATAATTTTTTAATATTATGCTTGAATTATGTTTACATACACAGTCATCTTCAACTTTTCATAGAAATGATTGAACTAGACAACATTTTTATGCATCATAACTATTCGTAGACAACTGTAATTATACCTGCCTATTCCCATACCGTTTAGCGTTTACCATTAATCATTTATTGTTTATCGTTTAGCCCTTCCCATTTAGCATTTACTGTTAGGCACCCAGCGTTCACGATTTAGCATTTAACGTTTACCGTTAACCGTTTAGAGTTTACTGTTTACCATTAGGCCTGAAGTACACCTTCACCTAAAATGGAATGCCAGTTCCTGCAAATGGTTTGCGCTTTAGAACAGTTTCCTGTGTGGTAGTAAATACAATACCATCCGTGATCAATTAAAGAAACGTTACTGCTGGAATCGAGTTAAGCACAAGCTAGTTCTGAAGCAAGGAGACGCATCCTGTCAACGGCGTGTACCTTACGTCAGCCATTCGGAGGCGAGTTGCCACTGAAGTACCTCAAAACGTCTCAGCTGCACTTCCTCGGCCGCGACTGCTCACAATGCTCAGAGAAATCACCGAACTTATCACAGTCAAAACACGTACTCCAGGACTAGTCCTGCATTCAGTTGTGGCAGTAGAAACGACCGTAGTACGTAGCCTTTCTGCTGATGTGTTTCCCCCCCCTCACCTCCTCACCCAACAAGCAACTCACTTTTCGTCATTAAATCGCATATTGCCAATCTTCGTAACCATTGTATCCAAACTATCAAACGTGTGTGGCTTATCAGTAAACCAAACGTGACCGGTTTCGGTCGCATTCCTTCCGAAATATTAAGTACTACCTTGTCATCAAAATGTCTAGCCGGAGTGGCATCATTGCCGTACGGGCACTCTCAATAGAATCCCCTAAGGATCCATTCATCGCTCGTACCCCGAAAAAATGCTGCTCATTGAATTTCTTTAGTCTATGGGTTCCAAATTATCAAAAAGAACTTTCCTCCAGACTCCCCTAGTAAGCCAACACTCTGCAGAACTTCAGCAATTATCCCACTTAATTGGCAGACCGATAGTAGCTAAATAACGTGGAACGCAGCACTATACATAATTGGCATCACATTGGTCTTGCAGTTAACCACGGTATTCTAGCATTTGGTTAGTACATTCAATAAGCAACGTCTGAAAATTCTGAATAAGCTAAAGTCTGTTTTAACATATGATAACCCAGCATGAAAAATATTTAAACCTTTATTTTAATGGACCCAACAATTAGAAACTACCTCTTTACCGTTCCATGGATTTAAACTTAGCACAAACAAATTTCCAATGGTGCATGTTAAATTACAACCCAGATGTTATGCTGGTGAACTCCAAGGCCTCGTTGAGAAAACTTTGCCATGAAACTGATATTTGCGTTTGACACTGGTCGCAAAGGGCCATCCCATTCGTTTTACACAGGTAAAATAAAAGTAGTTAAGTTCTAGAGCTCGGTAACTTATTAAATTCTTTTCATCAGTTATGTTCTTACCTAGTCTAGCAATTATATTTAAATCTTACTTGTAATCACTTTTAAATGCTTTATTCTCTGCATCAGCAGTATACGAGACGGCAAAAAAAGCTACTGCTGTATATACCGCTACCCACCACGTACCCAAAGAGGAAACCCCGCCTGCTTTCAAAGTCAACTGTCTCAACTGTCCCTGGCAACCTACACGTATTCCTCACTACCAGCAGACTCCCACTAACGTAATGAGTCACGGCCTTAATTACTGGCAAGCAGCACAGAATGCTCACAGTGACCGCATGCTGTACAGCAGCTGCCACTCAGCATGTGCGACGGTCTGTTGTGCAAGGTAGCTAGTAGGTTAGGGTGACAGGTAGTGGTGACAGCTAAGCTACAGGAGGAAGTCCTGAGAGAGGCACATTATCACGAGCTCTCTGGTCTTGGAGGCTGCAGAGTGACAGACTGACGGGTGGCCGAGAGGTCTCGTTAAAGTAAAGGAAGGGAAATGTGTATCAGTATGTGGATAACATGTGTGCAGAGTTCACAGAACGCGGACTTGACTCATAAGCGAAACGTGAAACATCGCACCCACTTGAGATGATTGGGATGGATGTGTAAGGAAGATTCATCCGGGCTTCATATGGAAACTGTTTTCTTTCAATAATAACAGGTCACCTTTCTCGGTATGTGGATATGATTGCTACATCAAACAAGCAAGAGTCAAAAAAATCTTATTAACTTTATTATTTGTTGTGTTCAGTGACTGTACTTTGTGTTGTTTTAAGAAATAGAGCAACCACACGCATCCTTATGTTTGGTAGCCGACGGAATTGTTTAAACTCATTAAAGTGTTCCTGGCGCCACTCAGTAGCAATTCTGGACGTTCAGGGTGTCACATTGTCCTGATGGAGTTTCCCAAGTCCACCGGAATGCACCATGCACATGACGTGATGCAGGTGATCAGGTAGGATGCATACGTACATGTCAACTGTCAAGAGTCGCATCCAGACGTGCGAGGGGTCCCATACCACTCCAAATGCACGTGCCCCACACCATTACAGAGCCTTCACCACCTTGAAAAGTCCCCTGCTGACATGCACGGTTCATGAATTCATGACGTTGCCTCCATACCCATACAAGTCTATCCCCTCGATGCAATTTGAAACGAGACTCGTCCGACCAGGCAACATGTTTTCAGTCATCAACAGTCCAATGTCGGTATTTACGGGCCCAAGCGAGACCTAAAGCTGTTGTTGTTGTTGTGATCATCAGTCCTGAGACTGGTTTGATGCAGCTCTCCATGCTACTCTATCCTGTGCAAGCTTCTTCATCTCCCAGTACTTACTGCAAACTACAGCCTTCTGAATCTGCTTAGTGTATTCATCTCTTGGTCTCCCTCTTCATTTTTACCCTCCACGCTGCCCTCCAATGCTAAATTTGTGATCCCTTGATGCCTCAGAACATCTCCTACCAACCGGTCCCTTCTTCTTGTCAAGTTGTGCCACGAACTCCTCTTCTCCCCAATCTCAACTTTAGTTATGTGATTTACCCATCTAATCTTCAGCATTCTTCTGTAGCACCACACATCGAAAGCTTCTATTCTCTTCTTGTCCAAACTGTTTATCGTCCCTGATTCGCTTCCATTCATGGCTACACTCCATACAAATACTTTCAAAAACGACTTCCTGCCACTTAAATCTATACTCGCTGTTATCAAATTTCTCATCTGCGGAAACGCTTTCCTTGCCATTGCCAGTCTATATTTTATATCTTCTCTACTTCGACCATCATCAGTTATTTTGCTCCCCAAATAACAAAACTCCTTTACTACTTTAAGTGTCTCATTTCCTAATCTAATTCCCTCAGCATCACCCGACTTCATTCGACTACATTGCATTGTCCTCGTTTTGCTTTTGTTGATGTTCATCTTATATCTTCCTCTCAAGACACTGTCCATTCCATTCAACTGATCTTCCAAGTCCTTTGCTGTCTCTAAAAGAATTGCAATGTCATCGGCTAACCTCAAAGTTTTTATTTCTTCTCCATGGATTTTAATACCTACTCCGAATTTTTCTCTTCTTTCCTTTACTGTTTCCTCAATATACAGATTGAATAAGATATGGGAGAGCCTGCAACCCTCACTCCCTTCCCAACCACTGCTTCCCTTTCATGTCCCTCGACTCTTATAACTGCCATTTAGTTTCTGTACAAATTGTAAATAGCCTTTCGCTCCGTGTATTTTACCCCTGCCACCTTTAGTATTTGAAAGAGAGTATTCCAGTCAACATTGTCAAAAGCTTTCTCTACGTCTACAAATGCTAGAAACGTAGGTTTGCCTTTCCTTAATCTTTCTTCTAAGATAAGTCGTAAGGGCAGTATTACCTCACGTGTTCCAACATTTCTACGGAATCCTAACTGATCTTCCCCGAGGTCGGGCTCTATCAGTTTTTCCATTCGTCTGTAAAGAATTCGCGTTAGCATTTTGCAGCTGTGGCTTATTAAACTGATTGTTCGGTAATTTTCACATCTGTCAACACCTGCTTTCTTTGGGATTGGTATTATTATATTCTTCTTGATGTCTGAGGGTATTTTGCCTGTCTCATACATCTTGCTCACGAGAAGGTAGAGTTTTGTCAGGACTGGCTCTCCCAAGGCCGTCAGTAGTTCTAATGGAATGTTATCTACCACCGGGGCGTTGTTTCGACTCAGGTCTTTCAGTGCTCTGTCAAACTCTTCACGCAGCATCCTATCTCCCAATTTCGACTTCATGTACATTCTCTTCTATTTCCAGAATATTGTCCTCAAGTACGTTGCCCTTGTATGCACCCTCTATATACTCCTTCCACCTTTCTGCTTTCCCTTCTTTGCTTAGAACTGGGTTCTCATCTGAGCTCTTGATATTCGTACAAGTGGTTCTTTTTTCTCCAAAGGTCTCTTTAATTTTCCTGTAGGCAGTATCTATCTAACCCCTAGAGAGATAAGCCTCTACATCCTTACATTTGTCTTCTAGCCATCCCTGCTTAGCCATTTTGCACTTCCTGTCGATCTCATTTTTGAGACGTTTGTATTCCTTTTTGCCTGCTTCATTTAGTGCATTTTTATAGTTTCTCCTTTCATCAATTAAATTCAATATTTCTTCTGTTACCCAAGGATTTCTACTAGCCCTCGTCTTTTTACCTACTTGATGGTCCGCTGCCTTCACTACTTCATCCCTCAGAGCTACCCATTCTTCTTCTACTGAATTTCTTTCCCCCATTCATGTCAATTGTTCCCTTATGCTCTCCCTGAAACTCTATACAACCTCTGGTTCAGTCATTTTATCCAGGTCCCATCTCCTTAAATTCCCACCTTTTTGCAGTTTCTTCAGTTTTAATCTACAGTTCATAACCGATAGATTGTGGTCAGAGTCCACATCTGCCCCTGAAAATGTCTTACAATTTAAAATCTGGTTCCCAAATCTCTGTCTTACCATTATATAATATATCTGATACCTTCTAGTATCTCCTGGAGTCTTCCATGTATACAACCATCTTTTATGATTCTTGAACCAAAGGTTAGCTATGATTAAGTTATGCTCTGTGTAAAATTCTACCAGACGGCTTCCTCTTTCATTTCTCTCCCCCAATCCATATTCACCCACTATGTTTCCTTCTCTCCCTTTTCCTAGTCTAGAATTCCAGTCACCCGTGACTATTAAATTTTCGTCTCCCTTCACTACCTGAATAATTTCTTTTATCTCATCATACATTTCACCAATTTCTTCATCATCTGCAGAGCTAGTTGGCATATAAACTTGTACTACTGTGTTAGGCATGGGCTTCGTGTCTATCTTGGCCACAGTAATGCGTTCACTATGCTGTTGGTCGTAGCTTACCCGCACTCCTATTTTTTTATTCATTATTAAACCTACTCCTGCATTACCACTATTTGATTTTGTATTTATAACCCTGTATTCACCTGACCAAAAGTCTTGTTCCTCGTGCCACCGAACTTCACTAATTCCCACTATATCTAACTTTAACCTATCCATTTCCCTTTTTAAATTCTCTAACCTATCTGCCCGATTAAGAGATCTGACATTCCACGCTCCGATCCGTAGAACGCCAGTTTCCTTTCTCCTGATAACGACGCCCTCTTGAGTAGTCCCCGCCCGGAGATCCGAGTAGGGGACCATTTTACCTCCGGAATATTTTACCCAAGAGGACGCCATCATCATTTAATAATACAGTAAAGCTGAATGACCTCGGGAAAAATTACGGCTGTTGTTTCCCCTTGCTTTCAGCCGTTCGCAGTACCAGCACAGCAAGTCCGTTTTGGTTAGTGTTACAAGGCCAGATCAGTCAATCATCCAGACTGTTGCCCCTGCAACTACTGAAAACGCTGCCGCCCCTCTTCAGGAGCCACACGTTTGTCTGTCCTTCCAACAGATACCCTTCCGTTGTGGTTGCACCTACGGTATGGTCATCTGTGTCGCTGAGGCGCGCAAGCCTTCCCACCAACTGCAAGGTCCATGGTTCATGGGGGGAGGGGCCTAAAGCTATGTCGTGCAATTATCTTCAGCTCCGAAAGCACGTATCGGAGATGTTTCATCGCAGTCTGACACTTGTTGATGGCTCAGCACTGATTGGTGCCTGCAGCAATTTGCGAAAAGGTAACACTTCTGTCACGTTTGGGAAAAGGCAGAAGCAGAGGTGTGGACATGAGAACGTGGATGGAAAATTGCGGAACTTACCGTCTGCATTGAGTTCAGAATTTTTGCGTTTATTAAAATTGCTTAGAGTCTTATGAGTGGAGTGACGGATTGTAATGAATTGTAGGTGAGGAGTGAGTTCCGTGTGTAATAATGGTTAATGTAAGGATTGATTTTAATTTACTTTGCTTGAGAAAGCTGACCAGTGACAGCGGTCCTCCTGAAGTGTGTGGGTAGGGTGACAGTAGACCCTGTGCTCAAGTTGCTGTGAGGGTGGAGGAGGTGCCGGTCGCGGCTGCACTGCATCTCTTCGCCTGAAGCGAAATGGAGGCGCCACGAGATCAGCACCTGGAGGGCGGAGTTCTGTCCGCAGGCGAGAGCATGTGGTGGTCATCAGCCGTCAATGCACGCTAAGATTAGTTATAAAGGCTTGGGAACTGAGAAATGAAGTGAGGAGGCTGGAGGACGCGTTTCATGTCTTCAAAGAGGAGCCAAGGCCAGAGGAGTCCTCGGAAAAGTTTCGGGGGAATGCGAAAGGTTACAGAAATCTTAGGGACGATTACGGGAATAGCCAGTTAAAGTTGTACAACATTCGCGATGTCGAGGAAGTAAAGGTTGGATATTTGCTTGTTGGAGAATTTTGAAGAGTGTTTTCGGTATGGAAAACACCACTGACTTCTGAGTTCAACGGGAGTGTAGAGGCAGTGAAGAAACTGGCAGCGGGTAGCACGTCACTCGTCGAGTGGCACACCACACAGACCGGACGGAGTGGCCGAGCGGTTCTAAGAGCTACAGTCTGGAACCCCGCGACCGATACGGTCGCAGGTTCGAATCCTGCCTCGGGCATGGATGTGTGTGATGTCCTTAGCTTAGTTAGGTTTAAGTAGTTCTAAGTTCTAGGGGACTGATGACAACAGCAGTTAAGCCCCATAGTGTGAAACGCGTACGTTTCATAGGCAGCGATGGCGAGCCACAGAATCTCTGACCAGAGAGCATGTAGTTGCAGTCGAGTTACGACACAGTTCAGTTCCGAGTTAGCAGTTCGAGCGTAGTAGCGCATGCGAGATGACGTAGTCTGTGGTAGAAGCGCGCGAGAGATAGTCGCAGTTGTGTGTGAGCAGTCGGCGGGCGTCGACATGGCGCTCTGGTCAAGAGACTCTGCAATGCCTCGCCATCGCCGCCACATAACATACGTGTTTCAAGTGTTCAAAGCCATTTTGAACAACACGCACTTAACACGCTAGGAACGTGACTTCTTCAACAATACGCGTATGTTACGGGAGGTTCAGAGCGAAGCGATGGAATTTCCAAAGACGTCAGGGGAGGCCATAAATAGCGATACGGGATTCATACAAGCGCTGGTAGAAGTATTTAATCTCGACGCAATTTTTGTGTCGCATCCTTATTAGAAGAGTGTGAGGGTTTCTGTAAATGGGCAGTAGTGCGTCGGATACAAACTACATGACTCCCAGGAGAGCTTGCATGTGGAGGCTGCAGCCGTTTTACTCTCCAGGATAAAACCCGCCCTGGAGCCTACAGTATTTAATCTCGACACAATATCTGTGTCGCATCCTTATTAGAAGAGTGCGAGGCTTTCAGTATATGGGCAGTAGTGCGTCGGATACAAACTACAAGACTCCCAGGAGAGCTTTCATGTGGAGGCTGCAGCCGTTTTACTCTCTAGGATAAAACCCGCCCTTGTGCCTACAGTACTTAATCTCGACGCAATTTCTGTGTCGCATCCTTATTAGAAGAGTGTGAGGGTTTCAGTAAATAGGCAGTAGTGCGTCGGATACAAACTACATGACTCCCAGGAGAGCTTTCATGTCGAGGCTGCAGCCGTGTTACTCTCTAGGATAAAACCCGCCCTGGAGCCTACAGTATTTAATCTCGACGCAAATTCTGTGTCGCATCCTTATTAGAAGAGTACGAGGGTTTCAGTAAATGGGCAGTAGAGCGTTGGATACAAACTAAAAGTCTCCGAGAAGGGCATTCATTTGGAGGCCGCAGCCGTTTTACTCTCTAGGATAAAACCCGCTGTCGCCCGTAGTATTTAATCTCGACGCAATTTCTGTGTCGTATCCTCAGTAGAGGGGAGCGAGGGTTACAGTAATTGGGAAAAATTGCGTCGGATGCAAACTACAAGTTCCCATTAGAGCTTTCAAGTGGAAGCCGCGGCCGTAGTACTCTCTTGTGTATAACACGCCCTGGAGCCTATAGTATTTTATCTCGACGCAATTTCTGTGTCGCATCCTTATAAGAAGGTGTGAGGGTTTCAGTAAGTGGGCAGTAGTGCGTCGGATACATACTACATGTCTCTGAGGATGGCTTTCATGTTGAGGCGCAGCTGTGTTACTCTCTAGGATAATACTAGCCCTGTAGCCTGTAGTATATAATCGCGACGCAATTTTTGTGTCGCATCCTTATTAGAAGAGTGTGAGGGATTCAGTAAATGGGCAACAGTGCGTCGGATACAAACTACATGTCTCCGAGGTGGGCATTCATGCGGAGGCCGCAGATGTTTTACTCTCTAGGATGAAACCCGTCCTGGCGCCTATGGTATTTAATCCCGACGCAATTTATGTTTTGCATTCTTATCAGAAGAGTCTGAGGGTTTCAGTAAATGGGCAGTAGTGCGTTGGATACAAAATACATGTCGCGAAGGATGTCTTTCATGTGGAGACGGCAGCCGATTTACTCTCTAGGATAAAACCAGCACTGGAGCCTGTAGTATTTAAACTCGACCAAATTTCTGTGTCGCATCCTTAGTAAAAGGGTGCGAGAATTACAGTAAATGCGGAATATTGCGTCGGATGCAAACTACAAGTTCCCATTAGAGCTTTCAAGTGGAAGCCGCGGCCGTAGTACTCTCTTGTGTATAACACGCCCTGGAGCCTATAGTATTTTATCTCGACGCAATTTCTGTGTCGCATCCTTATTAGAAGGTGTGAGGGTTTCAGTAAGTGGGCAGTAGTGCGTCGGATACATACTACATGTCTCTGAGGATGGCTTTCATGTTGAGGCGCAGCTGTGTTACTCTCTAGGATAATACTAGCCCTGTAGCCTGTAGTATTTAATCCCGACGCAATTTTTGTGTCGCATCCTTATTAGAAGAGTGTGAACCTACTATGCTGTTATAGTAGGAGGAGAGGTGATACTCCTACGTGGCGCGTCCCAGGTGGCGGATAGGGATGTCCTCACCGGTTTACTGGCGGACTTGAGTGAAATAAAATAGCTCTCGCGGACCAAACACACCCTCTGCGGTTAACAACCGGAGTTGTAAATCGGAGCTTGCTCCAACTAAGGTTGACAACCTTCGACAGTCAAAAATGGAAAAGTCTTTTAGGAAAAAAATTCCACCGTCCTGCTCAAAAAGACAGGAAAAGGCTACATCGGATTCGGTGGGTAGTCAACTAGAAGACAGCAACGAATCGGAGCGTTTGCAACCATCCAAATGCACACTAAAACACAAAAAGAAGATTAAACATGAGCAAATAAATTATATAGCAACACACAATATAAACTCACTACTTCAGACCGGAAAACTCAAGCAGCTCACAGATGAACTAAATAAACAAAAAATTTTAGTAACAGGGATCCAAGAAATGAGAAACTCAACCGAGAACCCATTCGAATCACAAGGATACAGAATTTATAATGGGAAACCAGGACCGAGGGCAATGAAACAATGTCCCCAGTTTGGAACAGGGTTTTTAGTAAACATAAAAATAATAGATTCAGTAACGGATTTCCAAGCAGTATCACCAAGAATTGCGACTCTAAGCTTTAAAACAATGAATAAAACCTATACAATAATAAATGCTCATGCCCCAACAAATGAAAAAAATTGTCTAACAAAAACAAAGGAAGAGGTAGATAAATTTTGGGACCTTCTAGAACAAACTGTGAACAGAGTAAATAAAAAGAATGTAAAAATCTTATTGGGAGATTTGAATGCTCAGTTGGGAAAAGAAAGGAAATATAAAGATATACTTGGAAAATGGAGTCCACATAAATTTACAAACAAAAACGGTCAAAGACTTGTAGAACTCTGCAGAGAACACAACCTTATATCTAAATCAACATACTTTAAGAGGAAGCCAAGTAAACTTAAAACATGGAAACATCCAGACTGGAGGAAGGGCGAGTGGCAGCTAGACCATGTCTATATGGACAAAAATTTTCATACGGAGATCCACAATGTTAAAGTACTGAGAGGAGTAGACACAAGCTCAGACCATTATATGGTTAAAATTAAAATCAAATTCACACCGTTAAAGAAGAGGACCGGAAAAACTAATAAAATAAAAAGGAGGTTTGACCCACATCAGATAATAAAAAATAATAAGTACCAACAAATAACACAAACCATCAAATTAACAGATGATCTAGAACAACTAGTGCCTAAACTTAAAAAAGAAGCAGAGAATCTAGCTCCCTTGAATCCACGAAGGAAACATGCATGGTGGACATCAGAATGTGACAAATTCCATGAAGATAGACACCAAGCATGGTTCAAGTTTCAAACACATAAAACTGAAGAAAATGCCATCAACCTAAAAAATGAAAGAAAAAAATTCACTCAAAATATTAGAAGAATCAAGAGAGGATTTCATAAAGATATTATAAAGTCTATAGAAGGTAATTATCATAAAACCAACTCCAGGAACTACTACAAAATCTTTGGAAAACAACTACAACAATATGAGGCCCCTACACTAATACTGAAAGATGAAGATGGAAGAATGACACACAGTAACAAGGAAAAATGCAGAAATCATGGCAAAAGCATTTTACAAACTTCTGAATTGCGAGGAACCCAAAGAACCCTTACAAATCAACATAAATACCCCAATAAAAACCAAACCTAACAAACTAGACCCTCCAAATTTCCAAGAAGTAGAAGAAATTCTTAAAGAACAAAAAAATTATAAGGCATGTGGAGAAGATCAGGTTTTTGTTGAAATGTGGAAATATGCAAGTGACACAGTGAAGACCTCCTTACACATGGCTCTAACAAAAATTTGGGTAACAGAACAATTTCCCGAACATTGGACCACAGCTATCATCCACCCACTACACAAAAAGGGAGGTAAGAGCAACCCAGGCAACTGCAGAGGCATCTCTCTCCTAGATTGCACATATAAAATTCTATCCAAGATCCTGTATGAAAGAATCAAGGAGCAATTAGAACAGGAGTTAAGGGAATATCAGGGAGGTTTCAGACCATGGAGAAGCTGTGCATAGCAGATAATTAGTTTAAAATTGATTATGGCATACTACAAGAAACGGAACAAACCTCTGGCAATAACATTTGTAGTTTTTAAGAAGGCATATGACTGTCTCCACAGACCTTCAGTATTAAAAATTTTAAGAAATCTAGGACTCCATCCAAAACTAATTAAAATAATACAACTCACTCTAACCAACACCAAATCAAAAGTGAAGTTTAGAGGAGAAATTTCGGAACCATTCCTCATAAAAACAGACTTAAGACAAGGTGACTGCCTATCACCATTACTTTTCAACTGTGCACTGGAATACATAATGAGAGAATGGTACATGGACAATCCAAAGAGGATAAGAATTGGAAGTGCAAAAGATGATATTAGCTTAAACTGCTTGGGATTCTCTGATGATCTTGCTCTCCTAGCCAACACCGTTCAAGAAGCCGGGCAACAAGTGAAATCACTACAAGAAATAGCAGAGAGAGTAGGCCTTAGAATATCATTTGAAAAAACAGAGATTATGCTAACTGATCCACCATTTGCAAAAAAAAAAATTACAATAGGAGAACAGGAAAGCAAAACTGTTGATAAATTTAAATGTTTAGGCGAAATAATAACATACAATCTAAATGATAAGCCATCATGGCAAAATAGAATAAAAAAACTGAACTATGCAAATTACATTACCAAAACTACATAAAACAAAAAAAACCTATCTGTAGATGCAAAATTAAAACACTATCAAATTACAGTAGATGACCTAAAAAACAAGACAGAGAAAACCAGAATACTGTAAGACCCGCAAACAAGACTACAAATGAAAATCAATAAAAGGAGTACAGGAAGAGTTGTCTCAGATGAAGAAAGAAAGAAAATATCTGAAAGAATGAAGAAATATTGGGCAGACAGAAGAGCAAAACACCTTTCATATAAGAATAGCCTCTAATAATTATATTACCTACATACTGTATATTAAGTTATTGTCAAACCAAATTGTATCCATGTGTAACAACTTGTTTAGAACTTTGTATTTTTGACTACAGTGGTCCAATGAAGGCCATAAAATAAATAATAATAAAAGAGTGTGAGGGTTTCAGTAAATGGGCAACAGTGCGTCGGACACAAACTACATGTCTCCGAGGTGGGCATTCATGTGGAGGCCGCAGATGTTTTACTCTCTAGGATGAAACCCGTCCTGGCGCCTATGGTATTTAATCTCGACGCAAATTTCTGTGTCGCATCCTTAGTAGAAGTGTGCGAGGGTATCAAGAAATGTGCTGTACTGTGACGGATACAATCAACAAGACTCCCAGGACAGCTTTCATGTGGAGGCTGCAGCCGTTTACTATCTAGGATAAGACCCGCCCTGGAGCCTATAGTATTTAATCCCGACGCAATTTATGTTTTGCATTCTTATCAGAAGAGTGTGAGGGATTCAGTAAATGGGCAGTAGTGCGTTGGATACAAACTACATGTCTCCGAGGAGGGCTTTATGTGGAGGCTGCAGCCGATTTACTCTGTAGGATAAAACCAGCCCTGGAGCCTATAGTATTTAAACTCGACGCCATTTCTGTGTTGCATCATCAGTAGAGGGGTGTGAGGGTTACAGTAATTGAGGAATATTGCGTCGGATACAAACGACAATACTCCCAGGAGAGTTTTCATGTGGAGGCCGCAGCCATTTTACTCTCTAAGATAAAACACGCCCTGGTGCCTGTAGTATTTAATCTCGACGCAATTTCTGTGTCACATCCTTATTAGAAGAGTGCGTGGGTTTCAATAAATGGGCAGTAGTGCGACAGATACAAACCACATGCCTCCAAGGAGGGTTTTCATGTGGTGGTCGCTGATATTTTTCTCTCTGGGAAAAAACCCGCCCTGGAGCCTATAGTATTTAATCTCGACGCAGTATCTGTGTCGCATCCTCAGTAGAAGGGTGCGAGGGTTACAGTAAAAGAGGAATATTGCGGCGGATGCAAACTACAAGACTCCCAGGAGAGCTTTCATGTGGAGGCGTCTGCCGTGTTGCTCTCTTGGACAAAACCAGCCCTGTTGCCTACAATATTTAATCTCGACGCAATTTCTATGTCACATCCTTATTAGAGGAGTGCGAAGGTTTCAGTAAATTGGCAGTAGTGCGTTGGATTCAAACTACATGTCTCCAAGGAGATCTTTTATGCGGAAGCCACAGCCCTGTTACTCTCTAGGGTAAAACCCACCATGGAGCCCATAGTATTGATTGTTGACGCAATTTCTGTGTCACTTCCTTAGTAGAAGTGTGCGAGGGTTTCAAGTAATGGGCAGTAGTGTAACGGATACAAAGTACATGACTCCCACGAGAGCTTTCATGTGGATGCTGCAGCCGTGTTACTCTCTGGGACATAACTCGCCCTGGAGCCTATGGTATTTAACCTCGGCGCAATTTCTGTGTTGCATCCTTATTAGAAGAGTGCGGGGGGTGTCAGTAAATAGGCAGTAGAGCGTCGCATACAAACTGTATGTCTTCGAGGTGGGCTTACATGTGGAGGCTGGAGCCGTGTTTCTCTCTAGTATAAATCCCGACCTGTAATCTGTAGTAATTAATCTCTACACAATTTCTGTGTCGCATCCTTAGTAGAAGGGTGTGAGGGTTTCAGTAAATGGGCAGTAGTGCGTCAAATACAAGCTACATGTCTCCAAGGAGGGTTTTTCATGTGGAGGTCGCAGGTGGTTTTCTCTCTAGGATAAAATCCGACCTGGCGCCTATAGTATTTAATCTCGACCCAATTTCTGTGTCGCATCCTCAGTACAGAGTGTTAACTGTAAGACGGGTGAGTTGTGAGGGGAGAGGAGGAAGTCAGCATTGGCTGGCGGGGGGAGTGGTGGCGTTGCGGGAGGGGGGGGGGGGGGACAAGGCACGCTTACCAGTTGCAGTGCTGGCACTACAAATTGCGCGTCATTCTTATACGAAAGCAGACGAAAAGCTTGGAAGTCAAACTCGCTTTAAATGTTGTTCGTAAACGAAACTGAAGTCGTCATGTACATTAAAATCTATATACACTCCTGGAAATTGAAATAAGAACACCGTGAATTCATTGTCCCAGGAAGGGGAAACTTTATTGACACATTCGTGGGGTCAGATACATCACATGATCACACTGACAGAACCACAGGCACATAGACACAGGCAACAGAGCATGCACAATGTCGCCACTAGTACAGTGTATATCCACCTTTCGCAGCAATGCAGGCTGCTATTCTCCCATGGAGACAATCGTAGAGATGCTGAATGTAGTCCTGTGGAACGGCTTGCCATGCCATTTCCACCTGGCGCCTCAGTTGGACCAGCGTTCGTGCTGGACGTGCAGACCGCGTGAGACGACGCTTCATCCAGTCCCAAACATGCTCAATGGGGGACAGATCCGGAGATCTTGCTGGCCAGGGTAGTTGACTTACACCTTCTAGAGCACGTTGGGTGGCACGGGATACATGCGGACGTGCATTGTCCTGTTGGAACAGCAAGTTCCCTTGCCGGTCTAGGAATGGTAGAACGGTGGGTTCGATGACGGTTTGGATGTACCGTGCACTATTCAGTGTCCCCTCGACGATCACCAGTGGTGTACGGCCAGTGTAGGAGATCGCTCCCCACACCATGATGCCGGGTGTTGGCCCTGTGTGCCTCGGTCGTATGCAGTCCTGATTGTGGCGCTCACCTGCACGGCGCCAAACACGCATACGACCATCATTGGCACCAAGGCAGAAGCGACTCTCATCGCTGAAGACGACACGTCTCCATTCGTCCCTCCATTCACGCCTGTCGCGACACCACTGGAGGCGGGCTGCACGATGTTGGGGCGTGAGCGGAAGACGGCCTAACGGTGTGCGGGACCGTAGCCCAGCTTCATGGAGACGGTTGCGAATGGTCCTCGCCGATACCCCAGGAGCAACAGTGTCCCTAATTTGCTGGGAAGTGGCGGTGCGGTCCCCTACGGCACTGCGTAGGATCCTACGGTCTTGGCGTGCATCCGTGCGTCGCTGCGGTCCGGTCCCAAGGTCGACGGGCACGTGCACCTTCCGCCGACCACTGGCGACAACATCGATGTACTGTGGAGCCCTCACGCCCCACGTGTTGAGCAATTCGGCGGTACGTCCACCCGGCCTCCCGCATGCCCACTATACGCCCTCGCTCAAAGTCCGTCAACTGCACATACGGTTCACGTCCACGCTGTCGCGGCATGCTACCAGTGTTAAAGACTGCGATGGAGCTCCGTATGCCACGGCAAACTGGCTGACACTGACGGCGGCGGTGCACAAATGCTGCGCAGCTAGCGCCATTCGACGACCAACACCGCGGTTCCTGGTGTGTCCGCTGTGCCGTGCGTGTGATCATTGCTTGTACAGCCCTCTCGCAGTGTCCGGAGCAAGTATGGTGGGTCTGACACACCGGTGTCAATGTGTTCTTTTTTCCATTTCCAGGAGTATATATATATATATATATATATATATATATATATATATATATATATATATATATATGAAGGTATATATGTTTGTCTACTATGCGCTCCCCCATGTTGTGACACCAACGATACTCTCTTCACGTAAGTCACTCTTCATCTGCCAACATTTATTAAACGTTAAGTTATTATCGATCCACGATTCTTCGAGATAAAATATTTCTCTGCCTGCTTCCCTGAAGTTCGTCATGTCAACAATGAAACGAGATCGCCAGTGCACAGTGTCTGGACATTCTAGCAAGACATTCCTCTTGCTTTCCACCCTACGCCATATGAATCCGATAGACAAAAGTACTTTTCTCAGCGAGACAATACTCCACTTCCAGCCTATTTTGTCGTGCAAAACTGGAAGCAGTGTTCGCAGGCTCGGCACAATCTTCCACACTGAATAAAATTCCGGTATCGTGTCGCGAATGACACGCTGGTTGAAATCATCGATCATTACTTCTATTTCTCCACTTCTTTTCCTAAGTTAAGAGAGAGAGAAAGATTTATAAGAGAATGCCTTCTGCACTGCATGTATTTTTTTGAATTTGGAAATGTACTGTAATATGAATGTGTTTCGAAGTAATACAGAAACCAGTGGTGTTTACATACAAAGCAATACAGTAGCAAGGAAAAATGAAATATAAGGTAATGCGGACGAAATAGGGGGCTCCTTCAAAGTGATCGCGAACAAAATATCTGAAATGGAAACTCACCTTTTCTTGCCAGGCGTTTGTGGTGATACGCCAGGATCATTCTTGGAAAACTATTTGAATCTTCCAATGCTACGCATGCTTTGTTCTGTGTATGTAGCAGCTCTCACTGAAGATTTGTAAATGGGGTGAAGCAATTTTTTCTGCTCCCTTTCCCTTTCGAATCATTCAATCACACGCAACATAATTTTGCGAGCATCGCTACGTATTACTGGTTTCCTTTTAGCCGTAGGTCTACCGATAGGGGTTGTTGGCCGACTCCCGAAATGGGCAAGCAACTGCCCCTTCACTACATTTGATAATGTTTAGCACAACTGCACAATAAAACCACGCAGAACAGTACAGCGCAAAACAATAACGAAGCAGACGACAATGGCTACCTTGTACAACACAGTCAGCTACGTAATGTTGGCAGCAGTCGAAACTGCGTGCCTACCGAAGCCTCCCGACATTTACCGACTTCTACCGATTCAGGACTAGGGAGAGGTCTGCCATCTAAAAGTTTACACACTGTAGAAGAGTGCGAGGGTTTCAGTAAATGGGCAGTAGCGCGTCGGATACAAACTATATGTCTCCGAGGACGGCTTTCATGTGGAGGCCGCAGTCGTGTTACGCACTAGGACGAAACACACGCTGTAGACTATCGTATTTAATTTCTACGCAATTTCTGTGTCGCATCCTTATTAGAAGAGTGCGAGGGTTTCAGTAAAGATGAAATAGTGCGTCGTATACAAACTATATGTCTCTGAGGAGGGCTTTCATGTGGGGGCCACAACCGTTTTACTCTCTAGGACAAAAGGAGCTCTGCAGCTTTTAGTATTTAATTTCGAACCAATTTCTGTGTCACATCCTTATTAGAAGAGTACGAGGGTTTCAGTAATTGGGCAGTAGTGCGTCGGATACAGACTTTAAATCTCCGAGGAGGTCTTTCATGTGGAGCCCGCAGCCGTGTTACTCTCTAGGATAAAACCCGCCCTGGAGCCTTCAGTATATAATCTCGACGCAATTTCTGTGTCGCAACCTTATTAGAATAGTGCGAGGGTTTCAGTAAATGGGCAGTAGTGGGTCGGATACAAACTATATGTCTCCGAGAAGGGCTTTAATGTGGAGGCAACAGCCGTTTTACTCTCTAGGATAAAACCCGCTCTGGAGCCTATAGTATTTACTCTCGACACAATTTCTGTGTCGTATCTTTAGTAGAAGGGTGCCAGGGTTACAGTAAGTGCTGAATATTGCGTCGGATACAAACTATATGTCTACGAGGAGGTTTTTCATGTTAAGGCCACAGCCGTGTTACTATCTCAGATAAAACACGCCCTGGCGCCTATAGTATTTAACCTACACGCGATTTCTGTGTCACATCTTTAGTAGAAGAGTGCGAAGGTTTAAATAAATTGGCAGTAGTGCATCGGATACAAACTATATGTCTCCGAGGAGCGCTTTCATGTGGAGGTGCCAGCCTAGTTACTCTCTAGGATAAAATCCGCCCTGGAGCCTATAGTGTAGAATCTCGATGCAATTTCTGTGTCGCATCCTCACTAGAAGGGGGCGAGGGTTGCAGTAAATGCTGAACATTGCTTCGGATACAAACTATTTGTCTCCGAGTAATGCTTCATGTGGAGGCCGCACCCGTGTTACTCTCTAGGAAGGAACCCAGCCTGGAGACTATTGTATTTAATCACGATTCAATTTCTGTGTCGCATCCTCACTAGAAAGGTGCGAGGGTTACACCAAATGCTGAATATTGCGTCGGATACAAACTATATATATCCTATACAAACTATATATATCCTGTCCATGAACCTTGCCGTTGGTGGGGAGACTTGCGTGCCTCAGCGATACAGATAGCCGTACCGTAGGTGCAACCACAATGGAGGGGTATCTGTTGAGAGGCCAGACAAACGTGTGGTTCCTGAAGAGGGGCAGCAGCCTTTTCAGTAGTTGCAAGGGCAACAGTCTGGATGATTGACTGATCTGGCCTTGTAACAATAACCAAAACGGCCTTGCTGTGCTGGTACTGCGAATGGCTGAAAGCAAGGGGACACTACAGCCATAATTTTTCCCGAGGGCATGCAGCTTTACTGTATGATTAAATGATGATGACGTCCTCTTGGGTAAAATATTCCGGAGGTAAAATAGTCCCCCATTCGGATCTCTGGGCGGGGACTACTCAAGAGGATGTCGTTATCAGGAGAAAGGAAACTGGCGTTCTACGGATCGGAGCGTGGAATGTCAGATCCCTTAATCGGGCAGGTAGGTTAGAAAATTTAAAAAGGGAAATGGCTAGGTTGAAGTTAGATATAGTGGGAATTAGTGAAGTTCGGTGGCAGGAAGAACAAGACTTCTGGTCAGGTGACTACAGGGTTATAAACACAAAATCAAATAGGGGTAATGCAGGAGTAGGTTTAATAATGAACAGGAAAATGGGAATGTGGGTAAGCTACTACAAACAGCATAGTGAACGCATTATTGTGGCCAAGATAGATACGAAGCCCACACCTACTACAGTAGTACAAGTTTATATGCCAACTAGCTCTGCAGATGACGAAGAAATTGAAGAAATGTATGATGAAATAAAAGAAATTATTCAGGTAGTGAAGGGATACGAAAATTTAATAGTCATGGGTGACTGGAATTCGAGTGTAGGAAAAGGGAGAGAAGGAAACATAGTAGGTGAATATGGATTGGAGCTAAGAAATGAAAGAGGAAGCCGCCTGGTAGAATTATGCACAGAGCACAACATCATCATAGCTAACACTTGGTTTAAGAATCATGAAAGAAGGTTGTACACATGGAAGAACCCTGGAGATACTAAAAGGTATCAGATAGATTATACAGGGTGATTCAAAAAGGATACCACAACTTTAAAAATGTGTATTTAATGAAAGAAACATAATATAACCTACTGTTATACATCATTACAAAGAGTATTTAAAAAGGTTTTTTTTTCACTCAAAAACAAGTTCAGAGATGTTCAATATGGCCCCCTCCAGACACACGAGCAATATCAACCCGATACTCCAACTCGTTCCACACTCTCTGTAGCATATCAGGCGTAACAGTTTGGATAGCTGCTGTTATTTCTCGTTTCAAATCATCAATGGTGGCTGGGAGAGGTGGCCGAAACACCATATCCTTAACATACCCCCTTAAGAAAAAATCGCAGGGGGTAAGATCAGATCTTCTTGGAGGCCAGTGATGAAGTGCTCTGTCATGGGCTGCAGACAGTGCTTGAACCAACTTCAGACGATAAGGTTTCATAACTAACCTTCTTCGTAGGACTCTCCATACAGTTGATTGTGGAATTTGCAGCTCTCTGCTAGCTCTGTGAGTCGATTTTCCTGGGCTGCGAACAAATGTTTGCTGGATGCGTGCTACATTTTCATCACTCGTTCTCGGCTGTCCAGAACTTTTCCCTTTGCACAAACACCCATTCTCTGTAAACTGTTTATACCAACGTTTAATACACCACCTATCAGGAGGTTTAACACCATACTTCGTTCGAAATGCACGCTGAACAACTGTCGTCGATTCACTTCTGCCGTACTCAATAACACAAAAAGCTTTCTGTTGAGCGGTCGCCATCTTAGCATCAACTGACGCTGACGCCTAGTCAACAGCGCCTCAAGCGAACAAATGTACAACTAAATGAAACTTTATAGCTCCCTTAATTCACCGACAGATAGTGCTTAGCTCTGCCTTTTGTCGTTGCAGAGTTTTAAATTCCTAAAGTTGTGGTATTCTTTTTGAATCACCCTGTATAATGGTAAGACAGAGATTTAGGAACCAGGTTTTAAATTGTAAGACATTTCCAGGGGCAGATGTGGACTCTGACCACAATCTATTGGTTATGAGCTGTAGATTAAAACTGAAGAAACTGCAAAAAGGTGGGAATTTAAGGAGATGGGACCTGGATAAACTGAAAGAACCAGAGGTTGTACAGAGTTTCAGGGAGAGCATAAGGGAACAATTGACAGGAATGGGGGAAAGAAATACAGTAGAAGAGGAATGGGTAGCTTTGAGGGATGAAGTAGTGAAGGCAGCAGAGGATCAAGTAGGTTAAAAGACGCGGGCTAGTAGAACTCCTTGGGTAACAGAAGAAATATTGAATTTAATTGATGAAAGGAGAAAATATAAAAATGCAGTAAATGAAGCAGGCAAAAAGGAATACAAACGTCTCAAAAATGAGATCGACAGGAAGTGGAAAATGGCTAAGCAGGGATGGCTAGAGGACAAATGTAAGGATGTAGAGGCTTATCTCACTAGGGGTAAGATAGATACTGCCTACAGGAAAATTAAAGAGACCTTTGGAGATAAGAGAACGACTTGTATGAATATCAAGAGCTCAGATGGAAACCCAGTTCTCAGCAAAGAAGGGAAAGCAGTAAGGTGGAAGGAGTATATAGAGGGTCTATACAAGGGCGATGTAATTGAGGACAATCTTATGGAAATGGAAGAGGATGTAGATGAAGATGAAATGGGAGATACGATACTACGTGAAGAGTTTGACAGAGCACTGAAAGACCTGAGTCGAAACAAACCCCCGGAGTAGACAACATTTCATTGGAACTACTGACGGCCTTGGGAGAGCCAGTCCTGACAAAATTCTACCATCTGGTGAGCAAGATGTATGAAACAGACGAAATACCCTCAGACTTCAAGAAGAATATATTAATTCCAATCCAAAAGAACGGAGGTGTTGACAGATGTGAAAATTACCGAACTATCAGTTTAATAAGTCACAGCTGCAAAATACTAACACGAATTCTTTACAGACGAATGGAAAAACTAGTAAAAGCCAACCTCGGGGAAAGTCAGTTTGGATTCCGTAGAAACACTGGAACACGTGAGGCAATACTGACCTTACGACTTATCTTAGAAGAAAGATTAAGGGAAGGCAAACCTACGTTTCCAGTATTTGTAGACTTAGAGAAAGCTTTTGACAATGTTGACTGGAATACTCTCTTTCAAATTCCAAAGGTGGCAGGGGTAAAATACAGCGAGCGAATGGCTATTTACAATTTGTACAGAAACCAGATGGCAGTTATAAGTGTCGAGGGACATGAAAGGGAAGCAGTGATTGGGAAGGGAGTAAGGCAGGGTTGTAGCCTCTCCCCGATGTTGTTCAATCTGTATATTGAGCATGCAGTAGAGGAAACAAAAGAAAAATTCGGAGTAGGTATTAAAATCCATGGAGAAGAAATAAAAACTTTGAGGTTCGCCGATGACATTGTAATTCTGTCAGAGACAGCAAAGGACTTGGAAGAGCAGTTGAATGGAATGGAGAGTGTCTTGAAAGGAGGATATAAGATGAACCTCAACAACAGCAAAACGAGGATAATGGATTGTAGTCGAATTAAGTCGGGTGATGCTGAGGGAATTAGATTAGGAAATGAGACACTTAAAGTAGTAAAGGAGTTTTGCTATTTGGGGAGCAAAATAACTGATGATGGTCGAAGTAGAGAGGATATAAAATGTAGACTGGCAATGGCAAGGAAATCGTTTCTGAAGAAGAGAACTTTGTTAACATCGAGTATAGATTTAAGTGTCAGGAAGACATTTCTGAAAGTATTTGTATGGAGTGTAGCCATGTATGGAAGTGAAACATGGACGATAAATAGTTTGGACAAGAAGAGAATAGAAGCTTTCGAAACGTGGTGCTACATTAGAATGCTGAAGATTAGATGGGTAGATCATATAACTAATGAGGAAGTATTGAATAGGATTGGGAGAAGAGAAGTTTGTGGCACAACTTGACCAGAAGACGGGATCGGTTGGTAGGAGATGTTCTGAGGCATCAAGGGACCACCAGTTTAGTATTGGAGGGCAGCATGGAGGGTAAAAATCGTAGAGGGAGACCAAGAGATGGATACACTAAACAGATACTGAAGGATGTAGGTTGCAGTAGGTACTGGGAGATGAAGAAGCTTGCACAGGATAGAGTAGCATGGAGAGCTGCATCAAACCAGTCACAGGACTGAAGACCACAACAACAACAACAACAACAACAACAAACTATATGTCTCCGAGGAGCGCTTTCATGTTGTAGCCGCAGCCGTTTTACTCTCTAGTATAATACCGGCCCTGTAGCATATAGCCTTTAATGTCGACGCAATTTCGGTGTCGCATCCTTATTACAAGAGTGCGGTGGTTTCAGTAAATGGGCAGTAGTGCGTTGATAAAATTACAGGTCCCCGGGGAGAGCTTTAACGTGGAAGCCGCATCCATTTTACTACCAAGTACAAAACCTGCCCGGTAGCCCATTGTATTTAATCACAATGCAATTTCTGTGTAGCATCCTTATTAGAAGAGTGCGAGTGTTTCAGTAAGTTGGCAGTAGCGCGTCGGAAACAAACTGTATGTCTCCCAGGAGGGCTTTCATGTGGAGGCCACAGCCGTTTAACCTCTAGTACAAAACGCAACCTACAGCGTATAGTATTTAATATCGACGAAATTTCTGTGTCACATCCTTATTAGAAGAGTAGGAGGTTTCAGTAAATGGGCAGTAGTGCGTCGGATACAAACTACATTTCTCCAAGGGGGGCTTTCATATGGAGACCGCAGCCGTCTTACGCTCTAGGATAAAACACGCCCTGGCGGCAATAGTACTTAATCTCGACGCAATTTCTGTGTCACATCCTTAGTAGAAGTGTGCGAGGAATTCAAGAAATGGGCCGTAGTGCGACGGATGCAAACTAGAAGACTCCCAGGTGAACTTTCATGTGGAGGCTGCAGCCATGTTACTCTCTAGGATATAACACGCCCTGGAGCCTATAGTATTTTATGTCAATACAATTTCTGTGTCGTATCCTCACTAGAATGGTGTGAGGGTTACAGTAAATGCTGAATATTGCTTCGGATAAAAACTATATGTCTCCGAGGAGGGCTTTCATGTGGAGGCCGCAGCCGTTTTACTCTCTACAATAAAATCCGGCCTGGCGTCTATAGTACATAACCTCGACGCAATTTCTGTGTCACTTCCTTAGTAGAAGTGTCTGTGGGTTTCAAGAAGTGGGCATTAGGGCGACGGATACATACTAGAAGACTCCCAAGAGAGCTTTAATGTGAAGCCTGCAGACGTGTAACTCTCTGGGATAAAACCCGCCCCGGAGTCTACAGTATTTAACCTCGATACAATTTCTGTGTCGCATCCTCACTAGAAGGGTGCGACGGTTACAGTAATTGCTGAATATTGCTTCGGATACAAACTATATGGCTTCGAGGAGGGCTTTCATGTGGACGCCGCAGCCGTGTCTCTTTCTTATTAGAAGTGTGCGAGGGCTTCAGTAAATCGGCAGTAGTGCGTCGGATACAAATCACATGTCTCCGAGGGTGGCTTTCATGTAGAGGTCGTAGCCATGTTACTCTCTAGGATGAAACTAGCCCTCTAGCCTATAGTATTTATGTCGACGCAATTTCTGTGTCACATCCTGATTTGAAGAGTGATAGGGTTTCAGTGAGTGGACAGTAGTGCGTTGGATAAAAACTATATGCCTCTGAGTAGGGCTTTCATGAGGACGCCAAAGCCATGTTATGTTCTGTGATAAAACTCGTCCTGAAGCCTATAGCATTTAATCTCGTCGCAATTTCTAAGTCGCATCCTCAGTAGAAGGGTGCGAGGGTTACAGTAAGTGAATAATATTGCGTCTAATGAAAACTACAGGACTCCCAGAAGAGCTTTCAAGTGGAGGCCACAGCCGTGTTACTCTCTAGCATAAAACTCTCCCTGGAGCCTATAGTATTTAATCTCGACGCAATTTCTGTGTCGCATCTTTATTATAAGAGTACGAGGTTTTCAGTAAATGAGCAGTAGTGCGTCGGATACAAAATTCATGTTTCCGAGGATGGCATTCGTGTGGAGGCCGCAGCCATGTTACTCTCTAGTGTGAAACCCACCCTGGAGCATATAGTATTTAATCTCGATGTAATTGCAGTGTCACATCCTTCTTAGAAGATCGTGGGTTTCAGTAAATGGGCATTTGTGCGTCGGATACTAAATAATTGTCGCTGAGGAGGGCTTTTCATGTGGACACCGCAGCCGTGTTACTCTCCAGTGTAAAACCCACCCTGGAGCCTATAGTATTTAATCTCGGCGCAATTTCTGTGTCGCATCTTTATTATAAGAGTACGAGGTTTTCAGTAAATGAGCAGTAGTGCGTCGGATACAAAATTCATGTTTCCGAGGATGGCATTCGTGTGGAGGCCGCAGCCATGTTACTCTCTAGTGTGAAACCCACCCTGGAGCATATAGTATTTAATCTCGGCGCAATTTCTGTGTCGCATCTTTATTATAAGAGTACGAGGTTTTCAGTAAATGAGCAGTAGTGCGTCGGATACAAAATTCATGTTTCCGAGGATGGCATTCGTGTGGAGGCCGCAGCCATGTTACTCTCCAGTGTAAAACCCACCCTGGAGCCTATAGTATTTAATCTCGACGCAATTTCTGTGTCGCATCTTTATTATAAGAGTACGAGGTTTTCAGTAAATGAGCAGTAGTGCGTCGGATACAAAATTCATGTTTCCGAGGATGGCATTCGTGTGGAGGCCGCAGCCATGTTACTCTCTAGTGTGAAACCCACCCTGGAGCATATAGTATTTAATCTCGGCGCAATTTCTGTGTCGCATCTTTATTATAAGAGTACGAGGTTTTCAGTAAATGAGCAGTAGTGCGTCGGATACAAAATTCATGTTTCCGAGGATGGCATTCGTGTGGAGGCCGCAGCCATGTTACTCTCTAGTGTGAAACCCACCCTGGAGCATATAGTATTTAATCTCGGCGCAATTTCTGTGTCGCATCTTTATTATAAGAGTACGAGGTTTTCAGTAAATGAGCAGTAGTGCGTCGGATACAAAATTCATGTTTCCGAGGATGGCATTCGTGTGGAGGCCGCAGCCATGTTACTCTCTAGTGTGAAACCCACCCTGGAGCATATAGTATTTAATCTCGATGTAATTGCAGTGTCACATCCTTCTTAGAAGAGTGCGTGGGTTTCAGTAAATGGGCATTTGTGCGTCGGATACAAAATAATTGTCGCTGAGGAGGGCTTTTCATGTGGACACCGCAGCCGTGTTACTCTCCAGTGTAAAACCCACCCTGGAGCCTATAGTATTTAATCTCGGCGCAATTTCTGTGTCGCATCTTTATTATAAGAGTACGAGGTTTTCAGTAAATGAGCAGTAGTGCGTCGGATACAAAATTCATGTTTCCGAGGATGGCATTCGTGTGGAGGCCGCAGCCATGTTACTCTCTAGTGTGAAACCCACCCTGGAGCATATAGTATTTAATCTCGGCGCAATTTCTGTGTCGCATCTTTATTATAAGAGTACGAGGTTTTCAGTAAATGAGCAGTAGTGCGTCGGATACAAAATTCATGTTTCCGAGGATGGCATTCGTGTGGAGGCCGCAGCCATGTTACTCTCCAGTGTAAAACCCACCCTGGAGCCTATAGTATTTAATCTCGACGCAATTTCTGTGTCGCATCTTTATTATAAGAGTACGAGGTTTTCAGTAAATGAGCAGTAGTGCGTCGGATACAAAATTCATGTTTCCGAGGATGGCATTCGTGTGGAGGCCGCAGCCATGTTACTCTCTAGTGTGAAACCCACCCTGGAGCATATAGTATTTAATCTCGGCGCAATTTCTGTGTCGCATCTTTATTATAAGAGTACGAGGTTTTCAGTAAATGAGCAGTAGTGCGTCGGATACAAAATTCATGTTTCCGAGGATGGCATTCGTGTGGAGGCCGCAGCCATGTTACTCTCTAGTGTGAAACCCACCCTGGAGCCTATAGTATTTAATCTCGACGCAATTTCTGTGTCGAATCTTTATTATAAGAGTACGAGGTTTTCAGTAAATGAGCAGCAGTGCGTCGGATACAAAATTCATGTTTCCGAGGATGGCATTCGTGTGGAGGCCGCAGCCATGTTACTCTCTAGTGTGAAACCCACCCTGGAGCATATAGTACTTAATCTCGATGTAATTGCAGTGTCACATCCTTCTTAGAAGAGTGCGTGGGTTTCAGTAAATGGGCATTTGTGCGTCGGATACAAAATAATTGTCGCTGAGGAGGGCTTTTCATGTGGACACCGCAGCCGTGTTACCCTCCAGTGTAAAACCCACCCTGGAGCCTATAGTATTTAATCTCGGCGCAATTTCTGTGTCGCATCTTTATTATAAGAGTACGAGGTTTTCAGTAAATGAGCAGTAGTGCGTCGGATACAAAATTCATGTTTCCGAGGATGGCATTCGTGTGGAGGCCGCAGCCATGTTACTCTCTAGTGTGAAACCCACCCTGGAGCCTATAGTATTTAATCTCGACGCAATTTCTGTGTCGCATCTTTATTATAAGAGTACGAGGTTTTCAGTAAATGAGCAGTAGTGCGTCGGATACAAAATTCATGTTTCCGAGGATGGCATTCGTGTGGAGGCCGCAGCCATGTTACTCTCTAGTGTGAAACCCACCCTGGAGCATATAGTATTTAATCTCGGCGCAATTTCTGTGTCGCATCTTTATTATAAGAGTACGAGGTTTTCAGTAAATGAGCAGTAGTGCGTCGGATACAAAATTCATGTTTCCGAGGATGGCATTCGTGTGGAGGCCGCAGCCATGTTACTCTCTAGTGTGAAACCCACCCTGGAGCCTATAGTATTTAATCTCGGCGCAATTTCTGTGTCGCATCTTTATTATAAGAGTACGAGGTTTTCAGTAAATGAGCAGTAGTGCGTCGGATACAAAATTCATGTTTCCGAGGATGGCATTCGTGTGGAGGCCGCAGCCATGTTACTCTCTAGTGTGAAACCCACCCTGGAGCCTATAGTATTTAATCTCGGCGCAATTTCTGTGTCGCATCTTTATTATAAGAGTACGAGGTTTTCAGTAAATGAGCAGTAGTGCGTCGGATACAAAATTCATGTTTCCGAGGATGGCATTCGTGTGGAGGCCGCAGCCATGTTACTCTCTAGTGTGAAACCCACCCTGGAGCATATAGTATTTAATCTCGGCGCAATTTCTGTGTCGCATCTTTATTATAAGAGTACGAGGTTTTCAGTAAATGAGCAGTAGTGCGTCGGATACAAAATTCATGTTTCCGAGGATGGCATTCGTGTGGAGGCCGCAGCCATGTTACTCTCTAGTGTGAAACCCACCCTGGAGCATATAGTATTTAATCTCGGCGCAATTTCTGTGTCGCATCTTTATTATAAGAGTACGAGGTTTTCAGTAAATGAGCAGTAGTGCGTCGGATACAAAATTCATGTTTCCGAGGATGGCATTCGTGTAGAGGCCGCAGCCATGTTACTCTCTAGTGTGAAACCCACCCTGGAGCATATAGTATTTAATCTCGATGTAATTGCAGTGTCACATCCTTCTTAGAAGAGTGCGTGGGTTTCAGTAAATGGGCATTTGTGCGTCGGGTACAAAATAATTGTCGCTGAGGAGGGCTTTTCATGTGGACACCGCAGCCGTGTTACTCTCCAGTGTAAAACCCACCCTGGAGCCTATAGTATTTAATCTCGGCGCAATTTCTGTGTCGCATCTTTATTATAAGAGTACGAGGTTTTCAGTAAATGAGCAGTAGTGCGTCGGATACAAAATTCATGTTTCCGAGGATGGCATTCGTGTGGAGGCCGCAGCCATGTTACTCTCTAGTGTGAAACCCACCCTGGAGCCTATAGTATTTAATCTCGACGCAATTTCTGTGTCGCATCTTTATTATAAGAGTACGAGGTTTTCAGTAAATGAGCAGTAGTGCGTCGGATACAAAATTCATGTTTCCGAGGATGGCATTCGTGTGGAGGCCGCAGCCATGTTACTCTCTAGTGTGAAACCCACCCTGGAGCATATAGTATTTAATCTCGGCGCAATTTCTGTGTCGCATCTTTATTATAAGAGTACGAGGTTTTCAGTAAATGAGCAGTAGTGCGTCGGATACAAAATTCATGTTTCCGAGGATGGCATTCGTGTGGAGGCCGCAGCCATGTTACTCTCTAGTGTGAAACCCACCCTGGAGCCTATAGTATTTAATCTCGGCGCAATTTCTGTGTCGCATCTTTATTATAAGAGTACGAGGTTTTCAGTAAATGAGCAGTAGTGCGTCGGATACAAAATTCATGTTTCCGAGGATGGCATTCGTGTGGAGGCCGCAGCCATGTTACTCTCTAGTGTGAAACCCACCCTGGAGCCTATAGTATTTAATCTCGGCGCAATTTCTGTGTCGCATCTTTATTATAAGAGTACGAGGTTTTCAGTAAATGAGCAGTAGTGCGTCGGATACAAAATTCATGTTTCCGAGGATGGCATTCGTGTGGAGGCCGCAGCCATGTTACTCTCTAGTGTGAAACCCACCCTGGAGCATATAGTATTTAATCTCGGCGCAATTTCTGTGTCGCATCTTTATTATAAGAGTACGAGGTTTTCAGTAAATGAGCAGTAGTGCGTCGGATACAAAATTCATGTTTCCGAGGATGGCATTCGTGTGGAGGCCGCAGCCATGTTACTCTCTAGTGTGAAACCCACCCTGGAGCATATAGTATTTAATCTCGGCGCAATTTCTGTGTCGCATCTTTATTATAAGAGTACGAGGTTTTCAGTAAATGAGCAGTAGTGCGTCGGATACAAAATTCATGTTTCCGAGGATGGCATTCGTGTAGAGGCCGCAGCCATGTTACTCTCTAGTGTGAAACCCACCCTGGAGCATATAGTATTTAATCTCGATGTAATTGCAGTGTCACATCCTTCTTAGAAGAGTGCGTGGGTTTCAGTAAATGGGCATTTGTGCGTCGGGTACAAAATAATTGTCGCTGAGGAGGGCTTTTCATGTGGACACCGCAGCCGTGTTACTCTCCAGTGTAAAACCCACCCTGGAGCCTATAGTATTTAATCTCGGCGCAATTTCTGTGTCGCATCTTTATTATAAGAGTACGAGGTTTTCAGTAAATGAGCAGTAGTGCGTCGGATACAAAATTCATGTTTCCGAGGATGGCATTCGTGTGGAGGCCGCAGCCATGTTACTCTCTAGTGTGAAACCCACCCTGGAGCATATAGTATTTAATCTCGGCGCAATTTCTGTGTCGCATCTTTATTATAAGAGTACGAGGTTTTCAGTAAATGAGCAGTAGTGCGTCGGATACAAAATTCATGTTTCCGAGGATGGCATTCGTGTGGAGGCCGCAGCCATGTTACTCTCTAGTGTGAAACCCACCCTGGAGCATATAGTATTTAATCTCGGCGCAATTTCTGTGTCGCATCTTTATTATAAGAGTACGAGGTTTTCAGTAAATGAGCAGTAGTGCGTCGGATACAAAATTCATGTTTCCGAGGATGGCATTCGTGTGGAGGCCGCAGCCATGTTACTCTCTAGTGTGAAACCCACCCTGGAGCCTATAGTATTTAATCTCGGCGCAATTTCTGTGTCGCATCTTTATTATAAGAGTACGAGGTTTTCAGTAAATGAGCAGTAGTGCGTCGGATACAAAATTCATGTTTCCGAGGATGGCATTCGTGTGGAGGCCGCAGCCATGTTACTCTCTAGTGTGAAACCCACCCTGGAGCCTATAGTATTTAATCTCGGCGCAATTTCTGTGTCGCATCTTTATTATAAGAGTACGAGGTTTTCAGTAAATGAGCAGTAGTGCGTCGGATACAAAATTCATGTTTCCGAGGATGGCATTCGTGTGGAGGCCGCAGCCATGTTACTCTCTAGTGTGAAACCCACCCTGGAGCATATAGTATTTAATCTCGGCGCAATTTCTGTGTCGCATCTTTATTATAAGAGTACGAGGTTTTCAGTAAATGAGCAGTAGTGCGTCGGATACAAAATTCATGTTTCCGAGGATGGCATTCGTGTGGAGGCCGCAGCCATGTTACTCTCTAGTGTGAAACCCACCCTGGAGCATATAGTATTTAATCTCGATGTAATTGCAGTGTCACATCCTTCTCAGAAGAGTGCGTGGGTTTCAGTAAATGGGCATTTGTGCGTCGGATACAAAATAATTGTCGCTGAGGAGGGCTTTTCATGTGGACACCGCAGCCGTGTTACTCTCTAGTGTGAAACCCACCCTGGAGCCTATAGTATTTAATCTCGACGCAATTTCTGTGTCGCATCTTTATTATAAGAGTACGAGGTTTTCAGTAAATGAGCAGTAGTGCGTCGGATACAAAATTCATGTTTCCGAGGATGGCATTCGTGTGGAGGCCGCAGCCATGTTACTCTCTAGTGTGAAACCCACCCTGGAGCCTATAGTATTTAATCTCGGCGCAATTTCTGTGTCGCATCTTTATTATAAGAGTACGAGGTTTTCAGTAAATGAGCAGTAGTGCGTCGGATACAAAATTCATGTTTCCGAGGATGGCATTCGTGTGGAGGCCGCAGCCATGTTACTCTCCAGTGTAAAACCCACCCTGGAGCCTATAGTATTTAATCTCGACGCAATTTCTGTGTCGCATCTTTATTATAAGAGTACGAGGTTTTCAGTAAATGAGCAGTAGTGCGTCGGATACAAAATTCATGTTTCCGAGGATGGCATTCGTGTGGAGGCCGCAGCCATGTTACTCTCTAGTGTGAAACCCACCCTGGAGCATATAGTATTTAATCTCGGCGCAATTTCTGTGTCGCATCTTTATTATAAGAGTACGAGGTTTTCAGTAAATGAGCAGTAGTGCGTCGGATACAAAATTCATGTTTCCGAGGATGGCATTCGTGTGGAGGCCGCAGCCATGTTACTCTCTAGTGTGAAACCCACCCTGGAGCCTATAGTATTTATTCTCGACGCAATTTCTGTGTCGAATCTTTATTATAAGAGTACGAGGTTTTCAGTAAATGAGCAGTAGTGCGTCGGATACAAAATTCATGTTTCCGAGGATGGCATTCGTGTGGAGGCCGCAGCCATGTTACTCTCTAGTGTGAAACCCACCCTGGAGCATATAGTATTTAATCTCGATGTAATTGCAGTGTCACATCCTTCTTAGAAGAGTGCGTGGGTTTCAGTAAATGGGCATTTGTGCGTCGGATACAAAATAATTGTCGCTGAGGAGGGCTTTTCATGTGGACACCGCAGCCGTGTTACTCTCCAGTGTAAAACCCACCCTGGAGCCTATAGTATTTAATCTCGGCGCAATTTCTGTGTCGCATCTTTATTATAAGAGTACGAGGTTTTCAGTAAATGAGCAGTAGTGCGTCGGATACAAAATTCATGTTTCCGAGGATGGCATTCGTGTGGAGGCCGCAGCCATGTTACTCTCTAGTGTGAAACCCACCCTGGAGCCTATAGTATTTAATCTCGACGCAATTTCTGTGTCGCATCTTTATTATAAGAGTACGAGGTTTTCAGTAAATGAGCAGTAGTGCGTCGGATACAAAATTCATGTTTCCGAGGATGGCATTCGTGTGGAGGCCGCAGCCATGTTACTCTCTAGTGTGAAACCCACCCTGGAGCATATAGTATTTAATCTCGGCGCAATTTCTGTGTCGCATCTTTATTATAAGAGTACGAGGTTTTCAGTAAATGAGCAGTAGTGCGTCGGATACAAAATTCATGTTTCCGAGGATGGCATTCGTGTGGAGGCCGCAGCCATGTTACTCTCTAGTGTGAAACCCACCCTGGAGCCTATAGTATTTAATCTCGGCGCAATTTCTGTGTCGCATCTTTATTATAAGAGTACGAGGTTTTCAGTAAATGAGCAGTAGTGCGTCGGATACAAAATTCATGTTTCCGAGGATGGCATTCGTGTGGAGGCCGCAGCCATGTTACTCTCTAGTGTGAAACCCACCCTGGAGCCTATAGTATTTAATCTCGGCGCAATTTCTGTGTCGCATCTTTATTATAAGAGTACGAGGTTTTCAGTAAATGAGCAGTAGTGCGTCGGATACAAAATTCATGTTTCCGAGGATGGCATTCGTGTGGAGGCCGCAGCCATGTTACTCTCTAGTGTGAAACCCACCCTGGAGCATATAGTATTTAATCTCGGCGCAATTTCTGTGTCGCATCTTTATTATAAGAGTACGAGGTTTTCAGTAAATGAGCAGTAGTGCGTCGGATACAAAATTCATGTTTCCGAGGATGGCATTCGTGTGGAGGCCGCAGCCATGTTACTCTCTAGTGTGAAACCCACCCTGGAGCATATAGTATTTAATCTCGGCGCAATTTCTGTGTCGCATCTTTATTATAAGAGTACGAGGTTTTCAGTAAATGAGCAGTAGTGCGTCGGATACAAAATTCATGTTTCCGAGGATGGCATTCGTGTGGAGGCCGCAGCCATGTTACTCTCTAGTGTGAAACCCACCCTGGAGCATATAGTATTTAATCTCGATGTAATTGCAGTGTCACATCCTTCTTAGAAGAGTGCGTGGGTTTCAGTAAATGGGCATTTGTGCGTCGGGTACAAAATAATTGTCGCTGAGGAGGGCTTTTCATGTGGACACCGCAGCCGTGTTACTCTCCAGTGTAAAACCCACCCTGGAGCCTATAGTATTTAATCTCGGCGCAATTTCTGTGTCGCATCTTTATTATAAGAGTACGAGGTTTTCAGTAAATGAGCAGTAGTGCGTCGGATACAAAATTCATGTTTCCGAGGATGGCATTCGTGTGGAGGCCGCAGCCATGTTACTCTCTAGTGTGAAACCCACCCTGGAGCATATAGTATTTAATCTCGGCGCAATTTCTGTGTCGCATCTTTATTATAAGAGTACGAGGTTTTCAGTAAATGAGCAGTAGTGCGTCGGATACAAAATTCATGTTTCCGAGGATGGCATTCGTGTGGAGGCCGCAGCCATGTTACTCTCTAGTGTGAAACCCACCCTGGAGCCTATAGTATTTAATCTCGGCGCAATTTCTGTGTCGCATCTTTATTATAAGAGTACGAGGTTTTCAGTAAATGAGCAGTAGTGCGTCGGATACAAAATTCATGTTTCCGAGGATGGCATTCGTGTGGAGGCCGCAGCCATGTTACTCTCTAGTGTGAAACCCACCCTGGAGCCTATAGTATTTAATCTCGGCGCAATTTCTGTGTCGCATCTTTATTATAAGAGTACGAGGTTTTCAGTAAATGAGCAGTAGTGCGTCGGATACAAAATTCATGTTTCCGAGGATGGCATTCGTGTGGAGGCCGCAGCCATGTTACTCTCTAGTGTGAAACCCACCCTGGAGCCTATAGTATTTAATCTCGGCGCAATTTCTGTGTCGCATCTTTATTATAAGAGTACGAGGTTTTCAGTAAATGAGCAGTAGTGCGTCGGATACAAAATTCATGTTTCCGAGGATGGCATTCGTGTGGAGGCCGCAGCCATGTTACTCTCTAGTGTGAAACCCACCCTGGAGCCTATAGTATTTAATCTCGGCGCAATTTCTGTGTCGCATCTTTATTATAAGAGTACGAGGTTTTCAGTAAATGAGCAGTAGTGCGTCGGATACAAAATTCATGTTTCCGAGGATGGCATTCGTGTGGAGGCCGCAGCCATGTTACTCTCTAGTGTGAAACCCACCCTGGAGCATATAGTATTTAATCTCGGCGCAATTTCTGTGTCGCATCTTTATTATAAGAGTACGAGGTTTTCAGTAAATGAGCAGTAGTGCGTCGGATACAAAATTCATGTTTCCGAGGATGGCATTCGTGTGGAGGCCGCAGCCATGTTACTCTCTAGTGTGAAACCCACCCTGGAGCCTATAGTATTTAATCTCGGCGCAATTTCTGTGTCGCATCTTTATTATAAGAGTACGAGGTTTTCAGTAAATGAGCAGTAGTGCGTCGGATACAAAATTCATGTTTCCGAGGATGGCATTCGTGTGGAGGCCGCAGCCATGTTACTCTCTAGTGTGAAACCCACCCTGGAGCATATAGTATTTAATCTCGGCGCAATTTCTGTGTCGCATCTTTATTATAAGAGTACGAGGTTTTCAGTAAATGAGCAGTAGTGCGTCGGATACAAAATTCATGTTTCCGAGGATGGCATTCGTGTGGAGGCCGCAGCCATGTTACTCTCTAGTGTGAAACCCACCCTGGAGCATATAGTATTTAATCTCGGCGCAATTTCTGTGTCGCATCTTTATTATAAGAGTACGAGGTTTTCAGTAAATGAGCAGTAGTGCGTCGGATACAAAATTCATGTTTCCGAGGATGGCATTCGTGTGGAGGCCGCAGCCATGATACTCTCTAGTGTGAAACCCACCCTGGAGCCTATAGTATTTAATCTCGGCGCAATTTCTGTGTCGCATCTTTATTATAAGAGTACGAGGTTTTCAGTAAATGAGCAGTAGTGCGTCGGATACAAAATTCATGTTTCCGAGGATGGCATTCGTGTGGAGGCCGCAGCCATGTTACTCTCTAGTGTGAAACCCACCCTGGAGCCTATAGTATTTAATCTCGGCGCAATTTCTGTGTTGCATCTTTATTATAAGAGTACGAGGTTTTCAGTAAATGAGCAGTAGTGCGTCGGATACAAAATTCATGTTTCCGAGGATGGCATTCGTGTGGAGGCCGCAGCCATGTTACTCTCTAGTGTGAAACCCACCCTGGAGCCTATAGTATTTAATCTCGGCGCAATTTCTGTGTCGCATCTTTATTATAAGAGTACGAGGTTTTCAGTAAATGAGCAGTAGTGCGTCGGATACAAAATTCATGTTTCCGAGGATGGCATTCGTGTGGAGGCCGCAGCCATGTTACTCTCTAGTGTGAAACCCACCCTGGAGCATATAGTATTTAATCTCGGCGCAATTTCTGTGTCGCATCTTTATTATAAGAGTACGAGGTTTTCAGTAAATGAGCAGTAGTGCGTCGGATACAAAATTCATGTTTCCGAGGATGGCATTCGTGTGGAGGCCGCAGCCATGTTACTCTCTAGTGTGAAACCCACCCTGGAGCATATAGTATTTAATCTCGATGTAATTGCAGTGTCACATCCTTCTTAGAAGAGTGCGTGGGTTTCAGTAAATGGGCATTTGTGCGTCGGATACAAAATAATTGTCGCTGAGGAGGGCTTTTCATGTGGACACCGCAGCCGTGTTACTCTCTAGTGTGAAACCCACCCTGGAGCCTATAGTATTTAATCTCGACGCAATTTCTGTGTCGCATCTTTATTATAAGAGTACGAGGTTTTCAGTAAATGAGCAGTAGTGCGTCGGATACAAAATTCATGTTTCCGAGGATGGCATTCGTGTGGAGGCCGCAGCCATGTTACTCTCTAGTGTGAAACCCACCCTGGAGCATATAGTATTTAATCTCGATGTAATTGCAGTGTCACATCCTTCTTAGAAGAGTGCGTGGGTTTCAGTAAATGGGCATTTGTGCGTCGGATACAAAATAATTGTCGCTGAGGAGGGCTTTTCATGTGGACACCGCAGCCGTGTTACTCTCCAGTGTAAAACCCACCCTGGAGCCTATAGTATTTAATCTCGGCGCAATTTCTGTGTCGCATCTTTATTATAAGAGTACGAGGTTTTCAGTAAATGAGCAGTAGTGCGTCGGATACAAAATTCATGTTTCCGAGGATGGCATTCGTGTGGAGGCCGCAGCCATGTTACTCTCTTAGTGTGAAACCCACCCTGGAGCCTATAGTATTTAATCTCGACGCAATTTCTGTGTCGCATTTTTATTATAAGAGTACGAGGTTTTCAGTAAATGAGCAGTAGTGCGTCGGATACAAAATTCATGTTTCCGAGGATGGCATTCGTGTGGAGGCCGCAGCCATGTTACTCTCTAGTGTGAAACCCACCCTGGAGCATATAGTATTTAATCTCGGCGCAATTTCTGTGTCGCATCTTTATTATAAGAGTACGAGGTTTTCAGTAAATGAGCAGTAGTGCGTCGGATACAAAATTCATGTTTCCGAGGATGGCATTCGTGTGGAGGCCGCAGCCATGTTACTCTCTAGTGTGAAACCCACCCTGGAGCCTATAGTATTTAATCTCGGCGCAATTTCTGTGTCGCATCTTTATTATAAGAGTACGAGGTTTTCAGTAAATGAGCAGTAGTGCGTCGGATACAAAATTCATGTTTCCGAGGATGGCATTCGTGTGGAGGCCGCAGCCATGTTACTCTCTAGTGTGAAACCCACCCTGGAGCATATAGTATTTAATCTCGATGTAATTGCAGTGTCACATCCTTCTTAGAAGAGTGCGTGGGTTTCAGTAAATGGGCATTTGTGCGTCGGGTACAAAATAATTGTCGCTGAGGAGGGCTTTTCATGTGGACACCGCAGCCGTGTTACTCTCCAGTGTAAAACCCACCCTGGAGCCTATAGTATTTAATCTCGGCGCAATTTCTGTGTCGCATCTTTATTATAAGAGTACGAGGTTTTCAGTAAATGAGCAGTAGTGCGTCGGATACAAAATTCATGTTTCCGAGGATGGCATTCGTGTGGAGGCCGCAGCCATGTTACTCTCTAGTGTGAAACCCACCCTGGAGCATATAGTATTTAATCTCGGCGCAATTTCTGTGTCGCATCTTTATTATAAGAGTACGAGGTTTTCAGTAAATGAGCAGTAGTGCGTCGGATACAAAATTCATGTTTCCGAGGATGGCATTCGTGTGGAGGCCGCAGCCATGTTACTCTCTAGTGTGAAACCCACCCTGGAGCATATAGTATTTAATCTCGATGTAATTGCAGTGTCACATCCTTCTTAGAAGAGTGCGTGGGTTTCAGTAAATGGGCATTTGTGCGTCGGGTACAAAATAATTGTCGCTGAGGAGGGCTTTTCATGTGGACACCGCAGCCGTGTTGGCTCTGAGCACTATGCGACTCAACTTCTGAGGTCATCAGTCGCCTAGAACTTAGAACTAATTAAACCTAACTAACCTAAGGACATCACACACATCCATGCCCGAGGCAGGATTCGAACCTGCGACCGTAGCGGTCACGCGGTTCCAGACTGAAGCGCCTTTAACCGCACGGCCACACCGGCCGGCCAGCCGTGTTACTCTCCAGTGTAAAACCCACCCTGGAGCCTATAGTATTTAATCTCGGCGCAATTTCTGTGTCGCATCTTTATTATAAGAGTACGAGGTTTTCAGTAAATGAGCAGTAGTGCGTCGGATACAAAATTCATGTTTCCGAGGATGGCATTCGTGTGGAGGCCGCAGCCATGTTACTCTCTAGTGTGAAACCCACCCTGGAGCCTATAGTATTTAATCTCGGCGCAATTTCTGTGTCGCATCTTTATTATAAGAGTACGAGGTTTTCAGTAAATGAGCAGTAGTGCGTCGGATACAAAATTCATGTTTCCGAGGATGGCATTCGTGTGGAGGCCGCAGCCATGTTACTCTCTAGTGTGAAACCCACCCTGGAGCCTATAGTATTTAATCTCGGCGCAATTTCTGTGTCGCATCTTTATTATAAGAGTACGAGGTTTTCAGTAAATGAGCAGTAGTGCGTCGGATACAAAATTCATGTTTCCGAGGATGGCATTCGTGTGGAGGCCGCAGCCATGTTACTCTCTAGTGTGAAACCCACCCTGGAGCCTATAGTATTTAATCTCGGCGCAATTTCTGTGTCGCATCTTTATTATAAGAGTACGAGGTTTTCAGTAAATGAGCAGTAGTGCGTCGGATACAAAATTCATGTTTCCGAGGATGGCATTCGTGTGGAGGCCGCAGCCATGTTACTCTCTAGTGTGAAACCCACCCTGGAGCCTATAGTATTTAATCTCGGCGCAATTTCTGTGTCGCATCTTTATTATAAGAGTACGAGGTTTTCAGTAAATGAGCAGTAGTGCGTCGGATACAAAATTCATGTTTCCGAGGATGGCATTCGTGTGGAGGCCGCAGCCATGTTACTCTCTAGTGTGAAACCCACCCTGGAGCCTATAGTATTTAATCTCGGCGCAATTTCTGTGTCGCATCTTTATTATAAGAGTACGAGGTTTTCAGTAAATGAGCAGTAGTGCGTCGGATACAAAATTCATGTTTCCGAGGATGGCATTCGTGTGGAGGCCGCAGCCATGTTACTCTCTAGTGTGAAACCCACCCTGGAGCATATAGTATTTAATCTCGGCGCAATTTCTGTGTCGCATCTTTATTATAAGAGTACGAGGTTTTCAGTAAATGAGCAGTAGTGCGTCGGATACAAAATTCATGTTTCCGAGGATGGCATTCGTGTG
This sequence comes from Schistocerca nitens, assembly GCF_023898315.1. NCBI lineage: Eukaryota > Metazoa > Arthropoda > Insecta > Orthoptera > Acrididae > Schistocerca > Schistocerca nitens. The sequence goes on from NC_064619.1 coordinate 731,446,560, forward strand.
GAGGCCGCAGCCATGTTACTCTCTAGTGTGAAACCCACCCTGGAGCCTATAGTATTTAATCTCGGCGCAATTTCTGTGTCGCATCTTTATTATAAGAGTACGAGGTTTTCAGTAAATGAGCAGTAGTGCGTCGGATACAAAATTCATGTTTCCGAGGATGGCATTCGTGTGGAGGCCGCAGCCATGTTACTCTCTAGTGTGAAACCCACCCTGGAGCATATAGTATTTAATCTCGGCGCAATTTCTGTGTCGCATCTTTATTATAAGAGTACGAGGTTTTCAGTAAATGAGCAGTAGTGCGTCGGATACAAAATTCATGTTTCCGAGGATGGCATTCGTGTGGAGGCCGCAGCCATGTTACTCTCTAGTGTGAAACCCACCCTGGAGCATATAGTATTTAATCTCGGCGCAATTTCTGTGTCGCATCTTTATTATAAGAGTACGAGGTTTTCAGTAAATGAGCAGTAGTGCGTCGGATACAAAATTCATGTTTCCGAGGATGGCATTCGTGTGGAGGCCGCAGCCATGTTACTCTCTAGTGTGAAACCCACCCTGGAGCATATAGTATTTAATCTCGGCGCAATTTCTGTGTCGCATCTTTATTATAAGAGTACGAGGTTTTCAGTAAATGAGCAGTAGTGCGTCGGATACAAAATTCATGTTTCCGAGGATGGCATTCGTGTGGAGGCCGCAGCCATGTTACTCTCTAGTGTGAAACCCACCCTGGAGCCTATAGTATTTAATCTCGGCGCAATTTCTGTGTCGCATCTTTATTATAAGAGTACGAGGTTTTCAGTAAATGAGCAGTAGTGCGTCGGATACAAAATTCATGTTTCCGAGGATGGCATTCGTGTGGAGGCCGCAGCCATGTTACTCTCTAGTGTGAAACCCACCCTGGAGCCTATAGTATTTAATCTCGGCGCAATTTCTGTGTCGCATCTTTATTATAAGAGTACGAGGTTTTCAGTAAATGAGCAGTAGTGCGTCGGATACAAAATTCATGTTTCCGAGGATGGCATTCGTGTGGAGGCCGCAGCCATGTTACTCTCTAGTGTGAAACCCACCCTGGAGCATATAGTATTTAATCTCGGCGCAATTTCTGTGTCGCATCTTTATTATAAGAGTACGAGGTTTTCAGTAAATGAGCAGTAGTGCGTCGGATACAAAATTCATGTTTCCGAGGATGGCATTCGTGTGGAGGCCGCAGCCATGTTACTCTCTAGTGTGAAACCCACCCTGGAGCATATAGTATTTAATCTCGATGTAATTGCAGTGTCACATCCTTCTTAGAAGAGTGCGTGGGTTTCAGTAAATGGGCATTTGTGCGTCGGATACAAAATAATTGTCGCTGAGGAGGGCTTTTCATGTGGACACCGCAGCCGTGTTACTCTCTAGTGTGAAACCCACCCTGGAGCCTATAGTATTTAATCTCGACGCAATTTCTGTGTCGCATCTTTATTATAAGAGTACGAGGTTTTCAGTAAATGAGCAGTAGTGCGTCGGATACAAAATTCATGTTTCCGAGGATGGCATTCGTGTGGAGGCCGCAGCCATGTTACTCTCTAGTGTGAAACCCACCCTGGAGCATATAGTATTTAATCTCGATGTAATTGCAGTGTCACATCCTTCTTAGAAGAGTGCGTGGGTTTCAGTAAATGGGCATTTGTGCGTCGGATACAAAATAATTGTCGCTGAGGAGGGCTTTTCATGTGGACACCGCAGCCGTGTTACTCTCCAGTGTAAAACCCACCCTGGAGCCTATAGTATTTAATCTCGGCGCAATTTCTGTGTCGCATCTTTATTATAAGAGTACGAGGTTTTCAGTAAATGAGCAGTAGTGCGTCGGATACAAAATTCATGTTTCCGAGGATGGCATTCGTGTGGAGGCCGCAGCCATGTTACTCTCTAGTGTGAAACCCACCCTGGAGCCTATAGTATTTAATCTCGACGCAATTTCTGTGTCGCATCTTTATTATAAGAGTACGAGGTTTTCAGTAAATGAGCAGTAGTGCGTCGGATACAAAATTCATGTTTCCGAGGATGGCATTCGTGTGGAGGCCGCAGCCATGTTACTCTCTAGTGTGAAACCCACCCTGGAGCATATAGTATTTAATCTCGGCGCAATTTCTGTGTCGCATCTTTATTATAAGAGTACGAGGTTTTCAGTAAATGAGCAGTAGTGCGTCGGATACAAAATTCATGTTTCCGAGGATGGCATTCGTGTGGAGGCCGCAGCCATGTTACTCTCTAGTGTGAAACCCACCCTGGAGCCTATAGTATTTAATCTCGGCGCAATTTCTGTGTCGCATCTTTATTATAAGAGTACGAGGTTTTCAGTAAATGAGCAGTAGTGCGTCGGATACAAAATTCATGTTTCCGAGGATGGCATTCGTGTGGAGGCCGCAGCCATGTTACTCTCTAGTGTGAAACCCACCCTGGAGCCTATAGTATTTAATCTCGGCGCAATTTCTGTGTCGCATCTTTATTATAAGAGTACGAGGTTTTCAGTAAATGAGCAGTAGTGCGTCGGATACAAAATTCATGTTTCCGAGGATGGCATTCGTGTGGAGGCCGCAGCCATGTTACTCTCTAGTGTGAAACCCACCCTGGAGCCTATAGTATTTAATCTCGGCGCAATTTCTGTGTCGCATCTTTATTATAAGAGTACGAGGTTTTCAGTAAATGAGCAGTAGTGCGTCGGATACAAAATTCATGTTTCCGAGGATGGCATTCGTGTGGAGGCCGCAGCCATGTTACTCTCTAGTGTGAAACCCACCCTGGAGCCTATAGTATTTAATCTCGGCGCAATTTCTGTGTCGCATCTTTATTATAAGAGTACGAGGTTTTCAGTAAATGAGCAGTAGTGCGTCGGATACAAAATTCATGTTTCCGAGGATGGCATTCGTGTGGAGGCCGCAGCCATGTTACTCTCTAGTGTGAAACCCACCCTGGAGCCTATAGTATTTAATCTCGGCGCAATTTCTGTGTCGCATCTTTATTATAAGAGTACGAGGTTTTCAGTAAATGAGCAGTAGTGCGTCGGATACAAAATTCATGTTTCCGAGGATGGCATTCGTGTGGAGGCCGCAGCCATGTTACTCTCTAGTGTGAAACCCACCCTGGAGCCTATAGTATTTAATCTCGGCGCAATTTCTGTGTCGCATCTTTATTATAAGAGTACGAGGTTTTCAGTAAATGAGCAGTAGTGCGTCGGATACAAAATTCATGTTTCCGAGGATGGCATTCGTGTGGAGGCCGCAGCCATGTTACTCTCTAGTGTGAAACCCACCCGGGAGCCTATAGTATTTAATCTCGGCGCAATTTCTGTGTCGCATCTTTATTATAAGAGTACGAGGTTTTCAGTAAATGAGCAGTAGTGCGTCGGATACAAAATTCATGTTTCCGAGGATGGCATTCGTGTGGAGGCCGCAGCCATGTTACTCTCTAGTGTGAAACCCACCCTGGAGCCTATAGTATTTAATCTCGGCGCAATTTCTGTGTCGCATCTTTATTATAAGAGTACGAGGTTTTCAGTAAATGAGCAGTAGTGCGTCAGATACAAAATTCATGTTTCCGAGGATGGCATTCGTGTGGAGGCCGCAGCCATGTTACTCTCTAGTGTGAAACCCACCCTGGAGCATATAGTATTTAATCTCGGCGCAATTTCTGTGTCGCATCTTTATTATAAGAGTACGAGGTTTTCAGTAAATGAGCAGTAGTGCGTCGGATACAAAATTCATGTTTCCGAGGATGGCATTCGTGTGGAGGCCGCAGCCATGTTACTCTCTAGTGTGAAACCCACCCTGGAGCCTATAGTATTTAATCTCGGCGCAATTTCTGTGTCGCATCTTTATTATAAGAGTACGAGGTTTTCAGTAAATGAGCAGTAGTGCGTCGGATACAAAATTCATGTTTCCGAGGATGGCATTCGTGTGGAGGCCGCAGCCATGTTACTCTCTAGTGTGAAACCCACCCTGGAGCCTATAGTATTTAATCTCGGCGCAATTTCTGTGTCGCATCTTTATTATAAGAGTACGAGGTTTTCAGTAAATGAGCAGTAGTGCGTCGGATACAAAATTCATGTTTCCGAGGATGGCATTCGTGTGGAGGCCGCAGCCATGTTACTCTCTAGTGTGAAACCCACCCTGGAGCCTATAGTATTTAATCTCGGCGCAATTTCTGTGTCGCATCTTTATTATAAGAGTACGAGGTTTTCAGTAAATGAGCAGTAGTGCGTCGGATACAAAATTCATGTTTCCGAGGATGGCATTCGTGTGGAGGCCGCAGCCATGTTACTCTCTAGTGTGAAACCCACCCTGGAGCCTATAGTATTTAATCTCGGCGCAATTTCTGTGTCGCATCTTTATTATAAGAGTACGAGGTTTTCAGTAAATGAGCAGTAGTGCGTCGGATACAAAATTCATGTTTCCGAGGATGGCATTCGTGTGGAGGCCGCAGCCATGTTACTCTCTAGTGTGAAACCCACCCTGGAGCCTATAGTATTTAATCTCGGCGCAATTTCTGTGTCGCATCTTTATTATAAGAGTACGAGGTTTTCAGTAAATGAGCAGTAGTGCGTCGGATACAAAATTCATGTTTCCGAGAATGGCATTCGTGTGGAGGCCGCAGCCATGTTACTCTCTAGTGTGAAACCCACCCTGGAGCATATAGTATTTAATCTCGATGTAATTGCAGTGTCACATCCTTCTTAGAAGAGTGCGTGGGTTTCAGTAAATGGGCATTTGTGCGTCGGATACAAAATAATTGTCGCTGAGGAGGGCTTTTCATGTGGACACCGCAGCCGTGTTACTCTCTAGTGTGAAACCCACCCTGGAGCCTATAGTATTTAATCTCGACGCAATTTCTGTGTCGCATCTTTATTATAAGAGTACGAGGTTTTCAGTAAATGAGCAGTAGTGCGTCGGATACAAAATTCATGTTTCCGAGGATGGCATTCGTGTGGAGGCCGCAGCCATGTTACTCTCTAGTGTGAAACCCACCCTGGAGCATATAGTATTTAATCTCGATGTAATTGCAGTGTCACATCCTTCTTAGAAGAGTGCGTGGGTTTCAGTAAATGGGCATTTGTGCGTCGGATACAAAATAATTGTCGCTGAGGAGGGCTTTTCATGTGGACACCGCAGCCGTGTTACTCTCCAGTGTAAAACCCACCCTGGAGCCTATAGTATTTAATCTCGGCGCAATTTCTGTGTCGCATCTTTATTATAAGAGTACGAGGTTTTCAGTAAATGAGCAGTAGTGCGTCGGATACAAAATTCATGTTTCCGAGGATGGCATTCGTGTGGAGGCCGCAGCCATGTTACTCTCTAGTGTGAAACCCACCCTGGAGCCTATAGTATTTAATCTCGGCGCAATTTCTGTGTCGCATCTTTATTATAAGAGTACGAGGTTTTCAGTAAATGAGCAGTAGTGCGTCGGATACAAAATTCATGTTTCCGAGGATGGCATTCGTGTGGAGGCCGCAGCCATGTTACTCTCTAGTGTGAAACCCACCCTGGAGCATATAGTATTCAATCTCGGCGCAATTTCTGTGTCGCATCTTTATTATAAGAGTACGAGGTTTTCAGTAAATGAGCAGTAGTGCGTCGGATACAAAATTCATGTTTCCGAGGATGGCATTCGTGTGGAGGCCGCAGCCATGTTACTCTCTAGTGTGAAACCCACCCTGGAGCATATAGTATTTAATCTCGATGTAATGCAGTGTCACATACTTCTTAGAAGAGTGCGTGGGTTTCAGTAAATGGGCATTTGTGCGTCGGATACAAAATAATTGTCGCTGAGGAGGGCTTTTCATGTGGACACCGCAGCCGTGTTACTCTCTAGTGTGAAACCCACCCTGGAGCCTATAGTATTTAATCTCGACGCAATTTCTGTGTCGCATCTTTATTATAAGAGTACGAGGTTTTCAGTAAATGAGCAGTAGTGCGTCGGATACAAAATTCATGTTTCCGAGGATGGCATTCGTGTGGAGGCCGCAGCCATGTTACTCTCTAGTGTGAAACCCACCCTGGAGCATATAGTATTTAATCTCGGCGCAATTTCTGTGTCGCATCTTTATTATAAGAGTACGAGGTTTTCAGTAAATGAGCAGTAGTGCGTCGGATACAAAATTCATGTTTCCGAGGATGGCATTCGTGTGGAGGCCGCAGCCATGTTACTCTCTAGTGTGAAACCCACCCTGGAGCATATAGTATTTAATCTCGATGTAATTGCAGTGTCACATCCTTCTTAGAAGAGTGCGTGGGTTTCAGTAAATGGGCATTTGTGCGTCGGATACAAAATAATTGTCGCTGAGGAGGGCTTTTCATGTGGACACCGCAGCCGTGTTACTCTCCAGTGTAAAACCCACCCTGGAGCCTATAGTATTTAATCTCGGCGCAATTTCTGTGTCGCATCTTTATTATAAGAGTACGAGGTTTTCAGTAAATGAGCAGTAGTGCGTCGGATACAAAATTCATGTTTCCGAGGATGGCATTCGTGTGGAGGCCGCAGCCATGTTACTCCCTAGTGTGAAACCCACCCTGGAGCCTATAGTATTTAATCTCGGCGCAATTTCTGTGTCGCATCTTTATTATAAGAGTACGAGGTTTTCAGTAAATGAGCAGTAGTGCGTCGGATACAAAATTCATGTTTCCGAGGATGGCATTCGTGTGGAGGCCGCAGCCATGTTACTCTCTAGTGTGAAACCCACCCTGGAGCATATAGTATTTAATCTCGGCGCAATTTCTGTGTCGCATCTTTATTATAAGAGTACGAGGTTTTCAGTAAATGAGCAGTAGTGCGTCGGATACAAAATTCATGTTTCCGAGGATGGCATTCGTGTGGAGGCCGCAGCCATGTTACTCTCTAGTGTGAAACCCACCCTGGAGCATATAGTATTTAATCTCGATGTAATTGCAGTGTCACATCCTTCTTAGAAGAGTGCGTGGGTTTCAGTAAATGGGCATTTGTGCGTCGGATACAAAATAATTGTCGCTGAGGAGGGCTTTTCATGTGGACACCGCAGCCGTGTTACTCTCTAGTGTGAAACCCACCCTGGAGCCTATAGTATTTAATCTCGACGCAATTTCTGTGTCGCATCTTTATTATAAGAGTACGAGGTTTTCAGTAAATGAGCAGTAGTGCGTCGGATACAAAATTCATGTTTCCGAGGATGGCATTCGTGTGGAGGCCGCAGCCATGTTACTCTCTAGTGTGAAACCCACCCTGGAGCATATAGTATTTAATCTCGGCGCAATTTCTGTGTCGCATCTTTATTATAAGAGTACGAGGTTTTCAGTAAATGGGCATTTGAGCGTCGGATACAAAATAATTGTCGCTGAGGAGGGCTTTTCATGTGGACACCGCAGCCGTGTTACTCTCCAGTGTAAAACCCACCCTGGAGCCTATAGTATTTAATCTCGGCGCAATTTCTGTGTCGCATCTTTATTATAAGAGTACGAGGTTTTCAGTAAATGAGCAGTAGTGCGTCGGATACAAAATTCATGTTTCCGAGGATGGCATTCGTGTGGAGGCCGCAGCCATGTTACTCTCTAGTGTGAAACCCACCCTGGAGCATATAGTATTTAATCTCGGCGCAATTTCTGTGTCGCATCTTTATTATAAGAGTACGAGGTTTTCAGTAAATGAGCAGTAGTGCGTCGGATACAAAATTCATGTTTCCGAGGATGGCATTCGTGTGGAGGCCGCAGCCATGTTACTCTCTAGTGTGAAACCCACCCTGGAGCCTATAGTATTTAATCTCGGCGCAATTTCTGTGTCGCATCTTTATTATAAAAGTACGAGGTTTTCAGTAAATGAGCAGTAGTGCGTCGGATACAAAATTCATGTTTCCGAGGATGGCATTCATGTGGAGGCCGCAGCCATGTTACTCTCTAGTGTGAAACCCACCCTGGAGCCTATAGTATTTAATTTCGGCGCAATTTCTGTGTCGCATCTTTATTATAAGAGTACGAGGTTTTCAGTAAATGAGCAGTAGTGCGTCGGATACAAAATTCATGTTTCCGAGGATGGCATTCGTGTGGAGGCCGCAGCCATGTTACTCTCTAGTGTGAAACCCACCCTGGAGCATATAGTATTTAATCTCGATGTAATTGCAGTGTCACATCCTTCTTAGAAGAGTGCGTGGGTTTCAGTAAATGGGCATTTGTGCGTCGGATACAAAATAATTGTCGCTGAGGAGGGCTTTTCATGTGGACACCGCAGCCGTGTTACTCTCCAGTGTAAAACCCACCCTGGAGCCTATAGTATTTAATCTCGGCGCAATTTCTGTGTCGCATCTTTATTATAAGAGTACGAGGTTTTCAGTAAATGAGCAGTAGTGCGTCGGATACAAAATTCATGTTTCCGAGGATGGCATTCGTGTGGAGGCCGCAGCCATGTTACTCTCTAGTGTGAAACCCACCCTGGAGCATATAGTATTTAATCTCGGCGCAATTTCTGTGTCGCATCTTTATTATAAGAGTACGAGGTTTTCAGTAAATGAGCAGTAGTGCGTCGGATAGAAAATTCATGTTTCCGAGGATGGCATTCGTGTGGAGGCCGCAGCCATGTTACTCTCTAGTGTGAAACCCACCCTGGAGCCTATAGTATTTAATCTCGGCGCAATTTCTGTGTCGCATCTTTATTATAAGAGTACGAGGTTTTCAGTAAATGAGCAGTAGTGCGTCGGATACAAAATTCATGTTTCCGAGGATGGCATTCGTGTGGAGGCCGCAGCCATGTTACTCTCTAGTGTGAAACCCACCCTGGAGCCTATAGTATTTAATCTCGGCGCAATTTCTGTGTCGCATCTTTATTATAAGAGTACGAGGTTTTCAGTAAATGAGCAGTAGTGCGTCGGATACAAAATTCATGTTTCCGAGGATGGCATTCGTGTGGAGGCCGCAGCCATGTTACTCTCTAGTGTGAAACCCACCCTGGAGCATATAGTATTTAATCTCGATGTAATTGCAGTGTCACATCCTTCTTAGAAGAGTGCGTGGGTTTCAGTAAATGGGCATTTGTGCGTCGGATACAAAATAATTGTCGCTGAGGAGGGCTTTTCATGTGGACACCGCAGCCGTGTTACTCTCCAGTGTAAAACCCACCCTGGAGCCTATAGTATTTAATCTCGGCGCAATTTCTGTGTCGCATCTTTATTATAAGAGTACGAGGTTTTCAGTAAATGAGCAGTAGTGCGTCGGATACAAAATTCATGTTTCCGAGGATGGCATTCGTGTGGAGGCCGCAGCCATGTTACTCTCTAGTGTGAAACCCACCCTGGAGCATATAGTATTTAATCTCGGCGCAATTTCTGTGTCGCATCTTTATTATAAGAGTACGAGGTTTTCAGTAAATGAGCAGTAGTGCGTCGGATACAAAATTCATGTTTCCGAGGATGGCATTCGTGTGGAGGCCGCAGCCATGTTACTCTCTAGTGTGAAACCCACCCTGGAGCATATAGTATTTAATCTCGATGTAATTGCAGTGTCACATCCTTCTTAGAAGAGTGCGTGGGTTTCAGTAAATGGGCATTTGTGCGTCGGATACAAAATAATTGTCGCTGAGGAGGGCTTTTCATGTGGACACCGCAGCCGTGTTACTCTCTAGTGTGAAACCCACCCTGGAGCCTATAGTATTTAATCTCGACGCAATTTCTGTGTCGCATCTTTATTATAAGAGTACGAGGTTTTCAGTAAATGAGCAGTAGTGCGTCGGATACAAAATTCATGTTTCCGAGGATGGCATTCGTGTGGAGGCCACAGCCATGTTACTCCCTAGTGTGAAACCCACCCTGGAGCCTATAGTATTTAATCTCGGCGCAATTTCTGTGTCGCATCTTTATTATAAGAGTACGAGGTTTTCAGTAAATGAGCAGTAGTGCGTCGGATACAAAATTCATGTTTCCGAGGATGGCATTCGTGTGGAGGCCGCAGCCATGTTACTCTCTAGTGTGAAACCCACCCTGGAGCATATAGTATTTAATCTCGATGTAATTGCAGTGTCACATCCTTCTTAGAAGAGTGCGTGGGTTTCAGTAAATGGGCATTTGTGCGTCGGATACAAAATAATTGTCGCTGAGGAGGGCTTTTCATGTGGACACCGCAGCCGTGTTACTCTCCAGTGTAAAACCCACCCTGGAGCCTATAGTATTTAATCTCGGCGCAATTTCTGTGTCGCATCTTTATTATAAGAGTACGAGGTTTTCAGTAAATGAGCAGTAGTGCGTCGGATACAAAATTCATGTTTCCGAGGATGGCATTCGTGTGGAGGCCGCAGCCATGTTACTCTCTAGTGTGAAACCCACGCTGGAGCATATAGTATTTAATCTCGGCGCAATTTCTGTGTCGCATCTTTATTATAAGAGTACGAGGTTTTCAGTAAATGAGCAGTAGTGCGTCGGATACAAAATTCATGTTTCCGAGGATGGCATTCGTGTGGAGGCCGCAGCCATGTTACTCTCTAGTGTGAAACCCACCCTGGAGCATATAGTATTTAATCTCGATGTAATTGCAGTGTCACATCCTTCTTAGAAGAGTGCGTGGGTTTCAGTAAATGGGCATTTGTGCGTCGGATACAAAATAATTGTCGCTGAGGAGGGCTTTTCATGTGGACACCGCAGCCGTGTTACTCTCTAGTGTGAAACCCACCCTGGAGCCTATAGTATTTAATCTCGACGCAATTTCTGTGTCGCATCTTTATTATAAGAGTACGAGGTTTTCAGTAAATGAGCAGTAGTGCGTCGGATACAAAATTCATGTTTCCGAGGATGGCATTCGTGTGGAGGCCGCAGCCATGTTACTCTCTAGTGTGAAACCCACCCTGGAGCATATAGTATTTAATCTCGATGTAATTGCAGTGTCACATCCTTCTTAGAAGAGTGCGTGGGTTTCAGTAAATGGGCATTTGTGCGTCGGATACAAAATAATTGTCGCTGAGGAGGGCTTTTCATGTGGACACCGCAGCCGTGTTACTCTCCAGTGTAAAACCCACCCTGGAGCCTATAGTATTTAATCTCGGCGCAATTTCTGTGTCGCATCTTTATTATAAGAGTACGAGGTTTTCAGTAAATGAGCAGTAGTGCGTCGGATACAAAATTCATGTTTCCGAGGATGGCATTCGTGTGGAGGCCGCAGCCATGTTACTCTCTAGTGTGAAACCCACCCTGGAGCATATAGTATTTAATCTCGGCGCAATTTCTGTGTCGCATCTTTATTATAAGAGTACGAGGTTTTCAGTAAATGAGCAGTAGTGCGTCGGATACAAAATTCATGTTTCCGAGGATGGCATTCGTGTGGAGGCCGCAGCCATGTTACTCTCTAGTGTGAAACCCACCCTGGAGCCTATAGTATTTAATCTCGGCGCAATTTCTGTGTCGCATCTTTATTATAAGAGTACGAGGTTTTCAGTAAATGAGCAGTAGTGCGTCGGATACAAAATTCATGTTTCCGAGGATGGCATTCGTGTGGAGGCCGCAGCCATGTTACTCTCTAGTGTGAAACCCACCCTGGAGCCTATAGTATTTAATCTCGGCGCAATTTCTGTGTCGCATCTTTATTATAAGAGTACGAGGTTTTCAGTAAATGAGCAGTAGTGCGTCGGATACAAAATTCATGTTTCCGAGGATGGCATTCGTGTGGAGGCCGCAGCCATGTTACTCTCTAGTGTGAAACCCACCGTGGAGCCTATAGTATTTAATCTCGGCGCAATTTCTGTGTCGCATCTTTATTATAAGAGTACGAGGTTTTCAGTAAATGAGCAGTAGTGCGTCGGATACAAAATTCATGTTTCCGAGGATGGCATTCGTGTGGAGGCCGCAGCCATGTTACTCTCTAGTGTGAAACCCACCCTGGAGCCTATAGTATTTAATCTCGACGCAATTTCTGTGTCGCATCTTTATTATAAGAGTACGAGGTTTTCAGTAAATGAGCAGTAGTGCGTCGGATACAAAATTCATGTTTCCGAGGATGGCATTCGTGTGGAGGCCGCAGCCATGTTACTCTCTAGTGTGAAACCCACCCTGGAGCATATAGTATTTAATCTCGGCGCAATTTCTGTGTCGCATCTTTATTATAAGAGTACGAGGTTTTCAGTAAATGAGCAGTAGTGCGTCGGATACAAAATTCATGTTTCCGAGGATGGCATTCGTGTGGAGGCCGCAGCCATGTTACTCTCTAGTGTGAAACCCACCCTGGAGCCTATAGTATTTAATCTCGGCGCAATTTCTGTGTCGCATCTTTATTATAAGAGTACGAGGTTTTCAGTAAATGAGCAGTAGTGCGTCGGATACAAAATTCATGTTTCCGAGGATGGCATTCGTGTGGAGGCCGCAGCCATGTTACTCTCTAGTGTGAAACCCACCCTGGAGCATATAGTATTTAATCTCGATGTAATTGCAGTGTCACATCCTTCTTAGAAGAGTGCGTGGGTTTCAGTAAATGGGCATTTGTGCGTCGGATACAAAATAATTGTCGCTGAGGAGGGCTTTTCATGTGGACACCGCAGCCGTGTTACTCTCCAGTGTAAAACCCACCCTGGAGCCTATAGTATTTAATCTCGGCGCAATTTCTGTGTCGCATCTTTATTATAAGAGTACGAGGTTTTCAGTAAATGAGCAGTAGTGCGTCGGATACAAAATTCATGTTTCCGAGGATGGCATTCGTGTGGAGGCCGCAGCCATGTTACTCTCTAGTGTGAAACCCACCCTGGAGCATATAGTATTTAATCTCGGCGCAATTTCTGTGTCGCATCTTTATTATAAGAGTACGAGGTTTTCAGTAAATGAGCAGTAGTGTGTCGGATACAAAATTCATGTTTCCGAGGATGGCATTCGTGTGGAGGCCGCAGCCATGTTACTCTCTAGTGTGAAACCCACCCTGGAGCATATAGTATTTAATCTCGGCGCAATTTCTGTGTCGCATCTTTATTATAAGAGTACGAGGTTTTCAGTAAATGAGCAGTAGTGCGTCGGATACAAAATTCATGTTTCCGAGGATGGCATTCGTGTGGAGGCCGCAGCCATGTTACTCTCTAGTGTGAAACCCACCCTGGAGCCTATAGTATTTAATCTCGGCGCAATTTCTGTGTCGCATCTTTATTATAAGAGTACGAGGTTTTCAGTAAATGAGCAGTAGTGCGTCGGATACAAAATTCATGTTTCCGAGGATGGCATTCGTGTGGAGGCCGCAGCCATGTTACTCTCTAGTGTAAAACCCACCCTGGAGCCTATAGTATTTAATCTCGACGCAATTTCTGTGTCGCATCTTTATTATAAGAGTACGAGGTTTTCAGTAAATGAGCAGTAGTGCGTCGGATACAAAATTCATGTTTCCGAGGATGGCATTCGTGTGGAGGCCGCAGCCATGTTACTCTCTAGTGTGAAACCCACCCTGGAGCATATAGTATTTAATCTCGGCGCAATTTCTGTGTCGCATCTTTATTATAAGAGTACGAGGTTTTCAGTAAATGAGCAGTAGTGCGTCGGATACAAAATTCATGTTTCCGAGGATGGCATTCGTGTGGAGGCCGCAGCCATGTTACTCTCTAGTGTGAAACCCACCCTGGAGCCTATAGTATTTAATCTCGGCGCAATTTCTGTGTCGCATCTTTATTATAAGAGTACGAGGTTTTCAGTAAATGAGCAGTAGTGCGTCGGATACAAAATTCATGTTTCCGAGGATAGCATTCGTGTGGAGGCCGCAGCCATGTTACTCTCTAGTGTGAAACCCACCCTGGAGCATATAGTATTTAATCTCGATGTAATTGCAGTGTCACATCCTTCTTAGAAGAGTGCGTGGGTTTCAGTAAATGGGCATTTGTGCGTCGGATACAAAATAATTGTCGCTGAGGAGGGCTTTTCATGTGGACACCGCAGCCGTGTTACTCTCCAGTGTAAAACCCACCCTGGAGCCTATAGTATTTAATCTCGGCGCAATTTCTGTGTCGCATCTTTATTATAAGAGTACGAGGTTTTCAGTAAATGAGCAGTAGTGCGTCGGATACAAAATTCATGTTTCCGAGGATGGCATTCGTGTGGAGGCCGCAGCCATGTTACTCTCTAGTGTGAAACCCACCCTGGAGCATATAGTATTTAATCTCGGCGCAATTTCTGTGTCGCATCTTTATTATAAGAGTACGAGGTTTTCAGTAAATGAGCAGTAGTGCGTCGGATACAAAATTCATGTTTCCGAGGATGGCATTCGTGTGGAGGCCGCAGCCATGTTACTCTCTAGTGTGAAACCCACCCTGGAGCCTATAGTATTTAATCTCGGCGCAATTTCTGTGTCGCATCTTTATTATAAGAGTACGAGGTTTTCAGTAAATGAGCAGTAGTGCGTCGGATACAAAATTCATGTTTCCGAGGATGGCATTCGTGTGGAGGCCGCAGCCATGTTACTCTCTAGTGTGAAACCCACCCTGGAGCATATAGTATTTAATCTCGGCGCAATTTCTGTGTCGCATCTTTATTATAAGAGTACGAGGTTTTCAGTAAATGAGCAGTAGTGCGTCGGATACAAAATTCATGTTTCCGAGGATGGCATTCGTGTGGAGGCCGCAGCCATGTTACTCTCTAGTGTGAAACCCACCCTGGAGCCTATAGTATTTAATCTCGGCGCAATTTCTGTGTCGCATCTTTATTATAAGAGTACGAGGTTTTCAGTAAATGAGCAGTAGTGCGTCGGATACAAAATTCATGTTTCCGAGGATGGCATTCGTGTGGAGGCCGCAGCCATGTTACTCTCTAGTGTGAAACCCACCCTGGAGCATATAGTATTTAATCTCGACGTAATTTCAGTGTCACATCCTTCTTAGAAGAGTGCGAGGTTTTCAGTAAATGAGCAGTAGTGCGTCGGATACAAAATTCATGTTTCCGAGGATGGCATTCGTGTGGAGGCCGCAGCCATGTTACTCTCTAGTGTGAAACCCACCCTGGAGCATATAGTATTTAATCTCGGCGCAATTTCTGTGTCGCATCTTTATTATAAGAGTACGAGGTTTTCAGTAAATGAGCAGTAGTGCGTCGGATACAAAATTCATGTTTCCGAGGATGGCATTCGTGTGGAGGCCGCAGCCATGTTACTCTCTAGTGTGAAACCCACCCTGGAGCATATAGTATTTAATCTCGGCGCAATTTCTGTGTCGCATCTTTATTATAAGAGTACGAGGTTTTCAGTAAATGAGCAGTAGTGCGTCGGATACAAAATTCATGTTTCCGAGGATGGCATTCGTGTGGAGGCCGCAGCCATGTTACTCTCTAGTGTGAAACCCACCCTGGAGCCTATAGTATTTAATCTCGGCGCAATTTCTGTGTCGCATCTTTATTATAAGAGTACGAGGTTTTCAGTAAATGAGCAGTAGTGCGTCGGATACAAAATTCATGTTTCCGAGGATGGCATTCGTGTGGAGGCCGCAGCCATGTTACTCTCTAGTGTGAAACCCACCCTGGAGCATATAGTATTTAATCTCGGCGCAATTTCTGTGTCGCATCTTTATTATAAGAGTACGAGGTTTTCAGTAAATGAGCAGTAGTGCGTCGGATACAAAATTCATGTTTCCGAGGATGGCATTCGTGTGGAGGCCGCAGCCATGTTACTCTCTAGTGTGAAACCCACCCTGGAGCCTATAGTATTTAATCTCGGCGCAATTTCTGTGTCGCATCTTTATTATAAGAGTACGAGGTTTTCAGTAAATGAGCAGTAGTGCGTCGGATACAAAATTCATGTTTCCGAGGATGGCATTCGTGTGGAGGCCGCAGCCATGTTACTCTCTAGTGTGAAACCCACCCTGGAGCCTATAGTATTTAATCTCGGCGCAATTTCTGTGTCGCATCTTTATTATAAGAGTACGAGGTTTTCAGTAAATGAGCAGTAGTGCGTCGGATACAAAATTCATGTTTCCGAGGATGGCATTCGTGTGGAGGCCGCAGCCATGTTACTCTCTAGTGTGAAACCCACCCTGGAGCATATAGTATTTAATCTCGGCGCAATTTCTGTGTCGCATCTTTATTATAAGAGTACGAGGTTTTCAGTAAATGAGCAGTAGTGCGTCGGATACAAAATTCATGTTTCCGAGGATGGCATTCGTGTGGAGGCCGCAGCCATGTTACTCTCTAGTGTGAAACCCACCCTGGAGCCTATAGTATTTAATCTCGGCGCAATTTCTGTGTCGCATCTTTATTATAAGAGTACGAGGTTTTCAGTAAATGAGCAGTAGTGCGTCGGATACAAAATTCATGTTTCCGAGGATGGCATTCGTGTGGAGGCCGCAGCCATGTTACTCTCTAGTGTGAAACCCACCCTGGAGCATATAGTATTTAATCTCGACGTAATTTCAGTGTCACATCCTTCTTAGAAGAGTGCGAGGGTTTTAGTAAATGGGCAGTAGTGCGTCGGATACAAAGTAATTGTCTCTGTGGAGGGCTTTCATATGGAGGCCGCAGCTGTGTTACTCTCTAGGACGAAGCTCGCCCTGGAGCCTATAGTATTTAATCGCGTCGCATTTTTTGTGTCGCATCCTCGTTAGAAGAGTGCGAGGGTTCCAGTACATGGTCAGCAGAGTGTCGTATACAAACTACATGTCTCCGAGGAGGGCTTTCATGTGCAGGCCGCTGCCGTGTTACTCTCTAGGATTAAACTCGCCCTGGAGCCTATAGTAATTAACCTTGACGCAATTTATGTGTCCCACCCTTATTAGAAGAGTCCAACGGTTGCAGTAAATGGGTACTAGTGCGTTGGATACAAATTATACGTCTCTGAGGAGGGCTTTCATGTTGGAGGCGGCAGCCGTTTTACTCTCTAGGATTAAACCCGCTCTGACCATTATATAATTTAATTTCGACGCAATTTCTGTGACGCATCCAAATTAGAAGAGAGCGTGGGTTTTAGTAAATGGGCAGTAGGGCATCGGATACAAATTACGTGCCTCCGAGGAGGGATTTCATGTGGATACCGCAGCCGTGTTACTCTCTAGGGTAAAACCCGCCCTGGAGCCTATCGTATTTAATGTCGACGCAATTCCTCTGACACACCCTCATAAGAAGAGTGCGAGGGTTTCAGTAAATGGGCAGTAGTGCGTTGGATACAAACTATATGTCTCTGAGGAGGGCTTTCATCTGGAGGCCGCAACCGTGTTACTCTCTATAATGAATCCCGCCCCGGAGCCTATAGGATTCAATATCGACGAAATTTCTGTGTCGCATCCCAAGTAGGAGGGTGCGGGGTTACAGTAAATGGGGAATATTGCGTCGGATGCGAACTACAAGACTTCCAGGAGAGCTTTGAAGTGGAGACGGCATCCGTGTTACTCTCTAGTATAAAAGCCGCCCTGTAGCCTATAGTATTTAATCTCCACACAATTTCTGTGTCGCATGCTTATTAGAGGAGTGGGAGGGTTTCAGTAAATGGGCAGTAGTGCGTCGGATACTAACTATATGTCTCCGACTAGGGCTTTCATGTGGAGGCCGCTGTCGTGTTGCTCTCTAAGATAAAACTCGCCCTGGGGCCTATAATATTTAATCTCGACGCAATTTCTGTGTCGCTTCCTTATTAGAAGAGTACGAGAGTTTCAGTAAATCGGCAGTAGTGGATCGGATACAAACTACATGTCTCCGAGGAGGGTTTCATGTGGAGGCTGCAGCCGTGTTACTCTCTAAGATAAAACCCGCTCTGGCGCCTACAGTATTTAATCTCGACGCAATTTCTGTGTCGCATCCTTATTAGAAGAGTGTGAGGGGTTCAATAATCACATAATCACCGAGAAAACAATAAATGTTGCAGTACGCACTTAAAATTAAATCTATCACTTCAAGCATGTATATCTAATTTGTATCTTGCTGCAGCTTGCTTACTACACTTTGTTCATTTCTTAGACTAAGTCAAGTTTATGCATTACACATTTGGGTATTAATTATCATTTGTATATATAAGTCTCTCACTAGAGTGTTGTTTGCTGCTGTGGCGACCTGTGAAGCTTGGGCGAGATTCTAATTCTATTTGCTGCTAGCTTGTGAATTTGCAGTATCGCTAATGCTCAATAGTACCGTGAAGTTGCCGTAATAAACCATGTTACTCATATGTTCTTTTACTCAGCTTGTTTATAGTCTGGACTCATCTTACTTTGCGTTATACACTCCTGGAAATGGAAAAAAGAACACATTGACACCGGTGTGTCAGACCCACCATACTTGCTCCGGACACTGCGAGAGGGCTGTACAAGCAATGATCACACGCACGGCACAGCGGACACACCAGGAACCGCGGTGTTGGCCGTCGAATGGCGCTAGCTGCGCAGCATTTGTGCACCGCCGCCGTCAGTGTCAGCCAGTTTGCCGTGGCATACGGAGCTCCATCGCAGTCTTTGACACTGGTAGCATGCCGCGACAGCGTGGACGTGAACCGTATGTGCAGTTGACGGACTCTGAGCGAGGGCGTATAGTGGGCATGCGGGAGGCCGGGTGGACGTACCGCCGAATTGCTCAACACGTGGGGCGTGAGGTCTCCACAGTACATCGATGTTGTCGCCAGTGGTCGGCGGAAGGTGCACGTGCCCGTCGACCTTGGGACCGGACCGCAGCGACGCACGGATGCACGCCAAGACCGTAGGATCCTACGCAGTGCCGTAGGGGACCGCACCGCCACTTCCCAGCAAATTAGGGACACTGTTGCTCCTGGGGCATCGGCGAGGACCATTCGCAACCGTCTCCATGAAGCTGGGCTACGGTCCCGCACACCGTTAGGCCGTCTTCCGCTCACGCCCCAACACCGTGCAGCCCGCCTCCAGTGGTGTCGCGACAGGCGTGAATGGAGGGACGAATGGAGACGTGTCGTCTTCAGCGATGAGAGTCGCTTCTGCCTTGGTGCCAATGATGGTCGTATGCGTGTTTGGCGCCGTGCAGGTGAGCGCCACAATCAGGACTGCATACGACCGAGGCACACAGGGCCAACACCCGGCATCATGGTGTGGGGAGCGATCTCCTACACTGGCCGTACACCACTGGTGATCGTCGAGGGGACACTGAATAGTGCACGGTACATCCAAACCGTCATCGAACCCATCGTTCTACCATTCCTAGACCGGCAAGGGAACTTGCTGTTCCAACAGGACAATGCACGTCCGCATTTATCCCGTGCCACCCAACGTGCTCTAGAAGGTGTAAGTCAACTACCCTGGCCAGCAAGATCTCCGGATCTGTCCCCCATTGAGCATGTTTGGGACTGGATGAAGCGTCGTCTCACGAGGTCTGCACGTCCAGCACAAACGCTGGTCCAGCTGAGGCGCCAGGTGGAAATGGCATGGCAAGCCGTTCCACAGGACTACATCCAGCATCTCTACGATCGTCTCCATGGGAGAATAGCAGCCTGCATTGCTGCGACAGGTGGATATACACTGTACTAGTGCCGACATTGTGCATGCTCTGTTGCCTGTGTCTATGTGCCTGTGGTTCTGTCCGTGTGATCATGTGATGTATCTGACCCCAGGAATGTGTCAATAAAGTTTCCCCTTCCTGGGACAATGAATTCACGGCGTTGTTATTTCAATTTCCAGGAGTGTATAATAAACTTCCTTTTTATTCCATAACGCTTTTATTTATGGTTAACGTCAGGTCTTTTTAGAACAATTACACTGCGTTATCAATCCGTTCATGCTTAGTCCTAGGTATCTGTTTACTTCAAAGAGATGTTATTTTATCGCTGGCACAGCACTGTGCTGGAATTTACAAGTTAAATCTACCGACTGTTTTGCGCTAACAGGTGGCGGCTTATTTACGTCACATTTGAAAATAGGGAATAACCTCATGGAATCGAATCTTCTCATACTACTTTCCTCTTTTGTCTGGACGTTACGTATTTCCTTTTAAAACAGGTCATTAATTTGTCCTCGATTAAATTTCACTTACTAATTCTAATAGCACATATAATCATTATTTTCATATTACTATTTAGCGAGAGAAGTGCATTATTCGTTCCTTCCTGCTCATTTTCAAATTACTATTTACCGAGAGAAGTGAATTATTCGCTCCTTCCTCTTTCCTCATTTTAGTACCTTGGGGCTAATTAATACCTCTCGGGTACATCATTTTTCTTACTTACTAACTTATAACAAAAATTGAAAATCGTCTCTAGGACATGTCCTCCTGTTTACATAAAGATTATTCATATAAATACTTGTCTACAACTTATTCTGTATTTTATTTTCCAGACTCGTTGTTTTAATACATAAGGTTTCCCTTTAGCACCGGTTAACGTCCGTAGTCAGTTCTGTTCACTTCTTGTCACTCATTGGTTAATCCTGATCTTCAATACCTTAGAATTTTCTTACAGCGTAAATTAACTTAATTCCTGGCGTTATAAACTTTTCTTAAATCATGATGGTGGAACAATCCCTTGATTTTATTCGTGGCAGGGTCAGATAACACATAGCTACCAATGTGTGGTTTCCTCATTATCACAAAGGGACGTTCATAAATATGTTGCCACTTACGATCCTTCTTTAACAACAGGGATGGTTTAAAGTGAGTCCTGACTAATACCTTTTCTCCTTCTTTGAAATCGATAACTCTGTTTACCTTCTTATCAAATGTCTTTTTTCGGAGGTTGGCATACGTTGTCAATGATATGAGAGCTTGCCTGATTTTTGCGCCTGGGTCCAATTCGTTGTCTTGTAACTTTGGAAGGGGGTCTATCCATTCATTTCTTTCTTTTGGTCTTGACATTAACTCATGTGGCGTGAATCCGGTCGACAGATGAGGAGGGTGGTTTACAATCTGTTCGAAAGGTGTTACGAAGTCTACCCACTTAGATTGCTTATTCGGAATGTACGTCCTTCTAAATCTGTTAAATTCTTTGAAGATTCTTTCTGTCGGATTCGATTGTGGTCGAAACAAGGATATCAAAACTTGTTTGATTCCATGGCGAGCAAGAAATGCACGCCACGGGCGTGATGTGAAATTTGAAGCATTATCGGACAAGATTGATTCTGGAACCCCGAATCGAGGGAAATAATCATTTTCAATGCGACGAATTATCGGATTTGCACAAGAAGATTTCACTGCGTACAGTCTTATGTGCTTAGAAAAATTGTCCAGGATTGATACTAAGTATTTAGCGCCTCCCCTACCGGTGGGTTGTGGACCTGCCAAATCAATACTAAGAAGCTGGTTTGGCATTTCAGCAATTATTGGATTTAGTGGGATTGAAGTGGAAATGTTTAAGGATTTTGCATTTTGACAGATGACACAGTTTCTCAATAATTTATGGATTCTCTGATGTAGATTTGGAACATAACAGTAAGTCGAGATTTTCCTTTTACATTTTTCTGGTCCGTAGTGACCCCATGAAATGTGAGTGTACCACAGAAGATGTTCAATGAAATTTCGAGGGATGCAAACACACCACCTCTCAGATGACTCAGACGTCTTATGAAATAGCACTTGGTTATGAACTTTATAAAACTTGGACAACTTGTGGGCTGGATTTTCGTGAAGAATTTGCCTAACCTTTTTCCATTTTGGATCTGCACTTTGAAGAATCTGAATCTGCCTACATAACTGAAGAAAATACTTTCTGTGAATTGGATCTTTCATTAACAAAACTTTATAATTAGACATTTGTTCCAGCAGTTCGCTGGTTTCTGGTAAGCCCTCAGGTGAGCGAGAAAGTGCGTCTGCTATAACATTATCTTTACCTTATATATATATATATATATATATATATATATATATATATATATATAATGTCAAAGTCATATTCCTGCAGGAATAAGCATCATCGAGTAAGACGAGGATGTTGCAACTGGCATGTAAGGAGGAATGATAAGGCTTGATATTCTGAATAGACTTTAATTTTTCTTCCATAGATATAATAGTTAAATCGCCTAAAAACCCATACTACGGCGAGTGCCTCCAACTCCGTAACCGAATAAGACTTTTCACACTCAGATAACACTCGACCCGCAAAGCTGATCACTTGGATTTGCTCGTGTCCATTTACTAATTGAATCTGGAAAAGACAAGCGCCGATACCCACAAAGGAAGCGTCTGCAGTAATACAAAATTCCTTACCGGTATCCATCTGAGGGTGATGGAGAATGTTACTGTTAACCAGGCTGTCTTTAATTTTCTGAAATCCGTCTTGGCATTCCGACGTCCAATTCCAATGTGAATTCTTTTTTAAAAGGTTGTGAAGAGCGGGATTGTTCAATACCTGATTGGGAACCAAACGTCTGAAAAATGACAAGATCGATAAATCCTTTCAGTTGCCTTTTTGTAACAGGGGTTGGAAAGTTTTGTATAGCAGACAATTTTTCCGGGTCAGGTTTAATTCCTTCAGGGGTGATTGTGTACTAAAAATTTAATTTCACTTTTTCCAAACTTGGATTTCTTAAGATTTGCTGTAACACTATACTCTGAATCGTTGAAATACCTTTTGCAGAAGGGCCACATGATCTTCCCAATTTTTCGATGCTACAAGAAGGACCTAGTACATAGTCAAGGGCAGAAATAAAAATTCCGGAACTCACATTTAGTCCAAACGGTACAACTTTGAAATGGTAGGATCTACCTGCAAATATAAACGCAGTGTACTTCCTAGACTCCTGCGCAAGTTTTACTTGCCAGTAACTGCTTTTCAAATCAAGGGTGCTCAAATACTTAACTCCATGAAACTTCTGCAGATGCTCTTCAAGAGCCTCTGGTGTCGTTCTTATGGGTACTATAATTTTATTGATTAATCTTGCATCTAGGACTAGCCTTACGCTACCATCTGATTTTAGTACAGACAATAAAGTACTCGAATAAGGTGAATGAGATACTTCTATCACATTCCAGCGTAACATTTTCCTGATCTCGCACTTGACAGCTTCGCGTCTCGCGTATGGAATGGAATAGCTTGTTCTACAGTAGGTTGAATGGGGCAGGACATCCATTCGATATTCAAAGCGTTTTATTAGTCCGGGTTTCTTAGAAAATACTTGAACGTAATATGTTAACAAATTGTGAAGCTCATTCTTCTGTTGTTTGGATAGTTCAGTGGACTCACTAGCTCTACCGTATAATTCATTCTGACCGGGAATTAGGTCTTTATACTCATCGTCATTAACACTTTCAAGATCTGTCATGTCTTCTGTCTGACTGTACTGTTGTCTTTTAGGCCATGGCCGTACTGCTATTTGAAGCACCCCAAAGTTTGTCTTCACCTTACATCTTAACAAATTTACAGTTACTTGTTGCTGGCTCGCTATTAGAGTACAGATTCCACACTCGATATCAATTTTAGCTTTCGTCTGCCTCAAGAATTCCATACTCAGGATACATGGCACTGATAGGTTTTTAACAATAAGAAAAATGCACGCTACTGAAATAGACTCTATCTGGATTTGAAGCTGAGTCTGAAGATTTACACGTTGTGTTAGTGGACCAATTGCTCCCGAAACGGTGCAACCTTGAATTGGAAGTGATAAAACTTTGCGTACAGAGGATATTTGCTTAAATAAACATAAATATAAGACATGTATATTAGCTCCTGTATCTACAATGGCTGTTACTGATATGTTGGCAATTGATACTCTTATGGAAGCTTGAACTTGTTCGTCCCATACTTCATCATTGTCTTTCGTCTCAGTGTCTGCTACTAGATCATCCCGTAAGTTTGTCTCTTTGTCATACCTAATTGCTTTAATTTCGTGTGGACTAAGGGACAGGGTGCCCCCATTCAAACCTGCAGCATCCTCTAGGAGGCTCAAAGGTGCTGCTTTTTATTTTCCGCTCGACGCTTACTTTCCTGCTGATTAATATTTCTTAAAGTTTCTTCCGTCTGGAACTGGTGTTGGTTTTGTGGAACGAACTCGGTTGGAAATGGATCTTGTTGTCCTGGCGTATTCGCTTGCGCATAATAAATTTGCGTATTATGCGGTCGTTTAGGCTTCAGACTTCCCGAAGGTCCGTTCGCGTGTTGTGTGAAGTGTATATTTTGTGGCTGAAAGGTGTTTTGCTGTTGCTTGTGTTGATTGTAACCGTTACTGAAAGGTGTACGTTGGTCTCCACCTTGATTATGCCATTTATTTCCTTTCCACTGACGATTTGAATCGTAAGACTGATTGTTTTGAAAATTACCGTTGATCGGTTGCCTGTTTCCATATTGCTGGGTCTGTGTATTATAAAGTGCATTTCCGTACTGAGGTGGTGGTCAGAATTATATATTGGATTGTATCTCTGGCCGTTATTGTACTTATTTTTGTATTTACTGTTGGAGTACGTAGTGTGTTTATTTTTGAAACCGTTGTGGGGTTGGTACTGGCCGTCGCTGTGACGCGCTTTCGCTCTGCCACCATTGTTGCCTGCGTATTCTGTATTGTGCTGGCCGCCTGCAGTGAAGTGGGCGTTGCCAACATCAACTCTAGCGTCCTCGTAAATCAGATGTAACGAGTCTAACACAGATAGGAAAGTGTCCGTATCGTCCTCAGACACGTTTACTAACTTTTCTCTGGTCGCAATCGGTAGCTTAGTTTTTAGAATCATAATAACGTCTTTGGCGGTGATCGGCGAATCACAGAACTTGATTTTCGCTAAATACTTTTCAAAATATCTTCTCAAACTGCCGCGCTTACTGTTAAACACTTCGGCGTTGTAAACCTCTTTTTGTCAGGCGCTGCTGCACACCAGAACTCCAGAATTTAGCTAAAAACATCTGTTCAAACTCTTTGTAACTTTTACAAGAGTCGACCATTTCGGTTCCCCATAAGGCAGCATCGCCTACGATAAATCCAGTAACGAATTGAATTCGCTGGCGGTCACTCCAGCTATTCGGGAAAATTCCTGAAAAATTTCGGAGGAACACTATGGGATGAATCTCTCTTTTCTGTGGGTGAAAAGTCGGAAAAACACGATGTTTGATCACGCTTTCCTCCTGCATCGAACTGACAAAAGTGGGTGGGCTGGTACTCTGGTTAAACTGTGCTTCTATAGAACTATGAGTTTGAGCGTTATCAAATGGTGAACGGTAATGTACCTGCTGTTGTTCATTACATCTTGGTGAGTTATTCCACTCTCCTGCCACGGGAGGTGGGGAATTTTCAACTTGACATTTTAGTGTACGAACTTCATCAACTATCTGTTGACGCCATTCAGGTAAATCTTGAGCTAACGTTCGTCCTATCTGGCCTAATTCTGACATCACCGTGTCTCCTGTTTTTCCAGGGGCTGCCAATATTTCAAAGGTCACGTTTTTGACAGTTTCCCTGAGTTCGTTCTTGACCTTGTTTTCTATGAATCCGTCTATATTAATGTTTGTGAGGCGAAAATTACTAATATTACAATATGCAATAATTATTGAAATTTTATCAAATTCATTAAACATTCACTCACAAATAATTGAAATAGCGATAAACTAAAATAAAAAAATCGGTCACCAGATACTGTAGAAAATATTTTAAAAAAAGGCAACAAATAGAATTGAATTTGCACCAAGAGCTCACAACAAGTGAATTATATAAGGTGCCTGCTCTGGTATTTGTCTAACAAAATTTGCTCTCCACATTGTTTGCGACGAATGCAAAGTGCATTGTCTCATGACAAGCGATAAGAGAATCGTTGCGACTTATCGGAAGCAGTCAAGAGTGAACTCCTGCCTCCTCAGAAGCAACATTCGGAATCCTTCATACTAGTGCGCTCCTCGCACCTGGAGAGAGAGAGCCGCTCCCCTCCAGCGTCTTGTCTCCGCCCTTCCGCAAATTACGTAGCTCGTACTATTTTTCAAAGCGAGCATTAGATTCTTGTCAATGAGGAAGTCCCTTTCAAAATTTCCTCCCTCGTTGCCGTCGCATTCCGCGAGGAAAAGAGATCCATACTCTGTGTGAGACTGTATACAAATAAACCAAGACTTCTCCCTTTGAGTATTGCCGCTACGCTCCCAGGTGTTCTGCACGCTGGAAACAGCCAAAATTCCCCGGGCCACTTGAGATTCATGGACACCCAAGTCGTGCTGTTGCTATTCTACTCGCCGCCGTGTCCGCGTTACCTAGAATCGTGACAAAACTTGTTTTTCGCTATAAGTTTTTAGTTTCCGCTGTCTCGGGCACACGTACGAATGTCCACGGTTTTCCTTGGGAGCGTGTTGATGTATGCAGCGTCTTCGCCTGTCGCTAATCCTCTGGGGGCCTGCCCTCTGTGAAGCGTGCCGACATAGACGCGCGACCGCCGCTCGCCCGTGGGCGCACTACCTGTGTCCACCTGGCCGCCGGGCTTCCCAGCTAGGAACCCATCAGAAGAATTCCTTTCATGCACAATGTGCACCAAGTTTGCAAAGTGAAGAATCATAGCCCATTATCGATGCTTAATGACACAATAATTCACCTCCATCACACTTCATATATTTGCAATAAACTAATGACTGATTTTGAAAATTATCTCCTTTAATCAAAAACATGAAAGGCTTTGACGCTTTTCATTAGACTCCTGTTGCAAAGAATTTTTATAGGGAGTATGGCTTACTTCACGCGTAATAAGTCATATGTACAAATAAAAATTTTAAACCCTCTATCTCTGGGTGTGTAAGAGAAATTTCTATCATTGGACAGCTGTTTTTGCGGATTTGGCAAGGATTTACACCTGGCCAACACCAGCATAAATAAATACATTGTTAGTTTCCCACTCAAACACAGCATTCATACCTTTACAATGACATCCTATCAAAATCTTATTTCGTGGCTAAGTGCCACTATTGAATGTCTAACAGAAAAACATATGAAATTTCCCGAAAACTGTCAGAACTGCCTTAAAAAATGTGAGCATATAAAGCTTAAATCCTATCGTCACCAAGATATAAGAAACTTCTATCCATATTTACGGTACTACTAAAAACTGAGTTTCTTGGCCAATGCCTTAAGGAAAAAATAAGAAAGCATGTCTATTATTGACTGACAAGAAAACTTTACCTTCTGCAAAAACATTAAAACATTAAAATTCAAATTGCGCTCTTCAGAGCTAATAAAACAAAATTGAAACCGAAGCAAACATATTAAAAATGTCCCACGTCTTTCGGCAGAGTACCTAATATTATATTTAACAGATTACAGCCATCCTTATTAGTATTTACATACGCTCAGATGAGCAACATTTATTTTATGTCGTATGCTTACAGCATCCATATCAACTCTGTATTCTGTTTGCAGTCATTCATTCATTTTAAGTTCTTTTTTTTTCAGTATAGACATTTAATGACATATACTAAACCAAAACAAAAAACTCTATACCCCACAACTAACGCTAGAACATATAAAAACATCATAGTTATGAAAAAACTCTTAACTAAATACATAAAACATATGAAAAACATAGTAGGCATCAGTTCCCTATAAACACATAATCGTCATAAAAGGAACATCTTAACTAACACAAGAACACATAGCAATAGAGCACACAAACAAACTAATGCAAAACTTCATGTTGGCTGTCCTATTTGTTGCCTGAAGTCTCGTTCTTTGGGTTGTTTGATTTCTGTGTGTGTAACGGTAGTGCACGTATGAAAAAAAAATGTGTTCTCATATTTGTTTTACTTTTAACAGTCAGCTGGTGCTGCTGTTGCATTAATTAGGGATCACTGTTTATAGGGAGGGCCATGAAGCAATTGCAGAGTGCTAGGTAAGGGTGCAGTTCGTTTTCTGCATCGATGGTACGCCACTGAACTCTCCTGTGGCTTGCTGAACGTTGAATTACTTTGCCTGGCCTCTTGATAGACAAGCCAAAAACATGGTGACGTGCTGCTATGATTGGCCTCTTGATAGACAAGCCAAGTCATTGTGACGTGCCAAGGGTGGTAAGCATACTAGGCTGTGCTGTCCGCTGCTGTACCGCGTCTAAGTGTCACCATCATGCGTGTTTTCCACGCTCTTCTTTTCTTATTGTTGACGGCCATACAGATCGACGCCCATAAACAGACGGAATATTAGGTGAGGTTTTCGCCTTCCAATTCTCCTCTGATGTTGTTCTGTGCCTTCGCCAAGAATTCCTTGGACAGTGACGTGCGTCAGCTGTGTTTATCTGTCTGGAGCGTTGAACTGGCTGCGCGTGGCTCGGCATTGTCGCTTTCGGCGTCGCCCATTGTGCTACGCCGTCGCTGCTCGGCGGCAACGAGATTCCAAGGTGTTTCCTTGCGGCCGCTTTACCCTTCTGCCCATGCGCTGCGAAGCCTGGTCTCTTGTGACCGGTAAGCTCCCCTTTCTCTTTCTATGTTGTGTTCAGTCTCCCAAAGTTCCTTGTCGTTTCTGCGTACAGAGCTTTAAAGTACATTTTAGGAACAAATGGAAATCTCCCCTACTTACATTCATTTACATGTTATTATAGTTAAGTCCTTGTTTCTGGTCACCTCCCGTGACCTTTCCATATATTTCAATTTACTGCGGAACTTGTCAATCGTTCCATCATTATTCTCATTTAAAAGGACTGAGTTATTTTACTCAATTCAGTTATGAAAGTTACATCCACTGTTATTACAATAATAAACAAAACAATGTAAGACATGAAGAAGAGAGAAAAAACAAAACAAAAAACAGGAAAACATATAAACTATACCAACCTAACTATCTAGACCTTTGGATTACAAGACAAAATATCATTTCTATGAAAATATACATTTACACTCTTCTTTCTATCTGTTTACTAATAGTTTTTTAACAATAATATTCCAGGTGGAATCTCGTTTTACGTTCTTTTTTATCTTACTTTTATGTTTGGGAAAAGTGGGTGTGCTGAGGAATGAAGGATGACCATTTGTTAGTATTCTAATTACATGCCATGGCATTCTTCCATCTAGCGCTAACTACATTTGCCTTTCCCCCCCCGCATCTAACTTCCTTCTACTTACTACTTTCTACGTAAACTTGGTAGTTCCGTTGACCTTATTCCTTTTCTTCTGTGTTCTTGCCTGTAATTGGTGGAAATACATGTAGGTTAGATATCACTTCCAGTCAACTGCATACTCGTGCCAAATTTTCGACTATCCGATTCTCGCTGCGATCTGGAACAGTTATTAAAAGACAATTACAACAATTGGCACTGTTCTTTGGCTGCAGTACTCGTGTGAGTCTGTTACTTGGTCTTCTTCTTTGTCTCCCGTCTGTAACATTAGAATACATTCAATGGTTAGTGCCTCTATGCGTCTTTTTACTTACATCCTTGTGTTTACGCTCTGCAGTTTATGTTACCCTTTTCTCTGGATTTAGGCTTTCTTTGTCAGTCCTTCCTTGCGTACCTTTTGGTCCGATTCTGTCTTCCTTTGATCTTCCTTGACGTTCAATTTTCCTTCTTTCGTTCCCTATCATAGACAAGAAAAAAACATAATGTTTAATTATTACAGCTAACTACTTTAACCTAGCATTGTTTGAATTTCCGTCGCGTAACTCGAATGTTGCTACATTTCCTAGAATTATTTGTTCGCCACGTTTAAGGTTTGCCCTGCAATCCATGTCTCCCCACACATTACGTGCTTCTGAAATCTAGCTTTCACGCCTCAAAACTCGCCCTTGGCGAACGTCACAGAGCCCTGACCAAAAATCTCCTCACATACGTCGCTCTGTCGGCGACCGAAAAAACTTACAAAACTTCGTCCTTCAACGCACGTCCGCGTGGACTACTCAAGAATGCGCCTCCTCAACGCCACTAAAACAAGCCTCTACTTCTTCCTGACTGGCAAAAAAATTCCGATATTTCATTTCGCGAACGCATCATCCTTTACTTGGCTCAGTAGGTCGCTTTCAACCTCTCAGCATCCCATAACCTGACTCTGTGCACGCTTAGGCGCTCAAATATCTTCCGTATCATTGCTCCTCCGTTTTCTTTGTCGGAACGTGCTTTTCCGTGGCAGAACAATCTTTTACGTAACATGCCCTGTCACAAATTTATCATTGAACAATCTGCTGATCTCTTGTATCGAAGACAAGACACAAAAATAGGACACTACACAAAACATGATATACCTGATACACTCTAAATCCTAGTCATTTCAAGAACTTATTACTAACTGTTGTGTACATAGTTCCGCGTAGTCAGCGCGTACACAACTTTCCCAATAGAGCGCACCCCGCTAAGCACAACAGCGCAGACGCAGCGCTCGTCCGTCTCCGCACTACGAGATGGCGCTGCCATAAAGACGGACCAAATTCTGCTTCCGCCGATCCGCGTATCAATATGTAATGCAGCCAATGAGATTGGTGCTAACGTAGAACCTTTTCTCCTCGCGGATCACACTCGCGCAGTGATACATGAACACGCGAGGTATTATAAGGAGGGTACAGACCTCCGATTAGTCAGGTTTCAGTCTGCGCCTAATAAGATTATCATGTTCCTGTACATAGCCATGAAGAGAAATGTGTAGACACTTTGTCAAGTATCAGAGATATGTGAGAATAAGATTAACGTACCAAGAGCAAAGGAACTTCAGATTGTCAATTGTAAATAGCATCCAGAATCAAGTTAAGTAAGGTTTATGATTGTTATTATTCTAACAAATTTGTGTGAAAATTAATCAAGTTCTGTTTAAAGTTGGTTACCTTCAATCTGCTACTCTAAGCGTGCAAGTGGCATTTCTATCGTCTGACCTAACGGCAGAAGATAAACACGCCACGATAAGACCACGAGACGTATTGCTGACACTCGCCTACTTCGTTAGAGTGACAAGTCAAGTAATCTGATGGTGTGTGTACCGAGGGTCTTACAGTACGCACACCACACTAAAGCAACACAAGAAACACAAAGGCAAACAAATTACCATTTCCAACCAATAAAAGGTTTCATATGTGTTATATGATGTAACCCTAATGATCGTTGACTCTTAATGTACTCTAACTCGTATGAGTTCGGGTGGGCCACCCTTCTTACTATGATTGGTGCATCATAAACAGAAAAAAATTTCTGGCAGAACCCCTTTTGCATGCATGACAGTCGGTGCGGTTTCAATAGGACTTTCTGTCTGCGAACCTTTTGCGTCTTTCTGCCGCCGCCTTTATATTTTCCAATGCCATGTTTACTACAGCTCTGTGCTGCGTCCGCTCTCGAGGAGGGAAGTCAACTAGCTCCCTGACTCGGTCTGTCGGGTGTCTGTTTCTTAATACCGTAATCGGCGGAAACTTCGTTGTCCCGTGAGGCAGCTCATTCGCAATCTGTTGAAAATCAGATAAGAAAACCTCCCAGTTGGCGTGCTGCTTAGCGCAGTACACTCGACAAAGGTTTCCTAAATCCTTAATCACGCGCGCGGGCGGATTCGAAGACGGGTGGAAGGCTGAAATGAAAATCGGCTTTATACCGCGTCGTCCCAATGTTTCAACCCATTTCTTCGCCCTGAATTGCGGCCCACTGTCGGTAATGAAACTCTCAACTTTACCTACTTGCGATAAGAAGTCCCTGCAGATTGCCTTTGATACCGTCGCTGCTGTTGCCTTACGTAACGGGGTGAACGTAACGTATTTTGACGTAAGCTCGACCGCAACGAGCACATAGCAGTAACCACGACTGGTCCCTGGTAATGGACCGAGAAGATCCGCGGCCCCTGTTTCAGTCTTTGTGGGATCATCGGATACAAGGGAGCTCGGGAATTCTGGTTGTTGTGCTTGGACTTTTGGCACAACTAGCAGACGGAGAGCACCTTCCTGATGCGCCTCTCCATATTCCTAAAATGGCACAGCGTTTTTAATTTTAGATAGCACTTCCTGGGGCCGAAATGTGCATAGCTCAGGTGCGTGTACCATATTATTTTATTGATCGTCTCTTCGGGGATGCACAAAACCCAAGGCGCATCCTCGATTTCCCTAGGGTAGAAAAGTATGTTTTTTCTTACGATATAAAATTGCCGAATTCTGACCTGTTCTTTATCTCTCCATTGTTCCTTAATATTTCGCAAGACTGGGTCCTTATCCTGTTCTCTTGCAATATCTTGCATGGAGGCCGTTACGAAATTCTCGAACGCAACCTTCCTCATGTAGAAGATGCTAAAATTACTTTCCTCGAGATCGTCTTGTACAGCGGCGATTAATCCGATAGGGGATCTGGACAGTGCGTCGGCGATAATATTAGTCGAACCCGGAATGTGTACGATCGAGAATTCGTATTGTTGCACATAAAGTACCCATCTTCCTAATCTCCCGTGGTGTAATTTGGCTGTTAGCAGGAATTTTAGCGCTTTATGGTCAGTGTAGAAGCGAGTTTTTCTCCCAAACAGGAAATACCTGAACTTCTCAACCGCCCACACAACAGCCAATGCCCCTAGTTCTGTTACCGAGTAGTTCCTTTCGCATTTCGACAGGGTTCTGCTGGCGAAACCGATTTTCCGTCTTTCGATGCCCCCCTCGGACTCGAACTCCTGGAACATTACTACACCCAATCCTGTTTTCGCTGAGTCTGTAGCTATACAGAAGTCTCTGCTGAGGTCCGGATGCGATAGTATGGGAGCTTCTACTAAAGCAGCCTTTAGCTTTTGGAACTCAGTCTCAGCTGTCTCTTCCCACACCCAAGGTGTTTTCTTTCCCGTAAGGGCACAGAGACGAGGGGTAGCCAGACAGTCTAGGTTTATGAATTTTTTGTAAAAACTGCATAAACCTAGAAATCCTCTAAATTGCTTTCTGGTGGTGGGGGTGGCGAACTGTTCAATTGCCTCTAATCTCTCGGGGTCGGGATAGATCCCTTCGGCCGAGATTATGTGGCCTAAAAAGTTTACCTGAGACCTTCCAAAGCATGATTTTTCCAAATTTACCGTCACACCGTATGCTTTGAAAGTACTCAATAGGTTCCCCAGTTCTTCATTATGTTTCTCCCACGAGGCTTCGGCGATAATGATGTCATCCACGTATGTCGTGATCCGATCCTTTAGGGTGTAATGCAGGATCGTATCTAGGCTTCTGATGAATGCAGCCGAGGATACATTCAACCCGAACGGCAGTCTTTTGTATTGGTAGCTACGTCCGAAGGCCAGGGACGCTGTGTATTGCCGACAGGAAGGTTTTAGTTCGAGCTGCCAAAAACTACTACGCAGGTCGATCGAAGAGAATACGGTGACGCCATAAAATTTCTGTAATAATTCTTCTGATTTTTCTGGCCTATCGGTTTCGGGTTCAATGATCGTGTTGATCTGGCGTGTATCCAGAACCAACTGAATCCAACCGTCCCTCTTTGTCACTATATGTATGGGGCTAGAGTATGACGATGTAGCGCTACAGTCTGGAACCGCACGACCGCTACGGTCGCGTGCTCGATTACATCGTTGTCTAACATAGTTTGCAGCTCACGAGTGACCTTTTGTTTCATCGCCAATGGAATGGAGTTTGGAGTAACTCTAAACTTTCGATGTTCCTTCACTTGGAACTCGTACTGGAGGTTTCGTATAGCCCCTGGTTTCGGCCAAAAAACTTCTAAGAAGTCCTTTAGAATGTTCCTCAGATCTTCTCGTTCAGCCGGCCGGAGTGGCCGAGCGGTTCTAGTCGCTACAGTCTGGAACCGCACGACCGCTACGGTCGCAGGTTCGAATCCTGCCTCGGGCATGGATGTGTGTGATGACCTTAGGTTAGTTACGTTTAAGTAGTTCTAAGTTCTAGGGGACTCATGACCTCAGATGTTAAGTCCCATAGTGCTCAGATCCATTTGAACCATTTTTGAATCTTCTCGTTCCTTTATCGCTATATTCCCGCATGCCTCGACGTTGCCGTCTATCACCTGTGCTAGTTCATCCTTTACATGAACTGCCTCTTCTAGCCACCTCAGAACGCGTTGTTCGTGTTCTTCTTCCTCACCATTTCTGCCTCCTTGCTCTACAATATGTAGTCGCAGACAGTTAGTAGGGAGCTGCGCCGGAATAGCCTGTTCTTCAAATCTGACCTGCCTTATCTTGCCCTTCTGGAAGGTGACCGTGCCGCTACCTATATCAATTACGGCCTGGTTCTCGTACAAGAGCACTGTTGAGCGCCCATAACACCATATCCATCCATCCATCGTACAAGAAGTCCATGCCTATTACAATTTCGATCGCCAACTTTGGGACCACAATGAAATTGCCTTCGAACTGGTAGCTCAGACAGGTAAATTCCAGTCGTACCTGTTGCGCTACTTCCATGCATTTTCCCGCGATTGCCCCCCGTATTTTAATCTTTTTCATTTTAAATGCTTCAAATGGCTCTGAGCACTATGGGAGTTAACTGCTGAGCTCATCAGTCCCCTAGAACTTAGAGCTACTTAAACCTAACTAACCTAAGGACAGCACACACATCCATGCCCGAGGCAGGATTCGAACCTGCGTCCGTAGCGGTCGCGCGGTTCCAGACTGAAGCGCCTAGAGCCGCTGGGCCACACTAGCCGGCTCATTTTAAGGGTAGGCCATGTTTGATCACCCTTGCACCCTTCGATGGCTGCCTCTGAAATAGCCGAAAGCTGGCTTCCGCTATCTATGATTCCTTGCAAGGTTACTTTTCCAATCGCTATCCTTACTACCGGGTGTAGGTCATTCGTGGTGTTTTGTTCGTTTTCTTTAAGCAAATCTTCAAGAATTTCTTTCATGCACAAAGTGCACCAAGTTTGCAAAGAGAAGAATCATAGCCCTTTACCGATGCTTAATGACACAATAATTCACCTCCATCACACTTCATATATTGCCATAAACTAATGATTGATTTTAAAAGCAATTATCTCCTTTAATTAAAAACATGAAAAGCTTTGACATTTTTCAGGTTGAATAACATCGGGGAAAGTCTACAACCCTGTCTCACTCTCTTCCCAACCATTGGTTCTCGACTGTTATAACTGCCATCTGGTTTCTGTACAAATTGTAAATAGCCTTTCTCTCCCTGTATTTTACCCCTGCCACCTTCAGAATTTGAAAGAGAGTGTTCCAGTCAACGTTGTCAAAAGCTTTCTCTAAGTGTACAAATGCTAGAAACGTAGGTTTACCATTCCTTAATCTATTCTCTGAAATAAGTCGTAGGGTCAGTGTTGCCTCACGTGTTCCAACATTTCTACGGAATCCAAACAGATCTTCCCCGAGGTCAGCTTTTACCAGTCTTTCCATTCGTCTGTAAAGAATTCGTGTTAGTATTTCGCAGCCGTGGCTTATTAAAATGATAGTTCGGTTAATTTTCACATCTGTCAACACCTGCTTTCTTTGGGATTGGAATTATTATATTCTTCTTGAAGTCTTAGGATATTTCGCCTGTCTCATACATCTTGCTCACCAGATGGTAGAGTTTTGTTAGGCCTGGCTCTCCCAAGGTTGTCAGTAGCTCTAATGGAATGTTGTCTACTCCCGGGGCCTTGTTTCGACTTAGGTCTTTCAGTGCTCTGTCAAACTCTTCCGGCAGTATAATATCTCCTATTTCATCTTCATCTACATTCTCTTCCATTTCTATAATATTGCCCTCAAGAACATCGCCCTCGTATAGTTCCTCTACATACTCCTTTCACCTTACTGCTTTCCCTTCTTTGCTTATAACTGAGCGCCTCTACATCCTAACATTTGTCCTCTAGCCATCCCTGCTTAGCCATTTTGCTCTTCCTGTCGATCTCATTTTTGACAGGTTTGTATTCCTTTTTGCCTTCTTCATTTACTACATTTTTGTATTTTCTCCTTTCGTCAATTAAATTCAATATCTCTTCTGTTACCCAAGGATTTCTATTAGCCCTCATCTTTTTACCTACGTGATCCTCTGCTGTCTTCTCTATTTCATCTCTCAAAACTACCCATTCTTCTTCTACTGTATTTCTTTCCCCCATTCTTGTCAATCGTTCCCTAATGCTCTCCCTGAAGCTCTCTGCAACGTCTGGTTCTTTCAGTTTATCCAGGTCCCATCTCCTCAAATTCCCACCTTTTTGCAGTTTCTTCAATTTTAATCTACAGAGCCGGCCGCGGTAGTTGAGCGGTTCTCGGCGCTACAGTCCGGAACCACGCGATTGCTACGGTTGCAGGTTCGATTCCTGCCTCGGGCATGGATGTGTTCAGATGTTAAGTCCCATAGTGCTCAGAGCCATTTGAAGCATTTTTTTATTCTGCAGATCATAATCAATAGATTCTGCAGATAGGAGGCTAAAATACGGAGAGCGAAAAGCTATTTACAACTGGTGCAGAAACCAGACGCAAGTTATAATGGGCATGAAAGGGAAGCAATGGTTGAGAAGGGAGTGAGACAGGGTTGTAGCCTTTCCTCGATGTTATTCAACCTATGGATAGAGCCGGTAGTAAAAGAAACCAGAGAAACATTTGGAGTAGTAATTAAAGTTCAGGAGGAAGAAATAAAAACCTTGAGATTTGCATATGAGATCCTCATTCTGCCAGAGACAGCTAAGGACTTGGAAGAACAGCTGAACGGAATTGACAGTGTCCTGATAGAAACATATAAGATGCATATCAACAAAAGCAAAACAAGTGTAATGGAAAGACAAATTAAGTGAGGTGATACTGAGGGAATTAGATTAAGAAACGAGACACTACATGAGTTTTGTTACTTGGGTGGCAAAATAACAGATGATCGCTGAAGTAGAAAGTATACAAAACGTAGACTGGCAATGGGAAGGAAAACGTTTCTGAAGAAGAGAAATTTATTAACAAAGAATGTATCTTTACTGTTAGGAAGTCTTTTCTGAAAGTATTTGTATTTAGTGCAGCCATGCATGGAAGTGAAACATGGACGATAGTTTACACAAGAAGAGAATAGAGGCTTTTTAAATGCGCTGCTACTGAATAATGCTGAAGAATGGATGGACAGAGCATGTAACTAATGAGAAGGTGCTGAAGAGAACTTGGGAACGAAAGAAATTTGTGGCAAACCTAGCTAGAAGAAGGGATCGGGTGAGAGGCCACATTCTGAAACATGAGGGGAGCATCAATTTAGTGTTGGAGGGAAGCGTGCAGGGTAAAAGTCGTAGAGGGTTACCAAGAGATGAACACAGTAGTCAGATTCAGAGGTATGTAGGTTACACCAGAGATGAAGAGGTTTGCAAGGGATAGAGTAGCATGGGGGGCCGCGTCAAACCAATTTTCGGCCTGAAGACTGCAACGTCATCCTAGATAGTGTTGTCTTCGCAGGGATGCACATGAGACTGCACGGCTGTAGCAGATGGCGTTTGCAGACCGAGGACAGCCCAGTCATCCAACCTCTGTGTTGTGGATCGTCGCGATGCCCAGAAAGGATCCGTAGCAGCGCAGACCAGTACTCGACGAAACCCAGATGATGCTCGTATGCCACTCCGAGAAGAGCACATTCCACGGGCTGTCGACCGAGAGCGAACTACCAGGGCAAGACAAGTCTCCCAGGCAAGTTGTGACATCTACAAGTTCAGCATGGTGGATACTTGAACACGAACTCATGTATCTGTATCATCTTCAATATGTACAGAGCCTTACACCATCTGATCATCCGTCACAGAACTTGTGCCGATGGTTTGTTGGACAAAGTGCCAATGCGTCGTATTTCTCTTCAGTTTTGATTACAGGCGAGGCAGCACTCGAAAGAGAAGCAATACAATCTTCACACAACCAACACATATGGCCCGTCACAACACCGGGGCTACAGTACAGATTAGGCATCACCATCAGTTTAATTTAATATGTGAGCTGGAATTGTAGGTGCTCATCCGATAGATCATACATTCTCCGAGCAAGTCTTACAGGTGTTATGGGGACGTAATTCAGAACAGCCTCTAAGACTTAGTGGAAGATGTAAAAATATATGACCCTTCCAGAATTGAATTGGAACCTGCGTTGTTCTTAGCCCGAGTTACATGCACTACCCGTTGGGCCACAGAGCCCATGCTTGTTGTCATACCTCTGCTGAGTATCTTGCAAATCGGAAATGAGCACTAAGAGTTGCCAGTAATAATTTTATTGTGCTTTGAGTCGTATTCCATGACAGATAGTCGCAGTCTATTTGTAATATACGGATCCATTTGCAAAATTTCGGCAGTTCCTTAGCTTTGAACATTTTTAATGACGTTGCAGGGAGCAGGCAAAAGAATGTCTGTCTTGTACATATCACCGCTCTAAATGAGTAGAGCATA
The DNA here is from genome assembly GCF_023898315.1 of Schistocerca nitens. Lineage (NCBI taxonomy): Eukaryota > Metazoa > Arthropoda > Insecta > Orthoptera > Acrididae > Schistocerca > Schistocerca nitens. The sequence continues at coordinate 731,484,577 of NC_064619.1, forward strand.
AACACCTCAATTTTCATAAGCTTTGCACTATCAGCGTTCACGAAATTTCTTTCTATTGTTACTTAAAATTTGTAAATGCATTTTACTTCACTTAATAGCTAAATTATTTGCAGAAAAAGTACTTAAAAAGCGGGCAACTACGGCTAACATTCCTGTTATAACACACCCATAGCTTCGTCTTAGTTCTGGTCTGTGACGTCACTAGAGCGTCAGACAATAACAGTGTGTTTTGGATCACGTGACGGAATCTTGATATTTAGTTATATTTAAGCTTTGATTACATAAAAAAGAGATGTTTTGTGAGAATATTGATTGTAAATGCGACTTGAATGTTGTAACAACTCCGAATAACAACAACGCGAACCATATATTTAACATAGGAATACAGCCTGTTGTAAGCTTTTATTAATAACTCGAAAACGAAGGCTTTTCAGAAACACATTTATATAATCTTTTTTGCTTGCTTTGCTGTGAGGAACCTGTCCCCCAATTTTGTGAAATTATTTTTGAAACACGCTATATTGTGATACTTCGTAGTAGATTAAAAAGTTTCATAGGTAGGATATGAGGTACTGCTGGAAGTACAGCTGTGAGAACCAGTCGAGAGTCGTGCTTGGGCAGTCACTCGCTTTGCCTGCACGGGAGCTCAGCGTGTTCCGCCACAGGGCTGGCTACACGCGGTAATAAAAAAATGAAGTGTTCAGCAATCAACTTGGACAGCTGTAATGTGACATCCGCCCTGACCAGCTGCTGTGGGAAAAAAACGAGAGAAAAACAGAACAAAAAAATGGGAGACGCACTTGCCCGGAAAAGGCAAAGGTCCGCAGTTCGAGTCTCGATCCAGCACACAGTGTTAATCTGCCAAGAAGTTCCATATCAGCTCACATTCCTCTGCAGAGTGAAAATTTCATTCGGGGCTCTGCATTGTGTTTCATCATACATTTTCATCTACACATACGACGTGCTACAATTGCAGTTTTGCTATAATGATAGATATTGTTTCAAAAGACTACTTTACTGGGAAACGTAACAGCATCTACAGCTACAAGAGCTGCATATTTCCTCCTGTATTCTGCCAGATGGTCGATGATGTGACCCGAGCGAAGGTAGAATGGAGCCATAAGGTTTCCGTGAATCGACAGAGTTCACAGGAGATAGCATCGACAAGTACAGAGTCAGCTCGACGGAGAGAAGCTTGTACAACGCAGCGCCTTCTGTACCAAGTGAAGGCTCTAACTTTGCACCGACATCGGATAAGCCATTTTTAACACTTTTCGTTTGAAATATTAGAGAAGTCGAGAGACGCCTTCCTTAGGATGCGGCAGAAAAGACTAGACAGGAAATTTGTCGTGGGCTTATAAAAATTTATCTGATACGAGGCAACGTAACCTCAGCACAAAAAGGCTGCACTGCGAGTAATGCGGAGGTTCTGTTAACTCCTAGCATTTATGTCGATAAGATGTATGGTTCGTTTTAGTCATTCTATCGGACGGTCAAGTAGGATGACGCAGGACGCATGGAACGGAAAACTCTCCCGCTATCCTGGGTTCTCCTTGTTCCCTCAGTGAATTACCAAGAGACAAAACAGACGGTAGCATTCCACACTGTCTATACAATCAGTTAATGACGGTATCAAGAGGCTCTAATTTTACATCCAGTAGAGAGCATGAAATCTGCGAGCAAAGAAATACGTGGAAAACAAAGCAAGAAGAAGAAACAGGATGGCGGGACACGTGTTAAGACATAAGGGATTATCCTCCATTGTACTCGATATAAAGGGTAAAGTTAAAGGGGAAGATGCAGACTGGAATACATCAAGTAACTGAGGACGTAGCTAGCAAGTGCTACTCTGACACGAGGAGGTTGGCGCCGAAGAGGAATTCGTGGTGGGCCGCATCAAACCAGCCAGAAGACAGATAACTGAGGAAAAAAGTAACTAACAGTGGTAGGGGACGGGCGGGCATAGCGGCCATTTGATTCTGAAAGTCCGTAGGGAGCTTGTGTCGTACGGAAACTGCATAAATTTGTGACGCAAAACTCCCCTTTTAGTTCCACATAGTCATTTGAAGGCGAAGACGCTAAACGTTCAACATGCATTCGCTCCAGACGTAAATGACTCGATGTGGCAGACGCCATATTTCTTTGGCACACTTATCTGTTTTTTACTGCAACTTACAGTAACTGCACATAGAAGATTTGTCACAAACACGTTACCCCTGTCATCAGCAATATAAGCCTTCAAGAGACACGGTGATACCCAAGACTTCTTTCTTTCTTTCGCTTGTGTCTCATCCCGCAGTTTTCTCAGGGTCGGCATGGTTACAATCTGATTATGCCTGGCTAATTTGAAGGGGTTTCTGACCTCACCCTGTACCACAGGCGACGGAATCAGTGTACCCCAGGTGTCTGCATCTAGTGTAAATCATGAAATAGTGCGAATGTGTTTCAAATGTCTGTGAGTCGTGCAACTGAGGCGGGACGTGGGTACCAGCCCGCTATTCAACTAGTGGGATGTGGAAAACCGCCTAAAACCCATATCCAGGCTGACCAGCACACCGGCCTTCGTCGTTAATCCGCCGGGCGGATTCGATCCTGGGACTATGCGCCTACCCGAGTCCAGGAAGCAGCGCATTAGTGCTCTCGGCTAACCTGCCGGGTCCCTGTGATAACCAAGACAAAAGGCCGAAATTACATAACTATGGTGTAGCGTAAGGGCTGAAGGTTGTAGGCCCTCCTCTGTGCTAAATTTTTTTTTGTTTGTTTTTCTTTCATGTTAGCACTGATAATACATTCTTGGATTTTCCTGTGAATGTAACACATCTACATCAACATGGCTACTCTTGAAATTACCTTCAGTGCCTGGCAGAGGGTTCATTGAATCACCTTTACAATAATTCTCTATTATTCCACTCTCAAGCAGCGCGCAGAAAAAAAGAACACTTATATATTTCAGTACGAGCTCTACTTGCCCTTATATCATTATGATGGTCGTTTCTCCCTATGTAGCTCGGCATCAACAAAATGTTTTCGCATTCGGAGGAGAAAGCTGGGGACTGACACTTCGTGAGAAGATACCGCAGCAACGAGAAACGCCTTTCGTTTACTGATGTCCACCTCAAGTTCTGTATCATGTCCGTTACACTTTCTCCCCTATTTCACGATAATACAAAACGAGTTGTCCTCCTTTGAACTCTCTCGATGTACTCCGGTAATCCTATCGGGTAAGGATCCCACACCGAGCAGCAGTACTCCACAAAAGGACGCACGTAGCGTAGTGTATAGTAGATCTGGTGCGTCTTACAAGTGTACTGACAATAAAACACGGTCTTTGGTTTGCCTTCACCACAACATTTTCTATGTGTTCTTTCCGATTTAAGTTGGACGTAATTGTAGTTCCTAGGTATTTAGTTGAATTTACGGCCTTTAGATTTGACTGATTTATCGTGTAACCGGAGTTAACGGATTCCTTTTAGCACTTATGATTTAGGGTCAGTTATCAATTTTCGCACCATACACATCACATTTTCGAATTGGTTTTGATCTTCTGATGACTTTATACTAGACGATAAACGACAGCATCATCTGCAAGCAACCTAAGCTGCTACCAGATTGGCTCCTAAATCGTTTATATAGGTAACGAACAGCAGAGGGCCTATAACACTACCTTGGGGAACGACAGAAGTCACTTCTGTTTTACTCGATGAGTTTCTGTCAATTACTACGAACTTCCCTGACAGAGAATCAGTAATCCAGTCGCATAAATGAGACAATACTCCATAAGCATACAATCGGATTACAAGCCATTTGTGAGGTACGCTGTCAAAAGTCTTCTGGAAATCTAGAAATACGGAATTACTTTGAAATTCCCTGTCTATTGCACTCAACACGTCTTGTGAGTAAAGAGGTAGTTGTGTTTCAGAAGAACGATGTTTTCTAAATCCGTATTTAGTATGTGTCAATACAAATATATTCTGGAATATTAGACGTTATTTATATTTCCGTTTGAGTTGAAAACGAAGGATGAAATAAATATTTGTCTATTTATCGAGTATGTGGCTAGGCAGGAACTTAAGAGGACAGTTTAAATCGCCATTACTGAAATAAGGAGCAGGGAAATATATATTCTTCGTTGTCACATATACTGTGCTACTTGAGAAGGGGAGGGAGAAGAGCAGATGGTGTGAATGCGCAAGGTGAGGTGCTTCTTACATCACTACTGCTTGGAACAGACGCGTATTTTAGGTTAAAAGCCTCGTATTTGAAATAAACAGGATATTGCTCTATCTCGCAGTCCCGTTTTGTGTGGTTTTGAAACACTCTGATGGAAGGTTTGTTCTCACTTCGTTTACCCATTAGAAACTGACTTCACACGTTAGGTGCTTCTGACATGATGGTGTAGAATGAATGCTTACTTAGCGACAAATTCCCATGTCGATGATTTATTCATTGGAGATCGTCACAACTAAAATCAACTTTCATGGAATGACGTCTATGCGATGACGATGACCAGATAGAGACCGATATACTGGCCCTCAATTAAAACCTTCTTCCATTTTACTCTGTTTTTTTTCTGAGAACAGACGCTGATTGCTGACAATATTTCAGCAATAGGTTCGTCTTCTGCGATGGTAACGCGGAACAACGCACACACCTCGTGAATACCTGTCCGCATCTCCTGATCTCGCTGTCGCGTTCTCGCTTCCTGAATACGGGGTCCCGGGTTCGATTCCCGGCGGGGTCAGGGATTTTCACCTGCCTCGATATGACTGGGTGTTTGTGTTGTACTCATCATTTCATCATCATTCACAAAAGAGGCGAGATTGGACTGAGCAAAGGTTGGGACTTTGTAAGGACGCTGACAACCGCACAGTTGAGCGCCCAACAGACCAAACATCATCATCATCATCATCGTGAACACCTCAGGAGGGCCTCTCTCGATTAATGGGGCCACCACACTGTGAACAGCATGCCAGGGACTCAAAACGCATTACATGTGAACGGTGCATCGGACGAGCAACTGTATTCTGGTAGGATGGAGGATGCAATATAAATACCATATTTCACCACGGCATATTACTTGTCCAAGCATGATATAGTGAGTGAACGTCACAGAGGTGTTTAGGCAATCTCAGAGACAAACAGTAGGCAACTCCACTTACATTAAGGTGGCCTGTGGGCTGAGCAAACCACCAACTAAGAGGAGTCATACAAGTCTGATGCCCCCGAAACGCCTGGTTAATCCACAGGACAGGACGGGTAGTTCGAATGGTGGAAAGGGGGCCAAAAATGAGCTGCTGTCAGTTCCACTCGAACACATATAACTTTATTTAGTTGCCCAAACATTACAGCGCAAATTTCCGAGCTTAACTATCGACTGAATATGTCACACAATCTTATGGCTTAAGGGCACAACCTCTTTAAATTTTTAAAACGGCTGAAGGCCCATGATTCAAAACACAACTACAATAAATTTTTACAAGGCAGAAAGCCCAAGGATTTACCCTTAAATAATTTTTTAAGTGAGGCTGGAGGCCCGAACAATGTAAGATTTAACAAGTAAGGCATTTAAATTTTAAGACAGCTGAAGGCCAAAGATTAAAAAACTCAAATACAATAAATTCACAAAAGGCGGAAGGCCCAAAGCTTTATCCAGAAAAAAAATATTTAAAATGAGGCTGAAGGCCCAAACAATCTAAGACTTGACAAGTAACGAATTTTAATTGTAAGACGGCTGAAGGTCCATGTTTGAAAAACACAACTACAGTGAATTTTCAAAAGGCAGAAGGCCCAAATTTTTATCAAAAAAAAATTTTATGAGGCTGAACGCCCAAACAATGCAAGACTTGACAAGTAAGGAACTTTCAATTTTAAAACGGCTGAAGGCCCATTATTTAAAACCCAACTAAAAGTATACAGATTCAAATCATCGACTATGGGCCATTAAAATAACACAATCAAACACCAATGAGATAAGGCAGCATAGCCAGCGGCGCTCAGAAGTTTCCAGGGGTCGGTCTGCATTTGAAATATTAACGTTCGCTTAGGGGAGACAGGTAGTCGGCCCAACTATATTCGATCCGCCGACAACCCATCCAAGAGACAGCCAACGGACCCACTAACAAGACGACGTGCTTTCCACTTGACCAGTACACAAGGAACTCCAAAACCAAAATGTAAAAGGTATAGCCATCCACAACCAAGTATGTGTAAGCTGTCAAAACTACACGCACGTGTTGGACAGTGACAACATGGTGAGGAAAGGACACTGCCAGAATTTTACGTCAATGGCAACGGCAGGTAACAACGCTAACGGCCACAAGGCAGAAAATTCCGCGGGTGCACTTGGACTTCAAATAACCAGAATACAGTTGAACACCACCAGATGACGGCCAAACTTTCGCCAAGTCGAACACTCGCTGTTGCTCACGGGAATACCCCCAACAGCCAACCATGAAAACCAATGGCACAATGTGAACAGACTGGCTTCGGTAATTAAATCAGCACTCAACTTTGACGTCCTGGGTCGGTGAGCCATGAACCTCGTAGCAATCGGAACAACACTCCGGCACTGCATGTCCAGCCCACTACGCCGTGCGGAGACTTCCTGGCTGATCCACAACAACCGACCGACTCCTCAGAGCCAGTACGCCGACAAAATTTAAAATAACTTGTCAATAAAAATCACACGAACTACACAAAGTGTCACGAACACTTGCATGAAGAACTAGAGAATGTTAATTGCAGTGAATGTACAATAAGAGGAACGAATCACGAGTCGGCACACAACGCCACCCCATAAGCGACCGCCGGTCAAATACACGTCATCCGGCAAGACGACCGACCGACAACCAACCAAAGTCAACCCCACTCCATCGGGCGAGTCATGGCAGTCCGGACCACACTGCTGCCACGCCCCGACTGAACTTGTGCTGCATGCCAACTCAAACACTGCCAGGTCCAAACTAACTGCTGGCACGTTCTAACTGACATCACGACACATGACGACCTGGAAATCATAGCAGTCAGCAAAGATAATACGCCAGGGCTTATATCGATAAGTGCCGCTGTTGCCGCTCACGGGCAGGCAAGGCGGCAACTCAGTGACACCAGTAATTGAAATTAACATACCGAGGTGGTTGTACAGTAAAAACAGGAATTCCAATGAGATATGGAATGAACACGAGCCACACGTGGCTCAGCCCCCAAGCACAGTTTCCACTGGTAGGCATTCTGAGGAGCGCTTTTTTCTGGCTAAATATTATATTTCTAGTCGCATACATACTGTCGCCTATCCTGAGATGTTCTTATAATTTCATGAGGTCGAAAATGCTGTTCACACACCTACAACCAATAATCCATATCGCAATAATGCAGGAGCGATTACCATCGTCTTAATAATGAGGAACTAGACTACAACAGCTTGTTTTACAAACTTTCATTTTTGTGAATGCTGAGTAGTACTAAATTATTTATAGTAGATACTAGTGAACTGTTAGTTGACTTATCATAACGATCTCGGTGTCCGTCCATTTACATTAGGCCACCTGTTCTTCCCCAAGCGGTGATGTTCAAAAAGCAGGGTTGTTACCCTGAAACAGGCAAATAGAGCCATTTCTCAGATAACCTAGTGGGAAGATGGAAACATCTACTCGTTTTGCCTTCCTTTCAATTGTGTTTCGAGAACCTTGCCGTAAGTCTACTGAATCACTAATACAGTACCTGCTAAACACTTTGCCTTGTTAAATTTCTACGAGCTACTCCGCTGGTATAGAAATAACCTCCACACATGTAGTGCTCTAAATCAAGGGAAAAAAAAAAAAAAACGACGAACTTCGCTAAACATGTCACGTGAAACACGCCAAAGCACATGTCGATACACTTTTGTTCTATATCAGACTACACTTTCACGGCAAGAAAACAACCAAAATGAAACAGGTGATCATATCGCGTTGTAAGACAAAATTCGTGGGTAAGTGTTACATGTTAAATCCAGCCTAGTCGTCCAATATGGGGTGTCTAGAAAACCTACTTTCTCGGATTGCTAGACAATATTCAAACAAATTGTGTTAATGAGTTTTATTCCAAAAGGAACAAATACAATAATTAACTCTGTGTTAAACAGATGTGTTGCAAGCAAAGGGCGACAGACAAAATAAGAAATCTCTTCAGTGTAACAATTCCCAAGGCCGAGTAGCATAGACTGTACAAGAAAAGTAACTAGTGTCGATGCTGCTATAGAACTCGCTAATCTTGAAACTACTCTTCGACTGGGGCTCGACCAGTCGGGTACGGCGCTTACGTTCTCTTCACATAGAGGCCGCTGCTGTAGCGTTGTCGTCCTGGGGAGGGGTCAGTCAGCGTACGATTGGCTGATGTCTTCTCACAGCCCTCTCTGTTCTATTGTTCCCGACTGGCGTGCCGGCGATCGACTTTATGCCGTAACATTACGTGCGTAACCGTCCGCCCCCGTTAACCGAGTGGTCAGACCGGCGGAATACCACGCCAAGTGGCTGGGTTCGATTCGCGACTGGGGCAGGAGGTTTTCTCCGCTCGTGGACTGGGTGTTGTGTTCTCCTTATCATCATTTCATCCCCATCTCCGACGCGCAAGCCGCCCAATGTGATATCGAATGCAATAAGTACTTTTCCTCGGCGGCCGAACTTCCCTGAGTGGGGGCTCCCGGCTCACAATGCCGTATGCTCATTTCATTTCCACATGCATAACCCAATTAGAAATTAGCGTTTAGTGTCCTGCAACTTTTATTAATTCAACGAGTACTGAATAGTTGCGAACCCAAAGAGGTTAATTCCTTATGCACAGTTTATCTTCAGCAGTGGACGCTCTTCATGCATAGTTGTTGTTGTTGTTGTGGTCTTCAGTCCTGAGACTGGTTTGATGCAGCTCTCCATGCTACTCTATCCTGTGCAAGCTTCTTCATCTCCCAGTACCTACTGCAACCTACATCCTTCTGAATCTGCTTAGTGTATTGATCTCTTGGTCTCCCTCTACGATTTTTACCCTCCACGCTGCCCTCCAATGCTAAATTTGTGATCCCTTGATGCCTCAAAACATGTCCTACCAACCGATCCCTTCTTCTAGTCAAGTTGTGCCACAAACTTCTCTTCTCCCCAATCCTATTCAATACCTCCTCATTAGTTACGTGATCTACCCACCTTATCTTCAGCATTCTTCTGTAGCACCACATTTCGAAAGCTTCTATTCTCTTCTTGTCCAAACTGGTTATCGTCAATGTTTCACTTCCATACATGGCTACACTCCATACAAATACTTTCAGAAACGACTTCCTGACACTTAAATCTATACTCGATGTTAACAAATTTCTCTTCTTCAGAAACGATTTCCTTGCCATTGCCAGTCTACATTTTATATCCTCTCTACTTCGACCATCATCAGTTATTTTACTCCCTAAATAGCAAAACTCCTTTACTACTTTAAGTGTCTCATTTCCTAATCTAATCCCCTCAGCATCACCCGATTTAATCTGACTACATTCCATTATCCTCGTTTTGCTTTTGTTGATGTTCATCTTATATCCTCCTTTCAAGACACTGTCCATTCCGTTCAACTGCTCTTCCAAGTCCTTTGCTGTCTCTGACAGAATGACAATGTCATCGGTGAACCTCAAAGTTTTTACTTCTTTTCCATGAATTTTAATACCTACTCCGAATTTTTCTTTTGTTTCCTTTACTGCTTGCTCAATATACAGATTGAATAACATCGGGGAGAGGCTACAACCCTGTCTCACTCCTTTCCCAACCACTGCTTCCCTTTCATGCCCCTCGACTCTTATAACTGCCATCTGGTTTCTGTACAAATTGTAAATAGCCTTTCGCTCGCTGTATTTTACCCCTGCCACCTTCAGAATTTGAAAGAGAGTATTCCAGTTAACGTTGTCAAAAGCTTTCTCTAAGTCGACAAATGCTAGAAACGTAGGTTTGCCTTTTCTTAATCTTTCTTCTAAGATAAGTCGTAAGGTTAGTATTGCCTCACGTGTTCCAAAATTTCTACGGAATCCAAACTGATCTTCCCCGAGGTCCACTTATAGCAGTTTTTCCATTCGTCTGTAAAGAATTCGCGTTAGTATTTTGCAGCTGTGACTTATTAAACTGATAGTTCGGTAATTTTCACATCTGTCAACACCTGCTTTCTTTGGTATTGGAATTATTATATTCTTCTTGAAGTCTGAGGGTATTTCACCTGTTTCATACATCTTGCTCACCAGATGGTAGAGTTTTGTCATGACTGGCTCTCCCAAGGCCATCAGTAGTTCTAATGGAATGTTGTCTACTCCCGGGGCCTTGTTTCGACTCAGGTCTTTCAGTGTTCTGTCAAACTCTTCACGCAGTATCTTATCTCCCATTTCATCTTCATCTACATCCTCTTCCATTTCCATAATACTGTCCTCAAGTACATCGCCCTTGTATAAACCCTCTATATACTCCTTCCACCTTTCTGCCTTCCCTTCTTTGCTTAGAACTAGGTTGCCATCTGAGCTCTTGATATTCATACAAATGGTTCTCTTCTCTCCAAAGGTCTCTTTAATTTTCCTGTAGGCAGTATCTATCTTACCCCTAGTGAGACAAGCCTCTACATCCTTACATTTGTCCTCTAGCCATCCCTGCTTAGCCATTTTGCACTTCCTGTCGATCTCATTTTTGAGACGTTTGTATTCCCTTTTGCCTGCTTCATTTACTGCATTTTTATATTTTCTCCTTTCATCAATTAAATTCAATATTTCTTCTGTTACCCAAGGATTTCTATTAGCCCTCGTCTTTTTACCTACTTGATCCTCTGCTGCCTTCACTACTTCATCCCTCAGAGCTACCCATTCTTCTTCTACTGTATTTCTTTCCCCCATTCCTGTCAATTGTTGCCTTATGCTCTCCCTGAAACTCTCTACAACCTCTGGTTCTTTCAGTTTATCCAGGTCCCATCTCCTTAAATTCCCACCTTTTTGCAGTTTCTTCAGTTTCAATCTGCAGTTCATAACCAATAGATTGTGGTCAGAATCCACATCTGCCCCTGGAAATGTCTTACAATTTAAAACCTGGTTCCTAAATCTCTGTCTTACCATTATATAATCTATTTTATACCTATTAGTATCTCCAGGATTCTTCCAGGTATACAACCTTCTTTTATGATTCCTGAACCAAGCGTTAGCTATGATTAAGTTATGCTCTGTGCAAAATTCTACAAGGCGCCTTCCTCTTTCATTTCTTCCCCCCAATCCATATTCACCTACTATGTTTCCTTCTCTCCCTTTTCCTACTGACGAATTCCAGTCACCCATGACTATTAAATTTTCGTCTCCCTTCACTACCTGAATAATTTCTTTTATCTCGTCATACATTTCATCAATTTGTTCATCATCTGCAGAGCTAGTTGGCATATAAACTTGTACTAGTGTGGTAGGCATGGGCTTTGTGTCTATCTTGGCCACAATAATGCGTTCACTATGCTGTTTGTAGTAGCTAACCCGCACTCCTATTTTTTTATTCATTATTAAACCTATAACTACTCTAGGTACGCCCTTCATGTTGTTCGCAGGCAGTGCACGGGTCTTCATAATATAAGTGGGGTTGCAGGACATCCGTAATATGGACTCTTTGTCCCAACCAGAGCTTCCATCTCTTTGTTCCGTGGCAGCAGTGTCCACTGTGACCAGGAAGTGTGACAGTTTGGTGTTTCATGGCTGTGACGCGTATGCCCGGCGACATGGGTATTGCACGGGTACAACAGATCCTCAACGCTATCCTGACCCATAGACATAGTTAAAATTACACTTCACATGTTCTCTAGGTTTATTCTTTACCAGACCCCACCAGTTTCGACAACTTAGAGAGTTTATAACTGACACGCATGTTATTTTATATGTGCGTCCACAATATACAAGTAACCTTTCGACTGTTTTTTTATGTATACTAAATGTTAATGCTTTGTAAATATCGACATGTATACATTGTTTAAATAATGGAAAATCCTGGATGGAATGTACACTGCTGGCCACCGTAAATGCAACACCCTGAAGGAAGCATCCGAATCAAGTGAAATTTACACCATGAGTTTGCAGCGATGAGATATGCAACTGATTAGAATTTCAGCGCAGACGCACATCACGCGCGCCTGTGGCGCCACCTCATAGCGCCAAATAAGGCTTGGCGATTTCGACGAGTGTACGTTCGGCACGTGTGTTTACCTTGTGGTTGTTTCACAAGACGATCAGTTATGCCTCGTAGACAACAGCGAACATCTTTTGATCAAGTATCCGAGTTCGACAGAGGAAGGATAGTGGCTTACCGAGATTGTGGATTATCATACAGAGAAATCGCTAGTCGTGTTGGACGAAACCAAATAACTGTAATGCGGATGTGTGACCGTTGGATGCAGGAGGGTACGACGGATCGACGTGGTCGATCGCATTCACCTCGGTGCACCACTGCACGTGCTGATAGGCAAATTGTGCGCATGGCAGTGACGGATCGCTCAGTGACATCCCGAACCGTAGCACAGCACATTGCGTCTGTAACGCATCATCCAGTGTCTGCGCGTACCATTCGACGCCGTTTACAGCAGAGTGGTCTGTCCGCAAGACGTCCATTGCTTCGTCTACCATCGACGCAGAACCACAGACGTCTCCGTCGCCAATGGTGTGATGACAGACGGATGTGGAAGGCAGAATGGAATGACGTTGTCTTTACTGACGAGGCACGCTTCTGTCTGCAGCACCACGATGGTCGGATTCGAGTGTGGAGACACCGTGGAGAGAGGATGCTGGACAGCTGCATTATGCACCGCCACACTGGTCTTGCACCGGGTATTATGGTATGGGGCGGTATTGGATATTACTCTCGCACGCCTCTAGTACGCATTGCCGGTACTTTAAATAGCCGGCGCTACATATCCGAGGTGCTGGAGCCAGTTGTCCTTCCTTACCTTCAGGGCTCGGCCACAGCCATATTTCAACAGGATAATGCGCGACCACACGTGGCAAGCATTGTCCAAAGGTTCTTCGTCAATAACCAGATTGAATTGCTTCCCTGGCCGGCTCGCTCTCCGGATCTTTCGCCGATAGAAAACATGTGGTCCATGGTTGCTCAACGAGTGACCCAGATTACATCCCCGGCTGCCACACCAGATGATCTTTGGCAACGTGTGGAAGCTGCTTGGGCTGCTGTATCCCAGGAACACATCCAACGTCTCTTTGACTCAATGCCGAGACGTGTGGCAGCGGTGATCTCCAACAATGGCGGGTACTCTGGCTACTGATTCTGGCAGGAACCACATGTCACAGACGTCTGTAAACGTAATCATTTGATACTTGGTCAACATGTTATCTACAAAATAAATTTTGTTGTGCTACCTCTTGTCTTTCTTGGTGTTGCATTTACGGTGGCCAGCAGTGTAATTCTCTTATGAAAAGGGTAGTTGCTACTCGCCATGCAGCGGAAATGCTGAGTCACGTATAGGCACAAGAAAAAGAGAGTCAGAAACTGAGCTTTCGGCCAACAAGCCCTTCGTCAAAAACAACACACACACACGCCGCCAAGGACTATGGTAATGTGTGAGTGTGTGTGTTGCGTTTTCCGCGCGCGCGTTTGTGTGTGTGTGTGTGTGTGTGTGTTCTGCTCTATTTTCGTCGAAGGCCTTGTTGATCAAAAGTTCACTATTCCTGTCTTTTTCTTGTGCCTATATGCGACTCAGGTTTTCCGCTATATGGTGAGTAGCAATTACCCTCTCCACCCGCTATATGGTGAGTAGCAACTATCCTTTTCATAACATTGTTTACATCGTTTGTTTGTCGTGTACACTGGACGCCACTGATAATGTACTCTCGGGCCCGAATGGCGGTCTGACAGTTAAATATTTTTCATTCTGCTCGTGGTGTAGAGCAAAATGACTTTTAACAAATACTTACAAGCTGCAGAACACGAAGCACACAAAATTTCACCATAAAAAAGAATTAATAAGTCGACTCAACACTTGACAGCAAACCAACATGCAGAGGAAACCTGACACATTACAGTATTTTTATGAGTTTTGTAAGTCTTACTGTTTTATTCCCTGTTCCTCCTACAAAATTAGGTGACACACCTTGATAGCTAAGCAGGTGATGGAACAGATATTCTGAGCAGTTGTCTAGACGCGGTTCTAGTCGAAGAAACGGATGTGACGAGATTTGTTAAATTAGGAACGAAGCGCCCCTATCTGAGGTAAAGTAAAGTGGCTGGTTATCGTGTCACACTGTCCTTTTTTTTCCTATGCTCAGCTTTCCCTAGAACGTCGGAAAGAACGTTTGCCAGCCGAGCTGCCTGATATTTGAATTTACCTAAGTGTACTCGGCATTTTAACGACTCATCTACTGGTATCTACCATAAATACTTTTTTACTACGTTTTATTTTATAGTAGCAAACTCGACAGTACAATCTTTCTTGTTAATTACAAATGTATCTCTTCGGTCACAGATTTTTCAGCGATCTTTGCTATTAGAGTTTGTACGGAAGACGAGAATGAGGAACTGATAGTAGAGACTCGGCGTGAGTTTGTGAGGTAAGCACGCGGCTGCAGGGAAGTGTCGTGTCTCGCGAGCCACCAAAAGATGCCGAGAGCAACGTGTGAACTGATATATAGCAAATGATAAGTGGCCAGTGATTAACGTAAGTAACCTGTGAACGGTTACATTTTACCTGACTGGACAAAGACGGTTTCGCAAGTACGTTGGGCAGCTTACGTATACTCGCAGTTGAAAGAATTTCTGGGCGTTATTAATAAGAACATGATATTACTTAGAGTATTGTTCAGTTGTTGTTGTTGTTGTGGTCTTCAGTCGTGAGACTGGTTTGATGCAGCTCTCCATGCTACTCTATCCTGTGCAAGCTTCTTCATCTCCCAGTACCTACTGCAACCTACATCCTTCTGAATCTGCTTAGTGTATTGATCTCTAGGTCTCCCTCTACGATTTTTACCCTCCAGGCTGCCCTCCAATGCTAAATTTGTGATCCCTTGATGCCTCAAAACATGTCCTACCAACCGATCCCTTCTTCTAGTCAAGTTGTGCCACAAACTTCTCTTCTCCCCAATCCTATTCAATACCTCCTCATTAGTTACGTGATCTACCCACCTTATCTTCAGCATTCTTCTGTAGCACCACATTTCGAAAGCTTCTATTCTCTTCTTGCCCAAACTGGTTATCGTCCATGTTTCACTTCCATACATGGCTACACTCCATACAAATACTTTCAGAAACGACTTCCTGACACTTAAATCTATACTCGATGTTAACAAATTTCTCTTCTTCAGAAACGATTTCCTTGCCATTCCCAGTCTACATTTTATATCCTCTCTACCTCGACCATCATGAGTTATTTTACTCCCTAAATAGCAAAACTCCTTTACTACTTTAGTGTCTCATTTCCTAATCTAATCCCCTCAGCATCACCGATTTAATCTGACTACATTCCATTATCCTCGTTTTGCTTTTGTTGATGTTCATCTTATATCCTCCTTTCAAGACACTGTCCATTCCGTTCAACTGATCTTCGAAGTCCTTTGCTGTCTCTGACAGAATGACAATGTCATCGGCGAACCTCAAAGTTTTTACTTCTTCTCCATGAATTTTAATACCTACTCCGAATTTTTCTTTTGTTTCCTTTACTGCTTGCTCAATATACAGATTGAATAACATCGGGGAGAGGCTACAACCCTGTCTCACTCCTTTCCCAACCACTGCTTCCCTTTCATGCCCCTCGACTCTTATAACTGCCATCTGGTTTCTGTACAAATTGTAAATAGCCTTTCGCTCCCTGTATTTTACCCCTGCCACCTTCAGAATTTGAAAGAGAGTATTCCAGTTAACGTTGTCAAAAGCTTTCTCTAAGTCTACAAATGCTAGAAACGTAGGTTTGCCTTTTCTTAATCTTTCTTCTAAGATAAGTCATAAGGTTAGTATTGCCTCACGTGTTCCAACATTTCTACGGAATCCAAACTGATCTTCCCCGAGGTCCGCTTCTACCAGTTTTTCCATTCGTTTGTAAAGAATTCACGTTAGTATTTTGCAGCTGTGACTTATAAAACTGATAGTTCGGTAATTTTCACATCTGTTAACACCTACTTTCTTTGGGATTGGAATTATTACTTTCTTCTTGAAGTCTGTGGGTATTTCACCTGTCTCATACATCTTGTCACCAGATGGTAGAGTTTTATCATGACTGGCTCTCCCAAGGCCATCAGTAGTTCTAACGGAATGTTGTCTACTCCCGGGGCCTTGTTTCGACTCAGGTCTTTCAGTGCTCTGTCAAACTCTTCACGCAGTATCTTATCTCCCATTTCATCTTCATCTACATCCTCTTCCATTTCCATAGTATTGTCCACAAGTACATCGCCCTTGCATAAACCCTCTATATACTCCTTCCACCTTTCTGCCTTCCATTCTTTGCTTAGAACTGGGTTGCCATCTGAGCTCTTGATATTCATACAAGTGGTTCTCTTCTCTCCAAAGGTCTCTTTAATTTTCCTGTAGGCAGTATCTATCTTACCCCTAGTGAGACAAGCCTCTACATCCTTACATTTGTCCTCCAGCCACCCCTGCTAAGCCATTTTGCACTTCCTGTCGATCTCATTTTTGAGACGCTTGTATTCCTTTTTGCCTGCTTTATTTACTGCATTTTTATATTTTCTCCTTTCATCAATTAAATTCAATATTTCTTCTGTTACCCAAGGATTTCTATTAGCTCTCGTCTTTTTACCTACTTGATCCTCTGCTGCCTTCACTACTTCATCCCTCAGAGCTACCCATTCTTCTTCTACTGTATTTCTTTCCCCCTTTCCTGTCAATTGTTCCCTTATGCTCTCCCTGAAACTCTCTACAACCTCTGGTTCTTTCAGTTCATCCAGGTCCCATCTCCTTAAATTCCCACCTTTTTGCAGTTTCTTCAGTTTCAATCTGCAGTTCATAACCAATAGATTGTGGTCAGAATCCACATCTGCCCCTGGAAATGTCTTACAATTTAAAACCTGGTTCCTAAATCTCTGTCTTACCATTATATAATCTATCTGATACCTTTTAGTATCTCCAGGATTCTTGCAGGTATACAACCTTCTTTTATGATTCTTGAACCAAGTGTTAGCTATGATTAAGTTATGCTCTGTGCAAAATTCTACAAGGCGGCTTCCTCTTTCATTTCTTCCCACCAATCCATATTCACCCACTATGTTTCCTTCTCTCCCTTTTCCTGCTGACGAATTCCAGCCACCCATGACTATTAAATTTTCGTCTCCCTTCACTACCTGAATAATTTCTTTTATCTCGTCATACATTTCATCAATTTGTTCATCATCTGCAGAGCTAGTTGGCATATAAACTTGTACTAGTGTGGTAGGCATGGGCTTTGTGTCTATCTTGGCCACAATAATGCGTTCACTATGCTGTTTGTAGTAGCTAACCCGCACTCCTATTTTTTTATTCATTATTAAGCCTACTCCTGCATTACCCCTATTTGATTTAGTATTGATAACCCTGTAATCACCTGACCAAAAGTCTTGTTCCTCCTGCCACCGAACTTCACTAATTCCCACTATATCTAACTTTAACCTATCCATTTCCCTTTTTAAATTTTCTAACCTACCTGCCCGATTAAGGGATCTGACATTCCACGCTCTGATCCGTAGAACGCCAGTTTTCTTTCTCCTGATAACGACGTCCCGCTGAGTAGTCCCCGCCCGGAGATCCGAATGGGGGACTATTTTACCTCCGGAATATTTTACCCAAGAGGACGCCATCATCATTTAATCATACAGTAAAGATGCATGTCCTCGGGAAAAATTACGGCTGTAGTTTCCCCTTGCTTTCAGCCGTTCGCAGTACCAGCACAGCAAGGCCGTTTTGGTTAATGTTACAAGGCCAGATCAGTCAATCACCCAGACTGTTGCCCCTGCAACAGTGTTCAGTAGTTGAAGGTTAATCGTTGAATATTACCGATCTGTAGCGTCATAACGCAGAAGGGAAGGTGTAACCCGTAGAAATTATGCGATTGAGACGGAAGTCGGCAGTGTGATGTACTGGTAACAGACAAATGACTTCTGTTGTGCCTTGGCAAGACAGCCAAGTCACTATGCGAGGATGCCGAAAGGCACGCGTTAAGCTCACGCAGACTGGCGTGAGGTCTGGAACAGTTAAGGGAATTTATAGTAGCAAATAAAGTACGTAGTTGATGTAATACTTAACTTTAATCCATAATTGAAGAACATCGCTCTTGATGATACATAATTACAATCTCAATATAAACTGGTAATGGCGCTTTGCTAGGTCGTAGCAAATGACGTAGCTGAAGACTATGCTAACTATCGTCTCGGCAAATGAGAGCGTATTTGTCAGTGTAGCGTCGCTAGCAAAGTCTGCTGTACAACTGGGGCGAGTGCTAGGACGTCTCTCTAGACCTGCCGTGTGGCGGCGCTCGGTTTGCAATCACTGACAGTGGCGACATGCGGGTCCGACGTATACTACCGGACCGCGGCCGATTTAAAGGCTACCACCTAGCAAGTGTGGTGTCTGGCGGTGACACCACAACTTCAACTATAATAAAACTGGATTATTCATATAAGAGAAAGAGCTTCGCAAGTTGAGCAAGGCAGTAACGTGTTGGTCCATCTGGGGCAGCTACTCGTTGGCATTGGTTGATTGAGTTGCTGGATGTCCTCCTGAGGAATACCGTGCCAAATTTTGTCCAACTGGCGCGTTACATCTAGCTGGTTGGAGGGCCCTGCCCACATTGCCGCAAACTTTCTAAATTGTGGAGAGATCCAGCAACCTCGTTGGCCAAGGTAATGTTTGGCATGCACGAAGACAAACAGTAGAAACTCTCGCCGTGTGAGGGCGAGCATTATCTTGCTGAAATGTAAGCCCAGGATGGCTACTCCAGTCACTCAGATTCATCATCTTTCGATAAAGCTTTCACGATCTGTTTCAGTGAGCTCAACATAATGTGTAGAGATCTCAATGCAATTTTTTCGTATACAAGATACGAGAAGCTTTAGGTACGAAAACAGCAAATGTAATGTGAGGCGGTGCTACACACAGGACACCGTAGTTTAACCGAGATGTTCAAGAATTACTTGTTCAGCCAGTCACAGGTGGGAAGACTGCATGGAGTGTAAGATTAATCGTAATAGGTTTAAATTGAATATACGAAAAATAAAACAGCATTATTGCAAATGATAGACAAAACGCATGAAACGAGACCTTTATGGAACACAGTGTGTGGTGAATGCCCCTGGAGCAAATGTACGATGCTATTGAACACATTCGGATATAGAATATGCAATAAAATTCAGTGGGAAAATTATTTTCGACCTTTCTTGGTCTCTATTGATTGGGCTATCACACCACCAGCATAGTCGGCTATACCCTTAACATTATTATCCTGTCCGCGAGGGTAATGAAAGAAAACCGACTTTTGTAGATGTTACACTTAAACTAACAATACTGACGTTTCGATCCAAACTTTACCCTTGCAAGCACAGTACATTCGTAGTCTGAAAGCCACACGAATGCGATGTAACTGTTTTGTTTATTTTGTATTGTTGGAAGTCACTAAATTGTTAGGTAAAATTTACACAGTGCTCAACTAATCCAGTTGTGGAATATAGGAATAAACTTTATTAGGCTTGTAAGCCCATTTTCGAGTAGAGAACTGTTTCCGAAGATGGAAACCACGTGAAGGTAAGTGAAGACCAAAGACAGATTGAATGTGGGAAATAATTAGTGCCGTCACAAATTTCTGGCGAATAGTAGGGGCGAGTGGCGTGAACAACGTACTAGAAATCCCGACTGGTAGGGGCTGAGTGTGGGAGTGAGGATGCATTTGAAGGTCACTTTTGTACGTTTTTCTTGAGTAACTCGAAAACTACGGCCTCTAGCGAAAACGTACCCCAGTGTAAAATTATTCCTACAAAAAGGTCCTGTTAACTGTTTCTGCAAGATTTGTAGTTGGCGCATGGCGAGCGAGGGAATATGAAAATCTCCCGCATGGTGTTTGAAGGCCAGCTATAACACTGCGGGCTACATAAAGCAACATCAGTAGTGGCAGCTGAATCACCTTGTATATTATACAGCAACTGAAATGTGTACAATGCGAATAACCTTCTATCAGTGCTAAAAACTATAGAAAATGGCGGAAATTGCTTATGGCGGTCCCCAATGAGGATTTCTTTATGTGAGTCTAAGATTTGTCATGTGACTGAAGCACCGACCAAAAGAAAAACACGTGTTCCTAGCTACACTATCCGCTAGGTACAACACTCTCCCCACCTTAAACTAGAGTAATAGCATTTCAGGGAATATTCCCATTCTGCTCAAGGACTATTATCAACACAAAAGCTACAGAACAAATCCCTTATTTGTCCTATCTGGCTGCTGAAATAAGTAACAATAATGGCTGATACACTCCTGGAAATTGAAATAAGAACACAGTGAATTCATTGTCCCAGGAAGGGGAAACTTTATTGACACATTCCTGGGGTCAGATACATCACATGATCACACTGACAGAACCACAGGCACATAGACACAGGCAACAGAGCATGCACAATGTCGGCACTAGTACAGTGTATATCCACCTTTCGCAGCAATGCAGGCTGCTATTCTCCCATGGAGACGATCGTAGAGATGCTGGATGTAGTCCTGTGGAACGGCTTGCCATGCCATTTCCACCTGGCGCCTCAGTTGGACCAGCGTTCGTGCTGGACGTGCAGACCGCGTGAGACGACGCTTCATCCAGTCCCAAACATGCTCAATGGGGGACAGATCCGGAGATCTTGCTGGCCAGGGTAGTTGACTTACACCTTCTAGAGCACGTTGGGTGGCACGGGATACATGTGGACGTGCATTGTCCTGTTGGAACAGCAAGTTCCCTTGCCGGTCTAGGAATGGTAGAACGATGGGTTCGATGACGGTTTGGATGTACCGTGCACTATTCAGTGTCCCCTCGACGATCACCAGTGGTGTACGGCCAGTGTAGGAGATCGCTCCCCACACCATGATGCCGGGTGTTGGCCCTGTGTGCCTCGGTCGTATGCAGTCCTGATTGTGGCGCTCACCTGCACGGCGCCAAACACGCATACGACCATCATTGGCACCAAGGCAGAAGCGACTCTCATCGCTGAAGACGACACGTCTCCATTCGTCCCTCCATTCACGCCTGTCGCGACACCACTGGAGGCGGGCTGCACGATGTTGGGGCGTGAGCGGAAGACGGCCTAACGGTGTGCGGGACCGTAGCCCAGCTTCATGGAGACGGTTGCGAATGGTCCTCGCCGATACCCCAGGAGCAACAGTGTCCCTAATTTGCTGGGAAGTGGCGGTGCGGTCCCCTACGGCACTGCGTAGGATCCTACGGTCTTGGCGTGCATCCGTGCGTCGCTGCGGTCCGGTCCCAGGTCGACGGGCACGTGCACCTTCCGCCGACCAGTGGCGACAACATCGACGTACTGTGGAGACCTCACGCCCCACGTGTTGAGCAATTCGGCGGTACGTCCACCCGGCCTCCCGCATGCCCACTATACGCCCTCGCTCAAAGCCCGTCAGCTGCACATACGGTTCACGTCCACGCTGTCGCGGCATGCTACCAGTGTTAAAGACTGCGATGGAGCTCCGTATGCCACGGCAAACTGGCTGACACTGACGGCGGCGGTGCACAAATGTTGCGCAGCTAGCGCCATTCGACGGCCAACACCGCGGTTCCTGGTGTGTCCGCTGTGCCGTGCGTGTGATCATTGCTTGTACAGCCCTGTCGCAGTGTCCGGAGCAAGTATGGTGGGTCTGACACACCGGTGTCAATGTGTTCTTTTTTCCATTTCCAGGAGTGTATATTGAAACTACGTTTCAACGTTTTTGAACACATTTGTGGTGACGGTGAGTAACAAGACAGGAAAGGGCATGAGAATAAAAGTAAATACAGGCATCACCAGGTTTAATGAATGGGAGTGAGACAGAAGGACGTGAGTAAGACCGAAAGGGTGGAAATGAGGATTTCAAGTATTGTTAGAGGGTGTACAATATATTAGACCCAATAAGTAATGAACACGGAACAACAGAACTTAATGTTTAGAATATTAGAGAGTGGACGGTAACAAAAGAAGATCGAAAGAAGGTATTAACAGAATAAATGAAGACAGATTGCCAAAACGCATAGGACTAGTAAGCCACAACCAACAAGAGATTCGGGAAGGTCCAAGAAAAGATGGGAACAACTCTTGAGTGTGAAGTCGGAAGACGTATTTTTCCTTCCTAAATCGTGGAGTGCAGAAGAACAAACAGACTTTTACTCGTGTCGTTATTTTATAGCATGTATCTTATCCAGTGATTGCAGTAATGATTTATTACATTTTTATTATGTATCTAAAATTTTTCCGCATGTCTCAGTTACAACATACTCAACAAAGAATGCAGGAGTACCAACTGGCCAACAATTGTCCGGCCGTGCATGTGGGAGGCAGGGAGGGTGTACGAGATCAGTTGCGACGCTTCGCCAATCTTCACAACGTGTCGTTCGCGGTTCGTTCACTGGGAGTTCACTTGTTTCCAGCATTCGACTTACATCAGTTATTCACCGATTTTAGAAAATGTTGCAACTAGAAGGGGAACCTTTGTGCCATCGTTCATAAATAAGTAATCACAGAAATACTCATTCCTCTGCACACAGATCTACACCAGTTCGCTTATTCATAGCTGGAATAAACACTGTCCTATTAAATGTCATAAAGTTGTTCGAGGCAAATATAAACGTCAAAATAGACAACGTTTATAGTTTAAGATGAGATTTCATAGATTAAGAAGTTGACATGCATTTACCTGCACGTGGTTTCCATCTTCGGAAACAGTTCTGTACTCGAAAATAGGCTTATAGTCCTAATAAAGTTTCACGAAGCAAAGCAAAAAGTGTCCCGTGTAATCAACACAATAAGAAATGTTTTTCCAAGATCCTACCGTTAAATCAGTCTTTTGCAGCCAGAAGTGTGGTGTACTGAAATCCTAAATAAAACCCACCTGTTTTCAGAGAAAAATGTTTTTGCATTACTTTCTGAACGCCCCTCGTAATTCTTGATCAGCTTCGAATGTGAAAAGCTTCTCCCACTGGAAGCGACAGCCACTGGCATGGTTAGCAGTAATTGTTGGGTTATGGGTTTCCAATTTCATTTAAGTATTTCAATATTAGCACTGAAGTTCTCATATTCTTGTTCACTTTTTATCTGATCACTGATTTGTGTCAAAAGTTCTGACGCAACAATGTCTTCTGATTATTCACTATTTACCTTTTATACTTAGCTCTCTGACGTGTTTATTTCATACAGTTTTCAGTTCTTCATCCTCTAAGTGTCTTAAACTTTTTGGTGAAAAAACTGAATATTTCGGAATACTTAGCCAGTTGCTCAAACTTTTGTTTCAAACTTATTAATACTGTGTCAACGGCAGGGTAGAAAAAATCAGTTTCGTCTTCTCCTCTGGAAGCTGTGCCCTGCAAAGTACATCGTCACTTTTACAATCAAATTTGTTTCTTTTCGTGCCAGTTCTCTTTTGTTCAAATTTTGCCCAATATGTTAAGTTTCAGCTATCACTTTCGTAGTTAAAAAAAACCTTCCTCACGGAACTTCTCACCTAAACTATATTTAACTTTCGATTGATTTGGTTGCTAATTTCAAATCCATGTTTTCTGCCTGAAGGGCCTTACTTGCTGCTATAAGGGCAAGGAGAAGCTCATACCGTATGACAACACCGTCAATAAACTGGAAGTTATCTAATTCGTTCACAGCAAGTAAGTGTGCTACGCTTTTTGTTTTCAATTAATCAATGCTATTGCTCACCTCAAGAAGGGCATCTGTGACTTCTCTTGATTGGTACGTCATAGCTTCGACACTCTCCACCCAACTTTCCCATCGAAGTTCTGAAAGCTTCTTCACTGTTAATGTTGGTACTCTGTTCAATAAGATTTCCGCTCCCTGAGAGGATGCACCGAAATCAATGTATATTCTTTGAATTACACGAAAAAATGTGACTGCTTTTGCTGTAGGTTTTGCCGCATCTGATAAAACAAGATTAATATTCCACCTAGCACATGGCAAATAAAATGCTCTTGGATTACATTGGGATTCTGTTTTGAACACCACTTCAATTACCTTCTATATTTGTACCATTTTCGTAACTTCATCCTCCGCAGACCTAGTTGCTCTACTTTCGATAAACGGGTTTTAGGCAAACTTTCTCCTGTTGTTGAAGAGCCATCCATAAAATCTACCGTCATTGTGCGTTCTTACAGGTTTACAAACTAAACAATCAATGTCATTTGTTCATTGTTGGTTGTATCAGGAGTACAGTGAGGGATGACTGAAAAATATTTACTTTCTTCTAGAAAATTAACAGTGTTGTTTTGTACTTTGAGTGCAAGCAAATTTATGAGTTAATGTTGAATGTTTTTGTATACAAGAACGGTGAGGAATTTCTTAAGTTATTATCCGCGATTAAATTTTTCTGCAAAACGGTCAACTTCTGCAATCATTTCGATTAAACCAAGGAAATTGCCATTATTATATTGATAGAGCTTGTACGTTTTGGTACATTTCGAATACACAATCCATTTTCGATCCATTTTTTCTCCATTGGGTAAAGCTGTTACGTAAAAATGAATTGAAAATTTTCTTCCCTTCTCGTATTAAAGATAATAATAATTTACAATTTTAATAGGGCCTTTCTGTACAATTTCATTTATCATGGAGGATGTTAACGTATTAGGTCAAGTGCCTGGGTCTGGATTTGTGATTATTTCACGGTCGCTATCAGTAGACCTAGCTGAATGTGGGATAGCAGTTGTTTCTCATAACGATACATTTTCAGTTTTATCTAAAGCACCACGTGATGAGAGGGTAGTGTTAATGACATCACCATTTGAGCATAAATTGGTTTTAATTTGTGAAGATAAGATGTTTCTCGAAGAACCTTTTCGAAAGCGTCTTTTTTTTTTTTTTTTTTTTTTTGCAGTTGAAAATTTTTCGTGATGAAGCTTTCTATTTTATCACCTTATTTTTTTTTTCAGCACGCGGGAGGAACACTATATCGTATCACAGAACGCACATACAGCACAAGAAACGGTTTGAACTGGAAACGTACATTTAAACTCATGATAAGTAACAAATTATTTTGTGAGATACCGATGAAAATAATGCTTAATTGTTAGCCACGGAAGTGAGCTGCAAGAGTGCAGAGAAAGAGAAGAGCTAAGAGACAATGAATAACGTTTCTCTTAAATTACGGATGAGCAGATGTTAACAGAAGATACTACTGTCTCGCAGCCCTATTGGGGATGGTGGTTATCGTTGAAACAACTTTTTTTCCGTTATATCGGTTTATTACAACGTCAGTGCCACGGACACTTGACCGCTCAAATTTTTAAATAACCGATTTAATTTTTTATTTCTGTTATCTCCTGTAAGAAATGTAGAAAAAAGTTGATTTCCTCAGTTTCAAGATAAATAGAATCAAAATAATGAATAGGCAATAAAAGAAAACTTAGACCAACCATTGTTCACTCATTTTCTCGACAAGTGCTTGAATACTACGAAAAAATACTAGTATTATCCTATTGTTTCTAATTTTATGAAACTCAGCTCAAAAATCATGTTGTAATCGAGGATCATACCACTATTTGGGCATTATAAATAGCCAGCACTGAAGGATGAAAACTGAGGTTGAAGAGCTCGTATTTTACGTGTTGGTTTGTCCTTTTTCAAGGGCTACAAGCGGATAAAGGCATATTATGTAGACACAGCAGATGAGCTACTTTCGATTCTTATTGTATACGATGAACAAATTATTGTAAAGCTTTTGATTTATTACGGTTACCATAATGTTCTTGTTGTGGTCTTCAGTCTGCAGACTGGTTTAATGCAGCTCTCCATGCTACTCTATCCTGTGCAAGCCTCTTCATCTCCCAGTACCTACTGCAACATACATCCTTCTGAATCTGTTTAGTGTATCCATCTCTTGGCCGCCCTCTTCGATTTTTACCCTCCACGTTGCTCCCCAATACTAAATTGGTGATCCCTTGACGCCTCATAATATGTCCTGTCAATGGATCTCTTCTTCTAGTCAAGTTCTGCCACAAATTTCTCTTCTCCTCAATTATATTCAATACCTCCTCATTAGTTATGTGATCTACCCATCTAATCTTCAGCATTCTTCTGTAGCACCACATTTCGAAAACTTCTATTCTCTTTTTGTCTAAACTATTTATTGTCCACGTTTCACTTCCATACATGGCTACACTCCAAACAAATACTTTCAGAAACGACTTCCTGACACTTAAATCTATACTCGATGTTAACAAATATCTCTTCTTCAGAAACGCTTTCCTTGCCATTGCCAGTCTACATTTTATATCCTCTCTACTTCGACCATCATCAGTTATTTTGCTCCCCAAATAGCAAAACTTATTTACTACTTTAAGAGTCTCATTTCCTAATCTAATTCCCTCAGCATCACCCGATTTAATTCGACTACATTCCATTATCCTCGTTTTGCTTTTGTTGATGTTCATCTTATATCCTCCTTTCCAGACACTGTCCATTCCGTTCAGCTGCTCTTACAGGTCCTTTGCTGTCTCTGACAGAATTACAACATCATCGGCGAACGTCAAAGTTTTAATTTCTTCTCCATGGATTCCAATTATTACTCCCAATGTTTCTTTTGTTTCCTTTACTGCTTGCTCAATTTTACAGATTGAATAACATCTGGGATAGGCTACAACCCTGTCTCACTCCCTTCCCAACCACTGCTTCCCTTTCATGTCCCTCGACTCTTATAATTGCCATCTGGTTTCTGTAAAAATTGTAAATAGCCTTTCGCTCCCTGTATTTTACCCCTGCCATCTTCAGAATTTGAAAGAGAGTATTCCAGTCAACGTTGTAAAAATCTTTCTCTAAGTCTACAAATGCCACAAACGTAGGTTTGCTTTTCCTTAATCTATTCTCTAAGATTAGTCGTAGGGTCAGTATTGCCTCACATGTTCCATTTCTACGGAATCCAAACTGATCTTCCCTGAGGTTGGCTTCTACCAGTTTTTCCATTCGTCTGTAAAGAATTCGTGTTAGTATTTTGCACCGTGGCTTATAGTTCGGTTATTTTCACATCTGTTCACCACTGCTTTCTTTGGGATTGGAATTATTATATTCTTTTTGTAGTCTGAGGGTATTTTACCTGTCTCATACATCTTGCTCAGCAGATGGTTCAGTTTTGCCAGGGCCCTGGGCCTCGTTTCGAGTTAGGTCTTTCAGGGCTCTGTCAAACTCTTCACGCAGTATCATATCTCCTATTTCATCTTCATCTATATCCTCTTCCATTTCCATAATATTGTCCTCAAGACTGTCGCCCTTGTATAGACCCTGAACTGGGTTTCCATCTGAGCTCTTGATATTCGTGCAAGTGGTTCTCTTTTATCCAAACGTCTCTTTAATTTTCCTGTAGGCAGTATCTATCTTACCCCTAGTGATATACGAATCTACATACTTACATTTGTCCTCTAGCCATCTCTGCTTAGCCATTTTGCACTTCCTGTCGATTCCATTTTTGAGACGTTTGTATTCCATTTTGCCTTCTTCATTTACTACATTTTTGTATTTCCTCATTTCATCAATTAAATTCAGTATCTCATCTGTGACGCAAGGATTTCTATTAGCCCTCGTCTTTTTACTTACTTGATCCTCTGCTGCCTACACTATTTCATCTCTCAAAGCTACCCATTCTTCTTCTACTGTATTTCTTTCCCCCATTCTTGTCAATCGTTCCCTAACGCTCTCCCTGAAACTCTCTACAACCTCTGGTTCTGTCAGTTTATCCAGATCCCATCTCTTTAAATTTCCACCTTTTTGCAGTTTCTTTAGTTTTATTCTACAGCTCATAACCAATAGATTGTGGTCAGAGACCACATCTGCCACCGAAAATGTCTAACAATTTAAAACCTGGTTCCTAAATCTCTGTCTTACCAGTATATAATCTATCTGAAACCTGTCAGTATCTCCAGGCTTCTTCCAGGTATACAACCTTCTTTCATGATTCTTGAACCAAGTGTTAGCTATGATTAAATTATGCTCTGTGCAGAATTCTACCAGGCGGCTTCCTCTTTCATTCCTTACCCCCATTCCATATTCACCTACTACGTTTCCTTCTCTTCCTTTTCATACTCTAGAATTCCAGTCACCCATGACTATTAAATTTTCGTCTCCCTTCACTATCTGAATAATTTCTTTTATCTCATCATACATTTCATCAATCTCCTCGTCACCTGCAGAGATACTTGGCATATAACCTTCTACTACTGTGGTAGTCGTGGGCTTCGTGTCTATCTTGGCCACAATAATACGTTCACTATGCTGTTTGTAGTAGCTTACCCCTATTCCTATTTTTTTTATTCATTATTAAACCTACTCCTGCATGCCCCTATTTGATTTTGTATTTATAACCCTGTATTCACCTGACTAGAGGTCTTGTTCCTCCTGCCACTGAACTTCACTAATTCCCACTATATCTAACTGTAACTCATCCATTTCCCTTTTTAAATTTTCTAACATACCTGCCCGATTAAGCGATCTGACATTCCACGCTCCCATCCGTAGAACGCCAGTTTTCTTTCTCCTGATAACGACGTCCTCCTGAGTAGTCCCCGCCCAGAGATCCGAATGGGGAACTATTTTACCTCCGGAATATTTAGCCAATAGGATGCCATCATCATTTAACCATAAAGCTGCATGCCCTCGGGAAAAATTACGGCTGTAGTTTCCCCTTGCTTTCAACCGTTCACAGTACCAGCACAGTAAGGCCGTTTTGGTTAGTGTTACAAGGCCAGATCAGCCAATCATCCAGACTGTTGCACCTGCAATTACTGAAAAGGCTGCTGCTCCTCTTCAGGAACCACACGTTTGTCTGGCCTCTCAACAGATACCCCTCCGTTGTGGTTGCACCTACGGTACGGCCATCTGTATCGTAGAGGCACGCAAGCCTCCCCACTAACGGAAAGGTCCATGGTTCATGGTTCATATCGTTCCTCTATTATTATTTCGTAGAAATCGCTGGCTGATCTTCAATCATTCTAAAGTAAATGAAGTATTGTATTTCGTTCTTGTGTCACTTCCTAATAGTATTTCCAGATTATAGATGTTGTCACGAACGATGGCTTTCGAATTTAGGCTCGTTCTGTGCACCTACGTCGCGCGTTCTTCGGCAGCCAATGAGTCTTCAGCAGTGTTCTGAGCGCTGTGCTGTGAATGTTGTACGCAATGCGAGCGTCATACGCGATCGTAGCGAGTTTTTAACGAATTTTTATTCCATTTGTTTCGAGTTGTCTTGGTTGATGGTGGTGGTAGGCGACTAATTCTGCACTAGCAAGCGAGAGATATAATTTGGAGGATACACGCTTTCATCTGGTGCGAAGCACGTGTATGCGAGTACGGCAACAGCCACGTGTAACCGGCAACAATGCAATACCCGTCCTTGCCTGCGCGAACCGCCATCGTTCGTGGATGGGACTCTAGGATTGGTGCCATTCTCCAATAGGATTGATGTCCGGTGACGACAGGAAGAAACTACCATATAGACCAAGTGAGGGTAAGTCTTCTACACTGCACGCACACACGTTTACGTTAAGCCACGACACATGGCGACACATGCGACACATGCGACCGAAGTAGTTGGTACACAATAATGTCTTGAAGAGTTCACCTTTTCCTACAAGTCTTTTTTTCCCTTATAAGTATTTATAAAAATCCGTGCAAGTTAGTTTGCAGTTAAATGGCAGTGTAGGATTGATTCCACAGTCTTTGGCAGCAGTCAGTTTCTTTCATCAATCCACTGGGCCGACATCAGCGAAAGTACTCCTTCCACAGTGGCGTTGAATGTGGGAATAGAAAACAAATACTCGCATGATTTTAGCCGTTGGCATTGGCGTTCATGGTTTTCGGTTTGCTTAAGAAAATAAGTACACTTTTCTTCCAGTCACGCTTAATTTCTAAAAAGCCCTTCATGTACACATATTCCTGAATATAATTGTCACCTGAAGTGTTCACATTTTTAGTCGGGTATATAATAATGTTTTCAATCTTCACCCAATCTGGGGTTTCAGATCCAATCAAATACTTGATATTTATTTATTAAAACAGAAAGCCCATTTCTCAAACTAGTGAAATGCTATGGTATAGAGAACCATTGTGTCTACCTCAAACTTCGAAATAAAATTAATTATTTCTTGATTATGGTTCCCATTCTTTAATTTGTTCTAATTCATCTTGGTTTTTCATGCCAATAACATTTGCAGTCTTCCTTTCATTCAGACATCTTTGTGAGTCGATTAATGATTGTATTTCTTATTTCAGTTATCGAGACTTTATCATTCTCCACGATTTTTATATTTTTTTCAAAGATCCGAGTTTTACTGCAGAAACATGAAGTAAATTTCACTGATCGGACTACTCAAAAAATCTGAAATTATTTTAGGTGACCTGTCTTCATCGTCAAAAAACTGTATTAATGGAATCTACGGCTTAAGGATCTCTCAGTGGCGGGCATTAATGACAGCCATCTTGCTTCTGAGTGAGATAGAAGAACCTGATAATTGACACCATCGTGTAAGCAGAACTCTTTCTACTTCTCTGTCCTTATCGTGTATATTGAAAAATTATGAAATATTTTCGTGACGATTATTTCCGTCAGTTAAGTCTGCAGCAACTCTTGATATACACTGAAGCCTGAAAGAAACTGGCATAGGCATGTGTGTTCAGATACGGAGATATGTTAACAGGCAGAATACTGCGCTGCGGTCGGCAACACCTATGTAAGACAAGTGTCTGGCGCAGTTATTAGATCGGTTACTGCTGCTACAATGGCAGGTTATCAAGATTGAAGTGAGTTTGAACGTGGTGTTATAGTCGGTGCAGGAGCGATGGGACACAGCATCTCCGAGATAGCGATGAAGTGGAGATTTTCCCGTACGACCATTTCACGAATGTATCCTGAATATCAGGAATCCGGTAAAACATCAAACTTCCGACACCGCCGCCGCCGGAAAAAGGTTGTGGAAGAACGGGACCAACGACGACTGGAGAGAATCGTTCAACGTGACGGAAGTGCAAACCTTCCGCAGCTGAAGATTTCAATACTGGGCCATCAACAAGTGTCGTCGTGCGAACCATTCAACGAAACATCATCGATATGGGCTTTCGGAGCCGAAGCTCCACTGCACGACACAAAGCTTTACGCCTCGCTTGGGCCTGTCAGCACCGTCATTGGACGGTTGATGACTGGAAACATGTTGCCTGGTCGAACTAGTCTCGTCTCGAATTGTATCGAGCAGATGGATGTATACGGATGTGGATACAACCTCATGAATCCATGGACCCTGCATGTTAACAGAGGACTGTTCAGGCTGGTGGAGGCTCAGTAATGGTGTGGGACGTGTGCAGTTGGAATGATATGGGACCCTTCATACGTGTAGATACTACTCCTGTATGATCACCTACGTCCATTCATGTTCATTGTGTATTCCGACGGACTTGGACAATTTCAGCAGGACAATGCGACACCCCACACGTGCAGAATTCCTACAGAGTGGCTCCAGAAACACTCTTCTGAGTTTAAACATTTCCGCTGACTACCAAACTCCCCAGACCTGAATATTGTTGAGCATATCGGGATGCCTTACAACGTGCTGTTCGGAAAAGATCTCCACCCCATCCTACTCTTACAGATTTGTGGACAGCCCTGCAGGATTCACGGTGTCGGTTCCCTCCAGCACTACTTCAGACATTATTCGAGTCCTTGCCACGCTATGTTGCTATACTTCTGCGTGCTCGCACGGATCCTACACTATATTAGGTAGATGTATCCGATTTTTAGCTCTTCTGAGTAGTATTGTCGAGAATATGGGCAGAGCATCCAGTTCCTTTTATATTTGTTCCTAGTTGTTTAATTTGATTTAACGAATTCCGCTGGCCATGTTAATGTAGCGTTCCGAAGTTGGTATTGATACTGTTTCCACAAAGAGTGATTAATTTGTCTAATGGATTTTGCATTTGTCTTTAAAGGTCAGGATAAAACTTTGCACTTGTCTCCTATGATTCGTATTCAGCGAATCAAACTTCAGTAGCTTCTGCCGGCTGACTTTTACTAATTGAGGTTGCATTTACATGTTGCGCCAACAGATGGCGTTACTCCAGAACTTAAGGCAAGCTGGTAACAGCATTTTGCAAAACTGGAACAGAATTAGGTCCTGTCTGGATGTCGGGACAAGAAGGTCCATGACGGTGACGGTCCCGATATATGGAGTGGCGCCGGCCGCAGTGGCCGAGCGATTCTGGGCGCTACAGTGTGGAACCGCGCGATCGCTACGGTCGCAGGTTCGAATCCTGCCTCGGGCATGGGTGTGTGTGTGTAGTCCTTAGGTTAGTTAGGTTTAAGTAGTTCTAAGTTCTAGGGGACTTATGACCACGGCTGTTAAGTCCCATAGTGCTCAGAGCCATATCGAGTGGCGTGACAACCCTATTTGTACTGCTGTAATTCGTTACGGCTATATAAGGAAACGACAGGGATAATATCGTGTCCTTAATTTTCGCAATGTTCCGTAGAGTTTCGCGTGCCCCAAGATTGCAAAATAAATGTACGGCACGAAAAACAGAATAATTTCCCGTTAACAAAGTGACAACCAAACGCTCCCGTGATTTGCTACGGCCAGAGTACTCCCTCTTGAATTCAGCAACGCTAGAATCAGTGACAATCATTTCTAGAAATACATGAGAATTCTGAAAATAATAAAACGTCTACATTCCATTCTAGGAGGGGGTAATAACTCCCCTTGCTGAATTATGAGGACAGTGATTAAAGGTACATGATTTGTGAAGAAGTTACGTTTCAATACATAGGAGAAAGCCAGTTTGGTTGGTACACACATAGTGGTTCGATACTCGCAAATAACATGGGAAGCGGATCAATAAGGACAATCTGTGCTATGTAACCGTGTATTTGTAACTAGAAATCGCAGAGATGTGTATTTTATTTGCAGGAAAGTTGTGAACTGTCTGAATAGGTAATCATTCACGCTTCGTAAGTTGATAGTTTTAAGTTAAAGTAATTATTTCATGAATATGCTTTATATGTTTAGGGAAGCTGTGAACTGTGAATTGATAATCGAGCCCTCGTTATGTAACAATGCATCGCTATAATCTGGGTAATACGCACTCCATTATATGGAAAGCTAGTTAATCTCGCATCTAGTATTTTACGACGACATATCTGCTAAACTATCTTGTACCATGATTCCAGTTTGCAGGCAGTCACATATTTGTATTGTGTCTGAAAAACGGGTTGTGAATACATTTATTAGTAAAGAAACAATAAATTAGAACGTCATGCATGTTACTTCCCGAACAGCGAAAACGTAGTAACTGATACACCTTTTTTCCCTTTCTTTTCTTAGAGGGAATTTTCGGCGAGAAAAAAGTGTCAGATTAGTTCGAAATGATGAGAAAAGTCTGATTCTGAAACACTGAATGAGGGTAGCCTGGGTGATTCGCATGCTTTGAGTTACGCTGCTTTAGTTTAATTCTTCAGTTGTGCCAGACCTGTTACGTAAGATCACACCTCTTACTGAGATCATTACGACAGCAATTTAAACACAGTCTATAAGTATGTGAAATGCTGAAAATCAAATTTTTGTTGTAAGACGTTGAATTGGGGTCCTACTATTTGAATTTATTGTCAGTTTTATGCGATTTTTCAGACCAGACATACAATGGAGAGATGTGGCGTAGAATGCCGTCGCCTCTCTCGCCTTTTGGAGCCCATGAAGTATGCTATCCCTCAGCATCGTATGCCCACCATGCATTCAATGGAATGTTATGAAAGCAGAATTTCGAATTTAGGACTACGTTATTAAAGTATCCTTGGAGATTCGTCTGACATAAAATCTTATTTGCCTGGGCAGTGGCCATCAATTCGATGGCATAGTGGATGGAATGATAATATTACGGCTTTACACTGCACTTCACTAGACGATAGGAGTGTCTGTGTTAAGACCGTGGCCTGCTTTTCCGTATGCTACTCCTTCCGCCGTGGTACTGTGGATATGCTTTGATGCTCCAACATGACATAGAAGTTCGACATGGAAGGAATGAACGGTTGCTATTACACCATTTGAGGTAAGATGGTTCTGGTAATGTCAACTCTATACTAAGTTGCTTATCCTCGGGGTTGCTCTGTTCCCCTCTGTTTCTATGCATGAACTTAAATCAGTGTCACAATCAGACACTAAAGGGCTATTGACTTCTTATCAAGAATTTCCTGATTAAGTCATCAGTAAAAGCCGAAAATAGTCCCCAGGACACCCGGTATCAGTTACAGGTTATTTAACAGACATACCACTTTCAGTATTTTATGTAATTATTAACCGATTTCTAAAATTCAAAATGCTGTCCTCATGTGCTGTGGGTATAATCTTACGTTAAAGGTTCAGCATAGTTTCTCAAGTACGAGAGTTGAAAAATGTGTATACTTCTTGAGCCGCCGAAATTACCCAAACTATATTCATCTTGTGTTTGACAATGAGAGCACTTTGAGACTTCCAACAAACTCATAATTTCAAACGTACGTGAAACCTATTCTCCCTATAGCCCTTCATAAAGTTGGAAAAAAAGTTTCTCATGTATTAAAGCTTTAGGATCCGGTTTTTTTGTTGCAGTCCTCTGTCCGAAGACTGGTTTGATGCAGCTCTCCATGCTACTCTCCCCTATGCGAGCTTTTTCATCTCCGAATAACTACTGCAACCTACATCTTTCTGAATCTGCTTAGTGTATTCATCTGTTTGTCCCCCTCTACGATTTTTAGCTTCCACAGTTCCCTTGCAATACTAAATTGGTGATCCCTTGATATCCCAGAAAGTATCCTATCAATCTATCCCTTCTTTTAGTCAAATTATGCCAACAATTTCTTTTCTCCCCAATTCTGTTCAGTACCTTCTCTTTAGCTACGTGATCTACCAATCTAATCTTCAGCATCCTTCCGTGGCACCACATTCAAAAGCTTTTATTCTCGTCTTGTTTCAGCTGCTTATAATCCATGTTTCACTTCCATACTTTGCTACATTCCAGACAAATAACTTCAGGAAACACTTCCTAACACTTAAGTCTATATTCGATGTTTGCAAATTTCTCTGCTTCACTAACGCTTTTTTTGCCATTGCCAGTATATCTTCTCTACTGCGACCATAGCCGGCCGGTGTGGCCGTGCGGTTAAAGGCGCTTCAGTCTGGAACCGCGTGACCGCTACGGTCGCAGGTTCGAATCCTGCCTCGGGCATGGATGTGTGTGATGTCCTTAGGTTAGTTAGGTTTAATTAGTTCTAAGTTCTAGGCGACTGATGACCTCAGAAGTTAAGTCGCATAGTGCTCAGAGCCATTTGAACCATTTTACTGCGACCATAATCAGGTATTTTGCTGTCTAGATAAAAAAAAACTGATCCACTACTCTCAGTCTCGTTTTCCTAATCTAATTCCATCAGTATCACCTCATTTAATTCATATAAATGTCCACCCGTGGTAGCTGAGCGGTCAGCTGCGACGGAATGTCATACCTAACGGCTCGGGTTCGATTCCCGGCTGGGTCGGAGATTTTCTCCGCTCAGGGACTGGGTGTTGTCTTGCCCTTATCATCATCATTTCATCCCCATCGACAGGTAAGTCGCCGAAGTGGCTTCATCTTGAAAAACTTCCACCAGGTGAACGGTCTACCCGACGGGAGGCCCTAACCACACGGCATTTCAATTTTCCATTCACCTAAATTCCATTATCCATGTTTTGTTTTCGTTCCTTTCAAGACACTATCCATTCCGTTCAACTGATCTTCCAACCCTTTGCTGTCTCTGACAGAATTACAGTGTCATCGAAACCTCGAAGTTTTTATTTCTTCTCCCTGGACTTTAACTCCTTCTCCAAATTTTTCTTTGGTTTCACTTACTGCTTGCTCAATGTACAGGTACCGTAGGGGACAGGCTACAATCTTCGTGACAAAAAAATAAAAACATCTACAGTTGTCCTTATGATTTTAATTTATTTTGTCGCTACCAGTTTCAACGCTTCATTGCGTCATCTTCAGACTGTCTTTGATGCGGTACAAAATAAATTAAAATCATAAGGACGGCTGTAGGTGTTTTTATTTTTTGTCACGATAGTAAACGGCGGTCGTCCCAGAGACCTCCTGCTAAAAGGATGAACATACAAAAGGCTACATTCTTGTCTCACTCCCTTCTCAACCACTCGTCTCTTCCATGCCCCTCAACTATTAAAGCTGCAGTCTGGTTTCTATACAAGTTGTAAGTAGCCCTCCACTGACCTTATTTTATCCCTGCTACATTCAGAATTCCGATGAGAATATTACAGTCGACATTGTCAAAAGCTTTCCCTAAGTATATAGTTGCTATAAACGTAGGTTTGTCTTGAACTATATTCTAAAATACGTCATAGGGTCAGTATTGCCTCATGTGTACCTACATTTCTCAGAAATCGAAACTGATCTTTCCCAAGGTGGTCTTCTACCAGGTTTTTCATTCTTCTGTAAAAATTCGTGTTAGTATTTTGTAGCCATGATCAGTTATGACCTTTTATTTCATTATTTATTTACTACTGACTCTATTCGCAACATATTTTGCAGGCAGTATCCACATATACATCACTACACGGATCTGCAACAGCATATCGTTGTACGACGCATAGTTCAAGTGATATGACTATGTCGTCATATACATTGAGATGGGTGAACAACTCGCTTAACATATTAACTGATTTGTAAAGCAATCAGACGTTTCAAGCCCTTATACATAAGGGAGTTCGATCCTGTGGCGAATCTGGAGTTGGATGGGGGGAGGGGGGGGATGGGATGGGCTACTCATAATTTTAAAACAACCACATATTGGGTAAAACGGCGCACAAAAAGCATCTTTTGCACTTTTACGCTGCGCCTGAGTATGAACACAATTAAGTAGCTGCCTTTTACCACTCACGCAGACTCTTCCACTTCACCACTCATTCTGCAAGGGAGGCAGGTTGGGTGAAATAGGCGGTGAAGTGTTTTATGCAAATATTTCATTGTGAAAGCATTTTTGAAGCTAAATCTGTGAAAACTGGTATGTGGCGTCTTGTTTGGAAATGAAAAAAAAAAAAAAACGTGTTTCACTGTTTTTGGAAAACCAACACCTAAGGGGGGTGAAATAGGGCCAGACTGAGATTTTCACTCTGCACCGGAGTGTGTGCTGCTATGAAACTTCCTGGGAGATTAAAACTGTGTGCCGGACCGAGACTGGAACTCGTTACCTTTGCCTTTCGCGGGCAAGTGCTACACAAGTTCTGCAAGGTTCGCAGGAGAGCTTCTGTGAAGTTTGGAATGTAGGAGACGAGGTGTTGGCAGAATTAAGGCTGTGGGGACGGATCGTGTGACGTGCTTGGGTAGCTCAGTTTGTAGAGCACTTTCCCACGAAAGCGAAGGTCCCGAGATCGAGTCTCGGTCGGGCACACAGTTTTAATCTGCGAGGAAGGTTCAGGGCCAGACTGATTCACTGTCTCATCATCGCCCAGCCGAAACCGCTATGGATAGAAACTTGAAATTTGGAGAGGGTGTGAATCTTATACTGTAGATATCGTTTAAGTAGGGATTGTTCGAAATTGAAGACAAAAAAGGGGTGAAATAGGTGACGGAAGGCTTTCTCAAAATATGTCGCAATTAAGGCATTTCTGAAGCTAAAACTACTAAAATTGGTATTTGGTTTCTCAGTTAGAAGTAAAAAAAAAAAAAAAAAAAACTGCACGTTTCAGCAATTTTGGCAATTCAACCACTAAGTGGGGAAAACAGTGAATGAACGTCTTTTGGAAATAATTCATTATCACTATTTTAAAACAGTCGTAGGTTGCACAATATTCATTATTAAAGAACAAATAACGCATTTTAAAGCTAGATCTACGAAAACGAATGTTAATTAAAAAAATGTTTCACTCTTTTTGGAAATTCAGTGCCTTAAGGGAATGAAATAGGGGATAAAAGGTTTTATAAAATTATTTCACTGTGGAAACGTTTTCAAATCTAAATCTTTGGAAATTTGTACTTGGCTTCTCTGTTAGAAACAACAAAAAATGTGTGTTTACTCTTTACAGAAATTCAATCCTTTAGGGCGTAAAATTATTAGGAAAATATGTCGTTACATTAAAAAATTTTAAAGCTTAGCCTACGAAATTGGTACGAGTATTTCATTTCTAGGTGAGCTATAAAGAAATATGTGTTTCAGTGGAAATATTGTTACAAGAACGCAAACGGCATGATTAACAGAATCCTTGAACTACAGCTACCGGAATTGCTTTTTGGTCAGAACTACATTCGGAAAAAACCATGCATCTATGGCCTCAATTAGCGTGAAACGTTTAGAAGGTGTTGCAATTTGTGAACAATATAAAAATTTGATTAAAGAAAAAAAAAATCTGTGCAGACGATACAGACTACGCGTGAAAAGTATCGGGTGCTAAGCTAGTATGTGTTACAGATGGAACTGCGGTTTTTGATACAAACATAAGGGGTCGCAGAGATTTAAATATGCTAAACCCTAACGTTGAGGGGACTTTCTCAATTTTACAACAGAATAAATACCGTTCGCACATTTGCGTTGATCGAAACGTTCAACTAACTTTACCGAAGTGTCTGTGCAGTCGAGGATATGGCTCTTGGGGTAATATTGTATAAGATTCTTGTAAATTCCTGTAGTGGACTAAGAGGTCATATCAGCTCAAGTGGGAGGTAATGAGGAGGTACATCAGCAGCCACAACCATGAACGGTCTGACAAAAAAATCGAAATCAGTCTTCGACGTGCAAAGTCGTGACATTTCTTTGAGAACTAGTGACAAAATTTTTCAATTACTGAAACGAAGGTAATCATGTCTGGTCGAGATATGACTGCCTTGAGCTTTGAGGAATGTTCCATGCGATGAACTAGAAGCTGATTTTTCCACAGGATTAACTTTTGTTTTATAGTATCAATACAGTCGGCCATATATGTAAATCATTCTCCCCTTGCATTAAAAGACTTGATGAAATCAAATAACTGGTGACGTCGACCATAAAAGATTTTGTCACTGCCCTATTTTTCTTTTAACTCTTCTCTGCCTAATCAAGTCGTCTTTGTGCCTGGTGGTGTAACGACGTTCCAATGAACGTTTTTCGCAGCTCATAATAGTGTGATGGTGTATAAGCAGTTTGCATGGCGTTCAAAGAGCAAGTCCCATTTAGCTGTGAATGATATGACTTCTCCACTTTTTCTTTCAAGTGCGTAGACGCAGTGGTGTTCCTAATTCAGAACGTAAATCTAATGTAGCACAGTCTGTGTTGTGACAAGGCGACTGGCTCTCTCTAGCGGCGCCCGGCTGCTGACTCGCTTTGCATTTCCTGTTCCCCACCGCTCGCCCCTCAGCGCCATTTGCCCAGACCGGCTCTTAATATAACCAACCCACTTTTCTTAAAATATATAGAATTCAATCAGTATCTTTCTTCAGTTTGGTGAAAAAATGGCTTCTTAAAATAATGTTAACGTTTCCTTTGTCTTAAAAGAAATTATGAAAAAGATGTAAGAAATGTTTTCAAATGTAGTTTTAGACACGAGCTGTTAACATATATACTAGGTGTCGAAGCCTTTCCCACACCAAACGCTGACTGGAAATATCTTGTATGATGAGGGGCCCCATAATCTGCAGGTTGACAGAAACTGTTCCGTCAGTGGAGGCGCGTCTATTTGGTAAAACATCCACACCTTCACCTCCGTGCGACTCATCGCCTGCCTCGGGTGGGTCCTGCACCTGTCCTAGAGAGAGGAGGCGTGTTTCAGCCCGAATCAATGGAGCACTCTGTTAGTTCAGAGGCAGGTCTCCGTGCCGGCGCTGACGCACGGCGTGGTAGGAGGTCCACAAAACCTCAGGTGTTGGTGGGGATGTTTTGCACTTTTCCAGAGAATGGGTGGGAGGAGGAGGAGGAGGAGGAGGAGGAGGAGGGCTCAGTCCGTCTAAACGCCAAACGCATCCAATTTGTCGCTCGGCCGGTTGGTACGTGTGTAGAGCGCTTTGAAAAGTTGTGAGCTGTGGGCGTATTGGCTAGACAGCTCTTGTGACGCCACATCCCCTAATCACGTGTTCGCGGCGCCTCAGTTAGCGGGTTGTATTCAGCGATTGCGGTTCGAAACTTCTAATCTGCACAATTCCGGGTTCCTCACTTCTAATTTATCCAGCCGGGTTGCTGTTTAGACTTCCAGATAAAAGTAAACCTCCCTATGACGTAACAGTTACGTGTTGTTTACGTTTCTTACGATGTCTCTTACAGAAATCGAATTATACATGTTTCTGTGGTGGTTCAGTAAGTCGCTACTTGTAGGACGATCTCTGGAATTGATAGGCCGACTAGAAAGATTGCTTTCGTTAACGAAGTGGTTCAACGGAAGCGTCCGATTCCACCCGTCGCCTTTTGTGGTGTGTGACGTCACGAAGGCGCGGAATTTAGTTTGTGAGAATGGCGTGCTTGTAGGTGTCGTTTTGATGTGATCTATGGTGCTCTCTGGTGGTGTGTTTATGTGTTGTGTGGCAGGTGATGTATTTGGTTTAGTTTGCTTGTGTGGCGTGTTTATAGGTAGTGTATTGTTGCTGTCGGTGGTTCTCTCTGGTGGTATGTTTATGGGTAGCGTGTTATGTGGCGTATGGGGTTCATTTGCGTGGTAGCATTGCACGTGAGTGGTGTCGATAGTGCCTGTGCTTTCAGCGGAATATTTTTCAGTGAGTTAAGGGTTTTGGTTTTGTTATGTCGACGTTATTGTAGTTTCTTTCTGTTCGTCGTGTGTGAATTTTGGTAAATTGCATTGTACATGTCTTTGATAGATATGGATATGACTGACAACGTCAACAGTTTTCGGTTGTTGGCGTGATGGGGGACACTGCGTTGTCTCTAACAAAGTTCCTTCAACTGTTCGGATTTGTGGAAGAAGTCGTGAAGAAATGAGGCTTACTAATGTTCCAGCATCTCGGACCAGGGACGGCTATATGTGGAGATGTCTTAAGAATACCTTGTCAAGCGAAGTGTTCGATTCCATTTTGATTCTTTTTTATGGTAGTATTAAGTGTGGTGGTGGCGAAAGTTCTGAGATTTATAGTGTGGTATCGGTAGTTTCTGTTGACGGGAAGTGTTCGATTCCAGTGTATATTGTTTTTAGTTGATTTTGGGAAGGTTGTTGTCGTTTTATTTTATCGTTTTTGTCGTCTGGTTTAGTGGCGTGTGTTTCTTTTTAGTTTGTCTCCACCCAAAAACCCCCAGTTTCCCCCGCTTGTCCCGTTAGTTTCACTATATTTTTGGAGGAATATTGTGTCTGAGTGTTTTCGATCTATTTTTGTTTGTTGTCATGTTTACGTAATGACGTCATAGTCGCGATATGGGAGTTGTGAATGATCGTTTCCGGCATATTGGTGACGTCATTGGTCAAAGAAGACGGGTGGAATCGGACGTTTCCGATAACCCATGTTTCCTTTGTGGGATCTATGGAAGACGGCGAATGACCGACAGTATATGGTACACTTGCGAGAATTTGCGACGTACACGCACTGAATACAAGGGGGAGTTAAAACATAGGACCTTGTGCATTTAGTTATTTCGACAACATACATTATTTTCAGGGTATATGTAGAAGTCCTTTGTCTCTGAATAGTCATGCTGCCTCGTAATAGCGGCATGCTCTTGCTAACTGAATAACATATTTGCATCATATCGTACACTGCAGATTGGTACTGTATGACACTAATCTGCCTTGTACGTAATGCAACCAATTCTATTCAATACCGCCTCATTAGTTATGTGATATACCCATCTAATCTTCAGCATTATTCTGTAGTACCACATTACGAAAGCTTCTATTCTCTTCTTGTCCAAACTATTTATCGTCCATGTTTCACTTCCATACATGGTTACACTCCATACAAATACTTTCATAAACGACTTCCTGACACTTAAATCCATACTCAACGTTAACAAATTTCTCTTCTTCAGAAACGCTTTCCTTGCCATTGCCAGTCTACATTTTATATCCTCTCTACTTCGACCATCATCAGTTATTTTGTTCCCCAAATAGCAAAACTCCTTTACTACTTTAAGTGTCTCATTTCCTACATTTCCTAAGCTAATTCCCTCAGCATCACCCGATTTAATTCGACTACATTCCATTATCCTCGTTTGGCTTTTGTTGATGTTCATCTTATATCCTCCTGTCAGGACACTGTCCATTCCGTTCAGCTGCTCTTCCAGGTCCTTCGCTGTCTCTGACAGAATTACAATGTCATCGGTGAACCTCAAAGTTTTTATTTCGTCTTTTGTTTCCTCTACTGCTTGCTCAATATACAGATTGAATAACATCGGGGAGAGGCTACAATCCTGTCTCACTCCCTTCCCAACCACTGCTTTCCTTTCATGCCCCACAACTCTTATAACTGCCATCTGATTTCTGTACAAATTGTAAATAGCCTTTTGCTCCCTGTATTTTACCCCTGCCACCGTCAAAATTTGAAAGAGTATTCCAGTCAACATTGTCAAAAGCTTTCTCCAAGTCTACAAGTGCTAGAAACATAGGTT
Organism: Schistocerca nitens; assembly: GCF_023898315.1. Classification (NCBI taxonomy): domain Eukaryota; kingdom Metazoa; phylum Arthropoda; class Insecta; order Orthoptera; family Acrididae; genus Schistocerca; species Schistocerca nitens. The sequence continues at coordinate 731,527,308 of NC_064619.1, forward strand.
TGCCTTTTCTTAATGTAGCTTCTAAGATAAGTTGTAGGGTCAGTTTTGCCTCACGTGTTCCAATATTTCTACAGAGTCCAAACTGATCTTCCCTGAGGTCAGCTTCTACCAGTTTTTTCATTCGTCTGTAAAAAAATTGCGTTAGTATTTTTCAACCATGACTTATTAAACTTATTGTTCGGTAATTTTCACATCTGTCAACACCTGCTTTCTTTGGGATTGGATATTATATTATATTCTTCTTGAAGTCTGATGGTATTTCGCCTGTCCCATACATTTTGCTCACCAGATGGTAGAGTTTTTTCAGGACTGGCTCTCCCAAGGCTGTCAGTAGTTTTAATGGAATGTTGTCTACTCCCGGGGTTTGTTTCAACTAAAGTCATTCAATGCTCTGTCAAACTCTTCACACAGTATCATATCTCGCATTTCATCTTCATCTACATCCTCTTCCATTTCCATAATATTGAACTCAAGTACATCACCCTTGTATAGACCCTCTATATACTCCTTCCACCTTGCTGCTTTCCCTTCTTTGCTTAGAAATGGGTTTCCATCTGAGCTCTTGATGTTCATACAAGTAGTTCTCTTTTCTCCAAAGGTCTCTTTAATTTTCCTGTAGGCAGTATCTCTCTTACCTCTATTGAGATAAGCCTCTACATCCTTAAATTTGTCTTCTAGCCATCCCTGCTTAACCATTTTGCACTTCCTGTTGATCTCATTTTTGAGACGTTTGTATTCCTTTTTGCCTGCTTCATTTACTGCATTTTTATATTTTCTCCTTTCATCAATTAAATTCAATATTTCTTCTGTTACCCAAGGATTTCTACTAGCCCTTGTCTTTTTACCTACTTGATTCTCTGCTGCCTTCACTACTTCATGCCTCAAAGCTACCCATTCTTCTTCTACTGTATTTCTTTCCCCCATTCCGGTCCATTGTTCCCTTATGCTCTCCCTGAAAATCTGTACAACCTCTGGTTTAGTCAGTTTATCCAGTTCCCATCTCCTTAAATTCCCACCTTTTTGCAGTTTCTTCAATTTCAATCTACCGTTCATAACCAATAGATTGTGGTCAGAGTCCACATCTGCCCCTGGAAATGTATTACAATTTAAAACCTGGTTTCTAAATTTCTGTCTTACCATTATATAATCTATCTGAAACCTGTCAGTATCTTCAGGTTTCTTCCATGTATGCAACCTTCTTTTATGATTCTTGAAGCAAGTGTTAGCTATGATTAAGTTATGCTGTCTTAGACATCATAAACCACTTTCAATTACAAACACATATGGAAAATTTTATTACCTGTTTTGGACCCTGTCAAGGGGAGATCTAAATGAGGGGGTGGGATGGAAGTGGCCTATAAGAAACGAAAGAAAAAATTGCAGATAGTGACAAATTACTAATTTTAGTAAAGAAAAGTGGTATTTCTAATTTGTCTGCTGTTGTGCAGGCAGGGAGTGTATCATACAGTTGTGGTGTGTCCTAGTAACTATGTAGATCCTACCCTGAGGCAATCACATCAAGCACCTACTGCAGAAACATTTGGCCAATGGCCAACGATGCTACATTATGTGCAGAGGGTGCTGTGACAGAGGCAGAGATACATTTGTGTCTAGCTGCTGTGAACCACCTGTCTTCTTGGAACATTGGCAGCTTTTTTATCTCTTATCAATTGTGTTCCCCGACAGTAACATTGCCTCTGAAATGATATCACGTACTAAATATGGTTATTCTTTTGCTACAGTTAATCCATTCATTATTCAGAAAGGTGTTGATGTAATTGCTGACCCAGTGAAATCTTGATTTTGTCTACGTAATAAGATTTTGTTTTTTGAAACCAATAATTATTTTAAAGCCCAACAACTACATAAACCTTCTCCCCACCATAGCTATACTGTTCATGTTGAGGCCCATCAAACACAAAATTCTTCTTGTGTGTTAGTTACACTTGGACACTTGATTGTCTCACCGAGGGAGAAATCCATAGTACCTCTCTGATCAGGTCATCACTGTAGTGCATCAGGTAATATAAATGGTTAATGCCACCTTACTCCTATACACTTTTGATCAAGTTGTGCTTCCATCAAAGATCAAAGCAGGTTATGAAGTTATTACAGTCTGACCATACATTTTAAATGTGATGCTTTGCTACTAGTGTCAACATTAAAACCACACTTTAATGTCCTGTAAAAACACTGTAAAATGTGTTACTTGTTGTAGGGATTCTCATGAGGATGATTGCCCACCTCTTCCTCACCACTGTATCAATTGTAATGGAGACCATGACATCTCATCACGAGAATGTCCTGTGCCTCTTGATGAGCAGACTGTCCAGGAAATCCACATGAAGGAAAAAGTACCTTACCATGTTGCTCGCAGGTTGTTGGCTAGTCGAAACCTCTGTTATTTACCATATGGCACCTACAGTACCATTCTTGCCATGCCTTGTACCACAAATGACATGGTCATTCAGACTTGTGACCTTACACCATCTAAATATAATCCACCATCACGGAATCCGTTTAGTAGCTGGCACGTTTTAAACTAGCCTGGTTGAAAGTACCTATGCAGAAGCTGCCAAACTACTGCTGTCATACTGGCATGATCTTCTAGTCAGCAGATACACATGCCATTTGTCTGCCATGCTCGGCCACTCTTCCTATGCCTCTTTCAATGACTCCTTTGACTGCCAGTTTGGGGAGTGTCTCTCTTCTGTTACTTCCTGTAGTTAACTTTCAGCTATTGCTCTGGCAGCTTAACTTCATGCTACCCTCCACTTTCCTCATTGGTGTGAACCATTCACTACCTTCACTTCGTGTGGCAGCCCATGTTCACCATGGACCTCATTGGCTTCCTAAAGAACCTATTCCAAATTCTATCTATTGATGTAAGTTTGTCGTACATCACTGGGAACTTTGTGAAAGTACATTTGTGTACACAATGGCACTCAGACTGATTGTGGTTCGGGTGTGCCTTCATCATTGTCACTGAAGATTTTTGGTATTGGCTTCCAGAGCACTGCTTAGTGTTTACAGCAGAGCTCTTTGCACTGTATTGGGACACACTGTACATCCGGCAACACAGGCTTTTCAATTTTCATCTGTTCAGATTCCCTCTGTGCCCTTCCAAGTCTGTGTGTGTTGTACACAGTTCAGCCTTTAGCGCAACAGGTCCAAGAAAGATTCCAGTTCCTCAGTCTCGAGGGAGCCACTCTCACAATTAGTAGGTCCTCAGTCACGTCGTCTGACTGGAAACGAGGCTGCTGATGCTGCTGCCGAGGCTTCAGTACGCCTACCTTGGCCCACTAGTTCTTCCAAACTGATGATCTCCATGTTGCCGTCTGTCAGCAGGTGGTGTCACTTTGGCACCACCTCTCATCTTCCCTTTATGGCAACAAGGTCTGGGGAAAACAACCTCTCTCAGTGGCTTGGCTGACCACCTCTTGGCCCTTTCTGAGAGATCATTTTAGCTATCACCTTTTTTGGCCATCACCTTTTGTTAATTGGAGAACCATCACCACATTGTGTTCATTGTCATTGACCATTGACAGTTTGCCATTTTAGGACCGAATCCCCTTTCTTTTAACCACTTAAATTCTAATGTATGTTTTCCATCTGAGTTATCAGCCATTTTAGCAAGTGACACATGAGCTGTTGACTGCATTTTACATTTATCCATCCCAGATGGCTGGCCGCTTGTTGGTGGGTTCGTGCTTGGCTGCCACAGGGCCCCAGCTGTTGAAGCATCTTTTACCTTCCATGCATCATGTCTATCCTCTATCAGTTCTTATTTCTGTCTCTTGGGTAACATGCATGGGCTGTTTTGGAAATGTATTCTGCAGTTTCAGCAGTCACAATAAGAATACTCTGCACTGTTTTTTTGTTTTTCTTTGTTAATCACCACCTATCCGGCCCCCGCTTTGGCATTTGAGGATCTTCTTCTTCTTCTTCTTCTTCTTCTTCTTCTTCTTCTTCTTCCCTGTGTGCTCCTAAAGGCTGGCCCATGTGTCTGATGCATAACAGGTGATGGGGTAACATGTAATTCACAGCCCCAGGTCGACAGGTAGGATTCGCACGTAGCCCTGAAACAGGCCAGACCTGTGGAGGGGTGACTGCCTGAGCTGCTACCTTCCCAAATTGCTGATTTGTCCCTCTGTGAGGTGATGGGAGGTGTGACCTGAGGTATGAACCCCTTCTCAAGGGGCTCCCAGTAGGAAGAGTGCACCATCGGAGATGCTGGCAATCGCAGGGGATTTTCTGACAGTGAGCCAATCATCTTCACAGTCAGTGGCTATGAAACATAAATGGAAGTTGGCTAGCATTTCAAAGACCCTCCCAACTGCACTATGGTTCCTTGTGGATTCGTGTACTGAAGATGGTCAGTCCTTCGCTACGTTAAATATGTTTGTTATTCAGAAAGGTGTTAATGCAGTTGCGGTGCTGTGAAATGCTGCTCTCATTTATGCAGATGCACTTTGCTTTTGGAAACTACTTCTGATACTCAAGCACATGAACTGCTTGCAGCTTCGCTTGATGGCTATCCTATTCGTGTCGAGGCCCATTGAACACTGAATTCCTCCCATGTTGTTATTTACACTTGGTTGCTCAATGGTCTGACTGAGGCAGAAATCCAAATGCACCTCTCTGATAAGGGTGTCATTGCAGTCCATTGGGTGATGAGAAAAGTAGATGTCTCTTTAGTGCCCACATGCACTCATTTTCTCACCTTGGGTAGAGTGGTGCTTCCTCGGAGTTCAAAGAAGGTTATGAAGTTATCACAGTAAAACTGTTATTGAATCAATGTGTTGATGTGCAGCATGAAAACAAGAAAAAGTTCAGAAAAGGTACTTAGGGATTACAATTACTAACAATTGGAACTGTTACACACGAAATTTTGTGGGAAGGTGAAGCAGTCTGTGTTTCACTGGCCAAACACTGAGAAGAATCAGCATGTTGACTAAACACACTGCCTACACTACGCTTGTCGATTCTGTACTGGAATATTGCTTTGTAATAAGGGATCCTTATTGGACAGAAATGACAGAGGCTAGTGAAAAGGTGGCTGGCAGACATAGTGCCTGGAAAGTTGTCATCCATCACATATCTGTTACCACACAGCCTAATTTGTGTGTGCTGAGAGATAGAGATAGACATCAATCATTCAATGACCAGTGGGATAAATTTTTAATTTTTTATGCATGTGGTTCATAAAAAACTTATTTTGAGGGAATCGCTCCCTTTCAGCATTAATACCATTTATTCTTGAACTCCACTGATCACATTTTCATAGTCCATCAATTTTAAAGTGAAACTGAGAAAAAAATTTTACCAGCCAATGTAAAAATTTTAAAAAATCTGATGAGTTGTGTGTAAACTGTGTGTTTACCTGAAAGACTGCATCCACAAAAGATAATACAAGGCTATGTATTGTATAATAATGCTGAAAAAAATACACACTCTCCTTTGATTTTTAGTTATACGGACATTAGGTGTGGTCTAAGACAAGTGCCTGGGTCTATTGTCCGTAACAGCAGAAATCACAAAGCACAGAGATGTTGACATCGAAGCCAGTGTCATGCGCCTACTCTGTTGACACTGACAGCATCAATAACAGTAGTAAGTGTGTAAACAGTTTGCACCTAAGTCTTTATTCTGTACGTCAGGAACTTCATCTTACAGTGGTGTACTGGAATTAAAGGGAAGTTTGCCACTCTTCTCACTTTGTCGCCTTTTTTAACATTATCACCATTTGTCATATTTTTAAATTTGCAAACTTGTTAATATGCATTCTTCCAAAAAGAGTGAAAAAAACTATTCACTTTTGTTTCCAAGTTCGTGTTAGTGTATATTCATTTAACTTTTTGGAATGTATAAATATGTATCTACACCCATAGTCTTCAAAGCTTTGTGATGTGCACGGCAGAGGGTATGTCGCATTGTACCAGTTACTAGGGTTTTTTTCTCCATTCCACCCATATATGTAGTATGAAAACAATGCTCATTCCCTGTAATTCCTACGGCAGCAATATGAAGAGGGTTGTAGTACACTTCTGGAGCCATCATTTGAAGTAACTTACAGAAACTTTGTTAGTGGAACATCTTGGGATTGTTCATGTTTTAGTGTCTGCCAGTTGCCTTTCTTCAGTGTCTTTTTGATTCTCTCCCTTGAGTCAACCTTGTGACAATTTGTGCTGCCCTGTTCTGTATGCATTTCACATTCCCTGTTAGTCCTGTTTGATATGTCTCTTGTACACCTTGTGTATGGATTGTATTTCCCCAGTATTGAAGTCTACTGCATGATTTACTGATGACTCGATGTGGTTTTCATTCCTCACCCTATGAACTTTTGCACACAGGTAGTCCTATTGGTTGATCTATTACTCCTGTAACTCGTCGCTATTACAGTCATAAGGTAGTGTAAAATTTAACCTCGGGGAGTTCTGAAAATTCAGATAGTTCCTTCCCAACTTTTTTGTATTTTTTAAAATATAGTGTGCTACTGTTAGTAGTATCAAATATTCCTGTGATAATAATTTTAATGTAGTAACAGATCTGCTGCCGTGATACTCTGTTCCATTTCAAAAATTAACTTTCCAAGATGGGGAAATGCCAAACTTTTTAGTGACTGTCTTGAGAACACAGCTTTAAAAGTAAAATCCCTGCATGTGGAAAATGTTGGTGAAAGTTAACTACTTTGCAGTGTTTGTTCCTGCTCCATTAATTATGAGGCAAAAGTTTTTCAGGCAGTATGTAACCAATCACTTTCAATAAAATGTAATTGTAATTTTGAGGTTAATTGTGGACCTTTGCATTTACATTTACAGCATTCAGATCAAATAAAATCATCAAATTCAGTGTGTAGGCCAATAAGTAGACATTACAAATGATGGATTGTGCACCATCACTGAGTTAATTTCGGTAATGAAATTGGTTACTCCATGGATTTTTCAAATGACATTTGTAATGTTAAGATGATAATCCCTGAACATTTTCCACTTCAGTCTAAGAAAATGAGATACATAATAACTGAGTGACTGGCAGCCTATGGCCGGGAACATACGTTATAAATAGCATGTTAATCGTATTAGACATGAAGTTTTGGTCAAACTATCGGTGTTAAAGATGAAAATGAATTATAGACAACCATTTTGTCATGGCCTAAGGGGGATCATTGCATATTAAACTAGCATCTTCATCTGCAAAGCTGATGGGAAAATATAACATCATAAATTTCTGAAGCCGACTTGATCCTAAATAAATGCCTTATGCCGGGATCATATGAAAACATTTTCTCCCTCCTCTCCAGGGGGGCACACGTTCTTCCGTGGGTTTGTGCGTGGTGCCCATGGGCCCCTGGGCTGTTGTTGCCCCTTCCTCGTCCCTGGGCTGCATTTCCTTCACAGTGCCCCTCACTCCCTGTCCTTGCTCCTTCCCCTACACCTTTGCCGATCCTCTCTCTGTTCTTACTTATGTTGATCTGGCTGTTCACCTTGATTCTTGTGTTCCTTGTTTTATTTAAGTTGGCCCTTAATTCTCATCGTTCCTTTTTGGCATTTTTGGTCCCTCTTTGGGAATTCGACCTTGAATTCTGAATTTTCTGTCTGTAGTGTGAACCATTTGGGAAAGAACTCCCTCAATTGAGTCTATAGTCTGAATTCCTCTCCACCCTTCCTTCTCTACTTCCTTCCTCGTCACAGCCCATCTCCGCTCCACAGGTCACCAGTATGTGCAGCCAGTCTGTGTGGTAGGGCTGTTATGTAGACATCTGGCTGAGCCTCCTGACAACACAGGGCTCACACTTCTGGTACCAGAGCTTTTGCCTCTACATGTATGCATAGGAGTGGTTGCTTGTCATTCTGGAGCATCAAAACTCCAAGCAAAGGCCACTGTGTGCCTGGGTGGTGCCCATGGGGATGGCCCCTGATCAGAGGGTGGTATCAGGGCAGATGATATCCATATGAAACATATCAAGCTCCAAAAATCTGGGCATTCTCCTGTGGCTGTCTCTTCAAGAGGTAAAAGATCATTGACCACTGCTTCATAACACTCTGTGGCATTCACTTCCCTGGCTACACCATGGAGGGGACCAGGTTCGCGGAGTTGTGGTGAAACACTTTCCCCACTACCTAATCTGTATTAGGATGGACAAGGATACATCCACCACCACAAAGTCATTATCTTTTGAGGAAATACTGGAGACAAGATCGGCGAACTGGAATTTCTCAGTACAGTGCAGTTGAGTCCCCTGTAGATCAAAACTACTACTGCCACCCAGTCTGCAGCTCTTCCTGCTTGTGAAAATATTGGTGATGCCCCAGTGTCCATTACACCTCAGCATGGTACAGAAAGTCGTTTCTCATATGGACATTATCCTTCAGACTGATAAGGAACTTGGAGGCAATTTAGAATGACAGGGCGTTCATTTTGTGCAGGAAGGTCATAAGGACAAATACACCAATAACCACCTTTCTTCTGGCATTTGAGGGAGATACCCTCCCAGAGCAGGTCAAAGTTGTGTGTTACTGGTGTGATATGAAGCCGTACATTCCCCACCCTTGAAGTCCTTTGCATGCTTGCATTCTGGGCAATGTACAGCAGATAGTCCATGTGGTGACTGAGGGCACCCACCTCAAGAGGTGAGCCTGTGTTCCACCAGCTACGCATGTTGTTATGACCATCAGTCTGCGTGCCCACCCAATTCCCCACCTTACAAGAAAGAAAAGGAGATAAGAGTATAAGTTGCTGGATTGTTTCTTACACTGAGGCTTCACAGAAATTTGACCACCTTCATTCTGTGTCAGTGACATCAACTTTTGACTCTGTTATATCCTTTCCTCTCCTCCCTCTTCCTTAGCCCAACTTGTCACCCTCTCCTCTCCCCAAACCCGGCTGAAGTAGTGGCCCTCTTCTTCAGCAACTGCTGCTAACGAGGCTCCCTCCCAGAAACCCTCCCCTGTGGTGTGTCTCAGGCAAGAGGCCTGACACCACGACCATGTGGCACACAGTCTGTGTGCCTCAAAGTCCTCCCACTGTCTTTCAATTATGGATCTTGTAGAATCCTGCTATACCTCAGTGCCTGGACATCCTCATCCTGAGGAGGAGGAGGAGGAGGAGGAGGAGGAGGAGGAGGAGTCCCAGGACAAAAGCCTCCAGTGCTGCTGAGGGTGTTATCTTCCCACTCCCAATGTGAATCTGGCCTCTTATTTATGGACCTCACCCCGATGCCTTTGGTGATGGATGGTGACCCACTGATTTGATGGGCTCCACATCATTTGCTCCCATTTGGATACGCACGTTATGCATATTCAAAGGAAATGTAATGGATACTACTGTCACTTCCTAAAGTTAATCCAGGGGGATCGCAGCTCTTTGGTGAGTTCATGCTTGGCTACCATAATGCCCAAGCCTTACATGCTGCATGTATATCCTCTTGCCATACTTCTTCCCCTGCCTTTGGCAACATGTCTGGGATGTTTCTGGAAAAAAATGTTCTGCGTATTTGATGGCAGATATTAGAACAGTCTCTCCATTGTTTTTCATTCTTTTTTTTTCCTCATTCCCCTTCACACACACACACACACACACACACACACACACACACACACACACACACACACACACACACACACCTAAATACTTAAATACATACAAAATAATGGGTGATAAAAAGTTTCCATTAGAAGTACATACAGTCCAGCTTCAGTATGCCAATTGGGCAAACTCACCACGAGCACTGAAACAATCAACCCTCCAATGCACTCGGTTCAAGATACCTATTTTGTAAAAAATCATGTCCTGTAATGTAAGGGAGTTCATAACTGTTGCCACACATCCCTATCCAACAGGAACTGTCAACACTTTGAGGCTCTGAAACTTCCTGGCAGATTAAAACTGTGTGCCGGACTGAGACTCTAACTCGGGACCTTTGGAGGAAGTAGTTGTGATACTATTTTGTATCTCCACAATGTGTGTAGAGAAACCTTTAGCAACGCTTGTATCAGAACAGAGTGATGACCATGCTGTGGAGGAACATTATTAAATTTCTGTGAAATTGTGCCAAAGGTTGGATATTCCTGACGGACAGAAAAGTAATTTGGAGGTGCTAGATGTTTAGAGAAGACTGAAATGAAAATGACGACAGGACTTTGAGGTTGAGCATTGTTGAAAGTATATGAGGTACTGCTGTACCTCCTCACAAAAGAGTACCTCCTCCGCAAACAGTTTCCAAGATACTACCATGATTTCAGAATTACATGGATAAAAGAAATGATAAAGTCACTATTTTGGTCATTTATTTATGTAGTCATAAATACCATATGCTCTTGGGATATTTTGATTGGTATTACATACATTTAATGTAAACTATGCAATCTGGTGTAAAATTACTACAGTTTTTTCTTGCTGTACCAAGGGCATGTCAGAATTCCTATTACAGGTGTGTAAGGGTTGTAGAAGGGACTTTGTACATTTCCAGACATGGGTTCATTAATGAAACCTGGTGGATAAAGTTTGCTCTGGAACCTCTCTGTAATAGGAATTGTGCAACAATCTGGATTTTTAGTGAGCAGATGGATGGCATGTGTTGAGTGTAGACTAACTGGTGCTCAATAGTCAATTTCCTTTATATCTATTATGGACATCATTCCACTTCATACAAGTGTTATAAATATTACTACACAGATAGAAATTTTATATTAATTTTGTGTGAGAGTTCGTTTCTTGTCATGTTGCCAACTGGTCAATTGTTTTTGCTGTGTTGGCAGAAGAGCCAACACCGTATTGCTAGAGGAGGCCAAAATGCACGCGTTTAATTACACGCAGACTGGCGTGAGGTCTGGAACAGGTCAGAGAAAGGAGAACTTAGAAAAACGGACGCAGTTGCTGTAATACTTAACTTTAATCCATAATTGGAGTACATCGCTCTTGACGGTACATTAATATGCTCAATATAAACTGGTAATGGCGCCTTGCTAGGTCGTAGCAAATGACGTAGCAGAAGGCTATGCTAACTATCGTCTCGGCAAATGAGAGCGTATTTGTCAGTGTAGCATCGCTAGCAAAGTCGACTGTACAACTGGCCCGAGTGCTCGGACGTCTCTCTAGACCTGCCGTGTGGTGGCGCTCGGTCTGCAATCACTGACAGTGGCGACACGTGGGTCCGACGTATACTAGTGGACCGCGGCCGATTTAAAGGCTACCACCTAGCGAGTGTGGTGTCTGGCGGTGACACCACAGTTTTCTTTAGAAGCTTGTTGTTTGAAGTAAAGCTTATTTTGTTGCCAATGTAGTGAAGACACTAACCCAACATATCTGTCACAATGCTCCCTATTTGCTCAGGATTATTTGTTGCTAGGTAGTCACTTATGCTTTTGCAACAATTTACACTTAAAGTGGGCATCTGAACTAATAATTATTGTTGTAAATACTACTTTGAGAAACCTTTGGGTATAATCTCAGATGACATACCTACAGTCGACTTGCGGCATGTATTTAGCCAACATATGGAAGATAGATTGAAGTCGTCACCATCTGTAATTGTATGACTTGGAGTACCTATTTGTAAGGAATGAACATTTCTTTGAGCTGTTCAGCATCTCATTCAGGTGGTTGGTAAAATGAGCTATGTAATTATTAATTTTCTTTAAGTTGTCAAATACAACCTATCCATACTAATTCACAAGAACTGTCTACATAAATTTCACTACAAGGTAAATTACTACTGACAGCAATAAACATTCTACAACTGACTGTATTTAATCTGTTCTTAATGAACACAGTTCAGTCTTCTGTAGTTTAGCCATGTTTGCATACCTAAAATAATTTGAGCCTCAGTGCTTTCTATTAGTGATTGGAGCTCTGAATCTTTCCTAACACAGCAACAACAATTTACAATTACAATACAAACTGCATCCAAAACTACCTTCATCCTGTTTTTGCCCCGCACTCTTTTCAACTGTCACCCTTTCTATAGCTTACTGAGACCCTCTAACGTAAGAAGCCGGCCAGTCACCTCCTCACGGCCCCCACTATCCGAGTAGTCACCTTCTGTGTGTAGTGGTCCCCTGACATTAAACATAACCCAGGAAACACACCACCATAAGGTGCAAGCCAGGGAGCCTGCAGACTGGGTGCAGGATTTTCGTAGCCCCTGATACAGAGCTGAATTGATGATATGTTTCGAAGGACCATGGTTAATTCTGTCATGATGCTATTGATAGTGAGCTCCACATTCAAATAGCAAGACTGGCAATCTTTATCACATCAGCTAGCTGCCCAAAAGCAGACACACTGCGTGTGTCACTTTGGATCAGTTCAGTGTTAGTACCGACATGAGACACCATCTGCAATTGGCTGAAACCTCTGGTCATCAAGGCATCCAGAAGCACCTGTTCCACATCCTGAACTTTCATATAGATTGGACCACAGAGTTCTGCAACATTAGTTAGTGCTAGTGTTAAATTGTGTGCTCAAAGTCATTGCCAGATTTCATCAGTCACATAAATGTTTTATCGAGTGGCTGCATCTTACAGGTGCAGTGAGAAGGGAGTCTAACTAAATGAATATGATGAATCCTTCTTATAGAAAAGAGCCTCCATGCTTAGGTGGAGATTCATTGGTAACACAGTTCTACAGTTCCTGCGGGTCCGGGGGTTCGAATAGGCCCGAGGTATTCCTGCCTGTCGTAAGAGGTGACTAAAAGGAGTCCGTCACCCTCAAGGGGGTAGTTAGTGCCTGCGTCCGGAGACGGACAGTTCCACGACCTATATTTGCGGTCATTTTGGTTTTTCACTTCTTCTGGTCTCTTCCTTCCTTTGGTTGGTTCCTTTCTTTGTTCTTCTCCATCTCACTATCTTACTTACTCTTTCCCTTGCCTTCTTCTCCTTGTCTTCTTCTCCTTGCCTTCTTCTCCTTGCCTTCTTCTCCTTGCCTTCTCTGGTCTCCGCCTCGGCGTTAGAGACAGTCTGTCCTTTCTCTCCCTCTCTCCCTTCTTTTTCCTCTTCTTCCTTCCTCCCTGTGCGTGCCTGAAGATTCAATCTTTCCTCGCTGAGCAGGGCGTGACGGCTGTCCATAGGGTCATGAAAAAGGTCAACAATGACCTTGTACCAACCCGGACACTTTTCTTGACCTTTGATAGTGTTCAGCTGCCGTCGCGCATCAAAGAGGGCTACGGGGTTATTTCTGTTCGCCCCTATGTCCCGACACCAACGCGCTGCTACCAGTGTCAGCGTTTTAATCACACTCGCCAGTCTTGTTCCAATGCAGCTAAATGTGTCACTTGTGGCAAAGATGCCCATGAGGGTGACAGTTCACCTCCATCTCCTCGTTGTGTGAACTGTCAGGGTGACCATACAGCGTCCTCCGGCGACTGTCCCATCTACAAGGAAGAACGCTGTATACAGGAAATTCGTGTCAAAGAGAAAGTGTCCACCTCGGCTGCTCGCAAGCTATTTTCTAGTACGAAGCCCACGCTGCTCCCAGTGGGGAAATACAGTACTCTCCTCGCCTCTCCTCGGACTATCAGGGATGTGGTGACGCAGACATGCGACCTGACCTTCAGCACCACGGTCGTCCGTTCGGCCAGTGCTAAGATCGCGCGGTCGACGGCTCATCTTCCTCCCATCACACCTCAGACACAAGCCCCTTCATCAGCTTCTGCCAAGACGAAGACCCAGAAGTCAGATGAATGGGCCTTCAAGAAGGAACCGTCCCGTGCAGACATCCTACGTACCTCGAACTCCCAGCCATCGACCAGTACTTCCACTAAACGACCTTCCAAGAAGGCTCATAGGAAGCACAGTTCTCCTTCTCTGCCACGGCGCACGCATTTCTTCTCCCGCGCTACCCAGTGGTTGCCGCCCCAGGTCGTCATTTGTTTCGCCTGGCCGCACCGCTCATAGCCGAACATCTGGCCGTTCACCAGTGGAGGAAGCTCCCCCTCCTGGCCATCTTAACAAGATGGCCGATGAACCTATAGACCCAATGGACGATGACTGTCCGCCTACTGACAGCGGTGGCAGTGCTCACTCGAAGCTAGGCCCTCAGCGGCCTTCGAGGTGACCCCATCTTGCATCTTCTTTTTCTTCTCACGATGGCACTTATTCACTGGAATATTCACAGCATTCGCTCCAACCGAGAGAACTTGAAGTTGCTGCTCCGCTTGCACTGTCCGCTAGTTGTAGCCCTCCAGGAAACGAAGCTACGCCCATGCGATCAAATTGCCTTTGCACACTACACCTCTGTGCTTTTTGACCTATCCCCTGTGGCAGGTATTCCTGCTCATGGAGGGGTTATGTTGCTGGTCCGGGATGATATTTACTACGATCCCATCACATTGCACACCGGCCTGCAGGCAGTTGCCGTCCGAATTACTCTCCCCACTTTTACATTTTCCATTTGTACCATTTACACTCGATCGTCGTCTGCCGTTACCAGGGCAGACATGATGCAAATTATTGTTCAGCTACCTGCATCATTTTTGTTAACTGGAGACTTCAATGCCCACCATCCCCTTTGGGGCTCTCCAGCATCCTGCCCGAGGGGCTCCCTGTTAGCAGACCTTTTCAACCAGCTCAATCTTGTCTGCCTCAATACTGGCGCCCCTACTTTTCTATCGGACACATCTCACACCTATTCCCATTTAGACCTCTCTGTATGTACTACCCAACTTGCACGCCGGTTCGAGTGGTATGCACTTTCTGATACATATTCGAGCGACCACTTCCCGTGCGTTATCCATCTCCTGCATCATACCCCCTCTCCGTTCTCAACTAGTTGGAACATCGCCAAAGCAGCCTGGGGGCTCTTCTCTTCCAGGGCGACCTTTCATTATCAAACCTTCACAAGCTGTGATAGTCAGGTCGCACACGTCATGGAAGTCATTCTCACTGCTGCTGGCACTTTACGCACCTTTAAACGCCACCCTACAGGGGCGTATTGTATCAATTATAAATGATTACGTGCGCAGTGTTGTCGTGTTATTAAAGAATGCAAGAAAGCCAGCTGGGCTGCTTTCACAGGCACCTTCAACAGTTTTACTCCTTCTTCTGTTGTCTGGGGTAGCCTGCGCCGGCTATCTGGCACTAAGATCCACTCACCAGTTTCTGGCTTGACGGTCGCGAATGACGTCCTTGTGGCCACTGAGGATGTCTCCAATGCCTTCGGCCGCTTTTTCGCAGAGGTTTCGAGTTCCGCTCATTACCACCCTGTCTTCCTCCACCGAAAACAGGCAGAGGAGGCTAGGCCACCTAACTTCCGCTCCTCAAATCGTGAAAATTATAATGCCCCATTCATGATGCGGGAACTCGAAAATGCACTTGCCCGATCACGGTCCTCCGCTCCAGGGCCTGATTCTATTCATATTCAGATGCTGAAGAACCTTTCTCCTGCGGGTAAAGGTTTCCTTCTTCGTACTTATAATCGCATCTGGATTGAGGGACATGTTCCCGCATGCTGGCGCGAGTCCATTGTTGTACCGATTCCTAAGCCGGGAAGGACAAGCACTTGCCTTCCAGTTATCGACCCATCTCGCTTACCAGCTGTGTCTGTAAGGTGATGGAGCGAATGGTTAACTCTCGTTTGGTTTGGCTGCTCGAATCTCGACGCCTTCTTACCGATGTACAATGTGGATTTCGTAGGCGCCGTTCTGCTGTTGACCATCTGGTTACCATGTCGACCTTCATTATGAATAACTTCTTGTGGAAGCGCCCGACCGCGGCTGTTTTCTTTGTATGACACCTGTTGGAGGGCGGGCATTCTCCGCACCATGCATACATGGGGCCTTCGTGGTCGCCTCCCTCTTTTTATTCGTTCCTTTTTAATGGATCGACAGTTCAGGGTACGTGTGGGTTCTGTCCTGTCAGACACCTTTCGCCAGGAGAATGGGGTGCCAAAGGGCTCAGTTTTGAGCGTCGCTCTCTTCGCCATAGCGATCAATCCAATAATGGATCACCTCCCAGCTGATGTATCAGGCTCCCTTTTCATGGACGATTTTACCATCTATTGCAGCGCACAGCGTACATGTTTCCTGGAACGCTGTCTTCAGCGTTCTCTTGACCGTCTTTACTCCCGGAGTGTCACCAATGGCTTCTGTTTTTCT
Organism: Schistocerca nitens; assembly: GCF_023898315.1. NCBI lineage: Eukaryota > Metazoa > Arthropoda > Insecta > Orthoptera > Acrididae > Schistocerca > Schistocerca nitens. The sequence continues at coordinate 731,543,401 of NC_064619.1, forward strand.
GCCGAGAAGACGGTCTGTATTAACTTCTGGCACTACAGAGAGTTTCTCCCACCGTCCTTACGACTCGGTCCCATTGCTCTCCCATTCGTGGAGACAACAAAATTTTTAGGTCTTACATTTGACAGGAAACTTAGCTGGTCTCCACATGTGTCATATTTGGGTGCCCGTTGTACCTGTTCTCTAAATGTCCTCCGTGTTCTCAGTGGTATGTCGTGGGGAGTGGATCGAACTGTCCTACTTCGCCTATATCGGTCGATCGTCTGCTCCAATCTGGATTATGGGAGCTTCTTATACTCCTCTGCATGGCCTTCCATCTTACGCCGCCTCAACTCCATACAACATCGGAGTTTACGTCTTGCGATCGGAGCGTTTTATACTAGTCCCGTCGAGAGTCTTCATGCTGAAGCCGGTGAATTGCCACTCACAACAGCTTCTTGTTGTGTCGCTTCATCAGATTGTAGCAGGGTCATTTGTCGGCGCATTTTATCGCTGTGGCATCCCGATTGGGCTGCACTTATGGACAAGAAGTTTTGGACCTTGAAACCTCTTCCCACGGCTTGGGCGTCCTCCTCACGCCCTTCTCAATGGGAGGAGGTTGTTTTGGCCCGGTTAAGAATTGGACACTGCCGATTCAGCCATCGCCATCTGCTAACAGCTGCACTAGCGCCGTTCTGCCCATGTGGGCAATTGCTGACGGTCCACCACATTTTAACGTCCTGTCTGGATTTTAATACACTGCGTCTTCATCTTGGCCTGCCATGTACTCTGGATGCCATTTTAGCGGATGACCCAGGAGCAGCTGCTCGCTTTCTTCGTTTTATCAACTTCACAAACCTGTCTAAGGACATTTGATTATGCTGTTTTTTTTTTTAATCCTATTCCTGTCAATCTGTCTTTTACAGTGTTTTTCCTTTTAGTTGCTGTTTTAAACTTGTGCCTCGCGGTGCATTCCTAACGTAGTCTGGGCGCTAATGACCATTGAAGTTGTGTGCGCTAAAACCACAAAAAAAATACATAACAACCCTGTGTCTCCTAGTTTTATTCTAGTGTCAGTTGTGTTTTAATTGACAGTTTTCAAACATCTCCTCATTTTTCACATTTTTTTCCATGTTGTGAGCAACTGTGATTGATCACACGAACACCCACACATATAATGCCACACCTGTATCAATCAGCAGCTCCATGGGGCAGAAGGAGGAGTGGCTGATGTACAGCATCTGCGTCTCCCAGCTCTTGCACCTGTTAGAGCTGCTGCCACTCTGCTGACAAGAAGCAAGAAAGTCAGTTATTCACTGATCCATCCATCCATCTGTCAAGAGATTTCACTTTTTCAGTTAGTAGTATTGCCTTGGACATGTAGTGTGCGGGAATTGTCTACAACAAAGAACTGGAGAGAGAAATGTGGAAAGAATGAGAGACTGAGTAAGGAAGAGAATTGGAGTGATGGATGGCATAGGAGAAGATGCGCATAGAAACAGATGAAGAAAGATCATCAGAACAGGGCAGACTGACTGACTCCAGTTTAAATCTGTCATAAGACAGATCCAGCATTACTCCAAGTGTACGGTGAAACAGTCCTCTGTTGACAAGCTTTCAGAGTGTATTCAGGGTTACCTCTTCATTATTTTGGCATAAGGGCACTGTGCTTTCCAGTAACTCATTTCAGATTTATTGCATTCCATTTGCTTTCATGGCAAATTAGCTCAGTATCTGTGTTGCACTAAAAATATCATAACACTGCCAATGTCGAAGCTGTGTGCTGTGTATTTTGTTTTTAAACAAACTCCTTTTCCATCCATTAACAGTTCTCTCTGCTCGCAACATAATGCACAAATTACTCTTCAACCTTGAGCACACAACACTCAGGGGACTCTCCGCTCTTTGATGGGTTCATGCTTGGCTACCACGGGCTCCCTGCCTTTGCAGCATCCTTTCCTTTTTGTGTTGCATGTCTATCCTCTTAGTACTATTTTTCCCTTCCCTTGGGGAACATGTCTGGGGTGTTTTTGGGAATGTTCCACACTGTCCGTAGCTGACATACAAACAGTCTCACCATGGTTTCCCATGCCTATTTTCATTCCTTCATTCACCTTCTCCTATCCTTCCTCCTCTTCGATATTTGAGGCTCCTCTTTCTTTCTTCCTTCTTCCTCCCTGCGTGCACCTGAAGGCCAGTCCACGTCTCTGAAATGTAATAGGTGGCTGGGTAATGTGTAATTCCCAGCCTTGGGCCAACTGGTAAGGTTTGCATGTACCACCTGGTACAGGCCAGGCCCAAAGAGGGGTGATTGCCTGAGCTGCTATCTTCCTAAATTGTAGATTCATCCCTGTGTCAGGTGTTTGGGAGATGTGACCTACGGAGTGAACAGTCACCTAAGGCTGGTGCGCCCCCATGTGAAAGGGGCACCCAGTTGGAAGGAGCAAGCCATCAGAGATGCTGGAAATCATGGAGGATTTCCTCAAAATGAGCCAATCATTGTCTTCACAGTCCACAGCTACCAAACATAAATGGAATGAAGCTCCCAATTCAAAGACCCTCCCAGCTTCATCACAGTGTCCCATGGTTTGATGTAGTGAAGACAGACAATCTGTTGCAAACGGTAAATCTATGTATTATTCAGAACACTGTTGATGCAGTTGCCAGCCCTGTGAAATCATGCTCTCATTTACGGAATGGCACTTTGCTTTTGGAGACTACTTTTGATTCGCAAGCGTAACAACTGCTTGCTGCTTTGCTACTCCACAGCTACCCTGTTTGTGTCGAGGCCCATAGAACTCTGTAGTCTTACCATGGTGGTACTTGCACTATGCTGCTTGACAGTCTGACAGAGGCCGAAATCCAAACGTACAGTACGTCTGATCAGGGTGGCATTGCAGTCCATCAGGTGACAAAAAAGGTAGATGCCTGTTTAGTGCCCACAAACACTATTTTTCTCATATTTGTTAGAGTGGGAGCATCCGTTCAGGATCAAAGCAGGCTATGAAGCTACCACAGTCCAACAGTACATTCTGAACCTGATGGGGTGCTCCCAGTGTCATCCTTTGAACTACACTTGATTGTGTTGTTAAGAACCGGCCAACTGTGTAACTTGAGGTAGGGATGCTATCAAAGCCTATTCTCTGCCACCTCCTTGCCACTGTATCTACTGCAATTGCGATCATGCCACCTCCTGACGAAATTGTCTCTTATGTCTCAATGAGCAGCTATCTAGGTGGTCTAGGTAAAGGAGAAAGTTCCTTTCCTGGTCACTTACAAGTTAATGGCTAGCCAAAAACCCTGTGTCGTACTGTCAGGCACTTACAATATGGGTCTTGCTACATCTCACTCCATGAAGGACATGGCCATGCAGACATGTGATCTCAAATTCAGCTCAGAGATTGTGAAATCACCTGTGTCATGGTAGCATCGTCATCCCCTTGTCCAGCTGTGCAACAAGCCATCAAAGCCTCGCCACAGGGGAGAAGTCACCAGATACACAACCGACAGGCTGAAAAGGACAGAATAAATACTCCCATGAAGACTTCCTACATCCCTTCAGCCAACCAACACCTGAGACTTCCTCTGCCAACTGGAAAGGATCAAAGAAATCCAACAAAGGCAAACGGTCTTCTCCTTCGCCGACTCAAAGATACTCTTTGATGGTGTCATCATGTATTACCTTCACCTGGCCGGACTCCATGCCGCCAGTGCACCGAGGTGAAACCCCTTGATTTTCTCCTCATCATGTTTGTAACCAACAATGGAATGTTAATAGCTTAGATCCAACAAAGAGGATTTATGGCTTGTTTTCAAATTGCAGCATTCACTTGTACTCTGTGTTCAGGAAACAAAATTGCGTCTTCACAATTTGCATTTTGTCCCGGTCTGTTCTGACTTTCCCCCTGATATTGGCATTATATCTTGTGGGAGATTCATGCTGCTCATATGGGATGATGTGCATTGTCCGTCCATCTCCCAGACTACCTGTCTTCAAACCTTCCTCATTAGAGCTTGCCCCTTTGTATCCTTTACAGCCCTCTATCATTCAATATCACCAGGACAGACTTCCTCCAGCTTATTGGGCAGCTACCCCAGGCATTTATGCTACTCAGGACTTTAATGTGCATAATCCCCTTTAGGGTTCTCCCAGAACCTGTCTGAGAGGTGCCCTCTTGGTTGACCTTTGTAACCAATTTGACCTCTTCTGCCTTAACATAGGACCACCCATGTTCTTATCAGACTGCTCGCATAGCTATTTCCATTTGGACCTATTCTTCTGCACTGGCCATCCTGCCCATCATCTCGAGTGGTCTGTCCTTCCTGACACCAACTAAAGCGACTATTGCCCGTATGCTATCTGATTGGTGACACCTACTCCACCTGCGCTCACACACAAATGGCACCTTAAAAAGCTAACTGGGGGCTTTACTCCTCCCTGGTGACCTTCGATGACAAACATTTCCCCAATTGTGATGCCAGGTAGAATATCTTACAAACATTATCCTTACCACCGTGGAATGTTCCATTATTGTTCTTCATCTATACGATGCATGTCAAACATCTTAGGTCACTATTTTACGGAAATTTAAGCTCTTTTCACTATCACCCTGCCGTCTTCCATCGGAAATGAATGGAGGCAGCTCAAGTGATACACTTCCCTTCTCTGAATCGTGAGGTACAATGCCGCCTATGCTATGAGGGAGCTATACTCTCTTGTGGACAAGCACTTGCTCCTTAATGTATGCAACTGGGCAGAGGGCACGTTTCCCATACCTAAGCCCTGTAAGGTCAAACACATTCTTTCTAGTTAGCACTCCATTTCTATCACCAGATGTGTTTGCAAGGTGATGCGATGTATAATTCATACCTGGGTGGTATGGTGGCTCAAGTCTCGCAATTTACTAACCACTGCACAGTGTGGATATCGAGCGCTCCGTTCTGCAGTTGACCATCTCGTCACTATGTCCACCCATTTCATGAAAGGTTTTCTGCAGAAATCTCAGACTGTGACCATGTTTTTCAATTTGGAGAAAGCCTACATCATCTGCTTCAGGACTGATATCGTCTGTACTATCTACCCATGGGTCTTCCATGGCCGCCCGAACTGTTTCGTTGAGGCAGTTTTCAAAGACTTGAGTTTTCAAGGTCTGTGTGCATTCTGCCTTGTCAGACACCATTATCCCGGAAATTGGTGTTCCTAAATATTCCGTCCTGAGTGTTTTCGCCATTAACCCTACAATGGTCTGTCTTCTGCCGGGTATCTCTGCCTCCCTTCTTGTTGACGATTGTGCCATCTACTGCAATTCTCCACGGACCAGTCTCATTGAGTGGCGTCTTCAGCGATGTCTTAATTGTCTTTACTCATGGAGCGTAGACAATTGCTTTTGTTTTTCCACTGACAAAACCATCTGCTCAGTACTTACAGCAGAGCTCTTTGCCCTGTATCAGGCCACAGAATACATTTGGTGACATAGGCTTTACAGATGTGTCAGACACTCTCAGTGCCCTTCAAAGCCTCTGTGGGCTGTACACCACCCATCCCTTAGTGCAATGGTTCCAGGAAAACTGTCACTTGCTCACTCTTGATGGAGCCACTATGATGTTTATGTAGGTTCATGCTCATGTCGGTGTGACAGGAAATGAGACTACTGATGCTGGTGCCGAGGCTGCTGTCCTTGTACCGCAGCCCACTGGTTCTTACAGTCCCTCTGCTGATCTCTGTGTTGCCGTCTGTCAGGTGGCGGTGTCACTTTAGCATCACTGGTCCTCCCTTCAATGGAACAATGGAATAAGCTCTGGGTTATTAAGCTTCTCCCTGTGGCTTGGACGAACTCCTGTGAGCCCTCGCTCCATGAGGAGGTCATTTTAACTAGGTTGCGTATTGGGCACTGCCTTTTCAGCCATTGCCATTTGTTAAGTGGTGCTCCCCCAGCAAGTTGTGCACATTGGGCACAACTTTTAAATGTCATCCATTTCCCGAAGGAATGGCCTTTTTTTAACCATTTATGTTCCTGTTTGAGTTTGCCATCTGAATTATTGGTTGTTTTAGCAAATGACGCGTGGACTGTCAACCGTGTTTTACTTTTTATCTGTACAAGCAATATGGTGAAGACAATTTAATTTTTATTTCAGGATCTCCGTTTCTCTATGGTGTACTTTATAGACTTTTCTCCACGTCTCTGTTTTTAGCAGTTTTCTCTTCCATCGATTGTGATTAGTGTAGTCATTTTTACATCCTCCCTTTGTCTTTGTTTTCTATAGTTATGATATGTGCTCGTATGATTGTAGTTGCTTTTGCACCTGAAAACAAAACAAATGAAAAGAAAACAAACACCACACAAATTATGTGTAGAAAGTTGGAGTTTTGATATCAGTGTGAAAGATACAAATTCCAATTGGGCATGACAGCAGGGGTACTGATACTCATATGGGGATTTCTGGAAACTCCATTCTGGTCTGTTCTGAGGCCATTTGAAGTGCTGTACAATTTTCAGTCCTTCATCATGTGGTTCTCATTGTGTGATTTTTTCATGTCCTTCATATCTGTTTCCATTTCATAGTAAATGGGAGGAGCTGTCATCAAATTATGTTCCTGATTATGGCTTCTTCATCTTACACTCTCCAAATTGAATTGTTAATGTAAGCGAATGTCAAGCTCAACACAAGCAGCACATCTGTTACATTGGATAGAGAAAATGATAGAGTGTATGCTGAACTCGATGAAATACATGGCAGTAAGAAACCAAATACTGGGTTGGTGTATATGTTCGTAGCATTTTTGCATGTTTGATAAACACAAGAGATACACTTAAGAGACTTCAGTCACCAGTAATGTATTCTCCTTCACTTTTTACAACAGTTTTCTCATCACCAGTGACAATACAGGATAGGAACGGTTGGTTCTCTTCATTAGCCAATTGAAATTGATCAAGCAGAGAGGCACATATGTCCACCAGTTGATTTTTGTGATGTTGGCTTTGAGCACGCGAACCCTGAAATACAGTTTTCGAATATTCCCCTTTGCTTGCAGATGTAACATATGGTGGAATGATCACACTTAATCATATTTCCCTGTTCTCATGTACACTAACATGGATCATTGTGTGTTAATGTGGTCAAATGATCTTTATTAAACCCAAAGGTCTTCCTGAATGTAGAGTATCACTAGTGTCGAAACGATCATTCTTAATACGAGAAAAGCATTTTCTTGCTGTGCTGTGTCCAATGGCATTATTCCCATACATGGCACAAGTGTTCCTGGCTGTCCATGCTGCTGTAACCCCTCAGCTGAACTCAAACAGAAGAATATGTCAGAAATGTTCAGATTTCTTCTCTTGGCGCTCCATTTTCTCATGTCCACAACTACACTCTCTGTCTCCAACTGAAAAAATTACTATATATAAACTCAGCAAGCAATGGTGAACCTCAAATAAAAGACAAGCAATCAATAAATCCATAGCACTTGGAATAACAACATGCAAAACACAAATGCTATGAAATTATACCCCAGCTTAATACCTGTTAAGGCATGGTGTGAAGGCATAAGTACAATACAGTTCAGAAAGCATACACAAGATTTCCAGCTGAAGCTGGTACATGGCTGTATAAGGTGCATTTGCCCACTAGTTTTTTGGCTGCAGGTGATAAAGGTGTTGGACTGAGGTCGGGGTCCCAGAGTGGGGGCATAGAACAGCTGACCAGAATGATGCCAAAATCAGCACACGTACCAACACACTCTACCTTAATGGTGGCGGAGGTAGTGTAACGTGTATGTTACTACAAACCCTTGCTGCTTTGGGTGAAGAGTGACCAGATCCCAGTGCATCTGTGGTGTGATGATGTCAACACATCGATAGTTTTTAAAGCGGTCATCTTGGGTGCGAACAGTTCCTGGTTTGTGTGATCTGGTGAGTAGGAATGGATGTCATGTGAGTGCAGAGATGCACATCTTCTGGCCTCCCCTATGAGAGTGGAGGACCATAGCACCACGTAGGAAGGGGTCATGTCCACGTTGGACTTCTCTTGGTGCTGTGAACTGGAAAGCTGCAGTGTCTGGAGGTAATGTAGGTGGTGCCAGCAGGTGGATGGCTGCCACCAGCCTCAGTGTAGGAGGCAATGTATCACTGTAGGAGGCACCTACAGGCACATGAATGAAATATCAGTGTCCCCCTCCAATGAGAGAAGCCACTGCAGCTTGTGGGGACCAATTAACTGGCGAAGGAGCCAGAGATCATTATGGGAGGGTAGCCAGACACGGTCCGGATGGCATGCTGCACACGGTGAACTGCGATGATGGCAGATGAGGCACCCACGTGGTGGTTAGCACAGGGGCGTGTGTACCATGCTAGGGCAAAGCCAATCATAGTGGTACACCACGAGCACTCATCAGCACACACTGTGTACACACGGCACCCACACTAGCTGTGGACAGTGCCTGCAGTCCGTGGGGATCTATACTGGTGTTCCGGGTACCCCTGTCTGGCAGCAGGAGGGGCAGCAGTGTTTGCAGCTGCTGGCTGTGTGTGTGTTTGGACCTACTCTTGCCCACAATTGGAGTCATTCAGTAAGAACTGAGAAAAATGTGAGGGCCTCCTTTGTCAGAAATTCTGTGATGTATTTGCCCATTTGAGTTTTGATAGTTCACATGAGGTGTTTTGCTTCACCATTGGAGTCTGGATGAAAGCAAAGAGCCACAATGTTCCAGGGGTTATTGTGTGAGTGAAAATAATTAAAGGAGTTATTCTCAATTGGAGGACCATTGTCTGAAACTACTGTACGAGGTACCTCTGTCAGAAGAAATTTATGACAGCACCTTGCCAGTTGGACATGCTGTGTTAGATGGCCAACAAGCAACATATGGAAGCTTGGGAAAGGCATCGACAACCAATAACCAAAAAATGGCTTTAGAGTAAAGGTCCGACTAAGTTGACATGGATTCTTTTCCAGGGTAGAGTGGTGGCTCGCTGAGGTAGGGGGGGGAGAGGGGGGGGGGGACAGTTCACGGTGCCCTCTATCGATTTGAACACTTCCATAATGCTGTGACTGGGTGCTCTACATTGTGATTGGTACCTGTCCAGAACATGTGCAGATGTGCCAAGTGTTTAGTTTGGTGGCCTTTCTGATGACCTCAAAGTAACAGGTTGAGAACCTCCCTAAGTAACATCATCAGAATCATGGTGAGTGTAGTACCCTCTTCCACTAAGACGAGATTGACACCATCTAACAGAGAAAGATGATGATGGAAAATGTGCAAGTTCCACAAATGGCCAGACAGGTGGCCTGGCAGACAGTCAGGCTGCCCATGTCAGATTGTGCACACAGCTTGTTTAAGCCCTGGGTCCACAGCTACTGCAGATCCAGATCTGGAGCTACTACAAGGGAAACTATCACTGGCCTGTCATGCATCTTTAACAATCTGAAAACCCAACAGATCTTCCCAATCAAAGGATGGATGGAGCCCTTATGGGCTCTCAAGGCAATGCACCAGCATTTACATGCTGTTACATGAGGTGGAAATTTTTTATTGACAAAAATTGGATTTGTCAGATAAAGCAGATGATGGGGTAAACAAGGAAACTGACAGATTGACATGTGGCGAAGTGGAACTTCATTGCCGTATTAGAATATGTGAAATTTTTTTGGTGCATAGACTACTATGAGGGCATTTTTTCAAATTGCAAATAGTGCTTCTGTGCTATGTTAAGTGTTTTGGATGCATAAATGATAGGTTGCTCTGAGCCGTTTGCATGACATTGGGGCAGAACTTCCACCACCCCATACTAAGACGTGTCTGTGGGCAAGACTAGAGATTTACCAGGATGGAAGGTGAGGAACATAGTAAAGTTTGTTTTAAAGTTCCACAAAGGTGTGCTCACAGGTGAGAGACCACTTAAAAGGAAAAACTTTATAAAGGAATTGGTGCAGAGCGTGTCCCAGAGTGGCTGCACCTGAAATAAACTGGTGATAGAATGCTATCTTTCTGAGGAATGTGTGTAGTTCCTACAAATTGGTCAGACAGGTCAGAGCTGTAATAGCCGTGGCATGTTGTTCTGGGCTTGGACACCGTTCATGGAAATTTAGTGTACAAGATACACAACAGAGGATGGGATAAATGTGGCTCAGTTAGATTACACTCGAGACACTGTTCCAAATGATGAACAGAGACTGAAGGTTACATAATTGTTCTTTAGTTGAAGTGCCTGTTACTGCAATATTGTGGGAACAGATGATGCAGCAAGAAACATTGGCCATATGTTGCTCTGGTAAGCATTGAAATTTTGGTGTGGGCTAGCTACTCCAAACATTAAATGTTCATATCGACAAAGACCATAGGCGTGCTTACTATGAGAAATTGTTTCACTGTGTCCTTCAATGGAACCTGCTGGGAGACCATAGCCCAGTCAGTTTCAGAAAATAATTAGCACAATTTTGCAAGTAACTCATCAGCTCATGGCACAAGGTATGTGTCAGTAACAGGACTCTGGTAAATTTGATGTCTCCACAAAGTTCATACTCATTCACATAAGAACATGAAAAAAATACAGCGAAGCCAACTTGTTCGATTGATGTATACTGTGAAGTTGTTCACACACCATAATCCCTCAGAAAACAAATCCGAAAATTCAGAACACAATTAACCTAGGTCTTGATAAGGAACCAGATCTGAAAAAAAGGATACATATTTTCATTAATAGAAAATTCAAAAGTAACAAAAGCATGCAACACAAACAAATTTTCAGTGTCAGTATAATTAACAAGCAAATACATATCTGCAGTCCGTTCAACCACGTAAGCTGTGATGGACATAAACTTAGTGAGAACTGGAATATGCTGTTTGTTTGTAGCTTACCACATGGCATTTGATGGTTGCTGATGGTGGGAGCCCATGTGTTTGTGGGTCTAAGAGTAGAAGATAACGGTTTCTTCAGTGCAAACACCTCAATAAAAAGTTTATTCTGACCTGCAGACAATATGAAATAGAATGAATGTCAACGTCCATTTATATCAAGGAAGGCTGGGTGTGACAAATTGAAGCCATGTGGTTTCCGTTACACCACAACACTCACCATTTTGCGCATACAGTCTCCTTGTGCTGCACAAAGCGATAGGGATTTGTCTGAAATGCCTCATGGTCTGCTTCTCATGGTCATCATCAGGTTTGTCCGTCTCAGCTAAGCTTTCCAGTTTGAGGGGCAATGACTTCCTCATCATCTGGAGAATTAGTGCCATGTGCTGAAGTGGTTCACTGTATATGATGGTATGTCGCCTGGTGCTTCGATTTGGCAGGCTACTCCATGGGGGACATAAAGGGACTGACCAGTGTTAAAACTTCTTCTGAGGACAGATCCTCACATTGAAGGGTTCTCTGATGCACTTCCTTATTGGGCACTAGGCAGACGGTCACATCATCAACTGTAAAGTCTTCGTAAGATTCTTTGGAACATTTAGTAACAAAGTGATACTTACAGCCCTCAAACCCTTCAGCTTCGATACCTAATCCTGATAAGACTGACGTGACTACATGGGTACTTGTAAAACTGTACACAAGCGACACTGACATGGATGCCCTCGTGACTATAAGATGATGACAAACTACACTTTTCATTAAAAGTCTGAGGCCAGTTCATTTAAAGCGCAACTGTTGTTGCACACATGAGTGGAATCCATGACAATAACAAACACTTAAGTTTCTTTGTCCATTATCCTGAATGCAATAAGGTGTTGGTGTAGCTATTTTTCACAAGTTTCGCTTCTTCAGCAGAGTCGTCATGTGACAGAAAGAAAACATGGTGGGTGCACCTGTGATGGTGGAGCCTGAACCATCAATATAGTCACTAGTTTTTCCAAGGTGACCATAGTAAATTGCTGCTGCCAGACAAGTGGTTGAGTTACCACATTCATGGGTAAGATATGAGAAGAAACAGTCATGGAAATTGAGTGCTTGAATTTTCTGCTTGTTCCATCTTGTTTTCTAACTCCGAACACAATACAAGGTGTGGCTGTTATAAAAGGACTAGTTAGTGAGCCAAGACGTGTGAGCATAAGCACGAGGTACGCGGCTATATGAGAAGCATTAGACCATCAGGGGCAGCTCTCTTTCGGCTGCAGGCAATTGAGGTCCAGGCTTGAGATCAGTGGCGTCTGTTCAGGACCCAGAGCAGTTGAACAGTGTGCTACTCAAATGAGCGATAGTGGTGGCAGAGGTGCAGCAATGTCCAGGTTCCCACAGACTTCATATATGATTTCATTCCATATCATACAGACTCTGGTTTCACTACATGATCTGTGTACTCATTTATATATTTGTTCCTGCTCATAAATCTGAGTTCAAGCTGCAAGATTTAAATGCTTTGTAAGTAAATTGCCCATATTGACACTGTTCTCTTTTGCATGCGATTTTCATCTTTTCTCATTTGTAATGGAAAAAATCCACATTAGCTGCTTTTGACAGTATACATATGCATCTTCAGTATATTTTGTCACAGAGTGGATACGCTATTCTGCTTTTGAATGGCTTTCCTTCTTGACACTGAGTTTGCTTTGCAATCTTGTTGACTAAATCATTCTTCGATGTAACTGATAAAAATGCATCAGCAGTTAATCAATCATTGACCCATGTTTGTGACTTCTGTTCACAATAGGATTTTGGAGTGTATACTGTGTTCAAACACTGTGCATTACTTCCTGAGGTTGAAGTGCTAATTGTCTTTCACAAGAAGGGAATTTCCTGAATCCATGCTATCTGTCAATAGACAATTTTCTTCAAGGTAATGCGTACTATCGACTGGGCATCTCATATCAGTTCCATATTTGGAGGTTTCCAAAAGGCTTTGCATAATGTTCCTTACAAGTAGATTCTAAGGAGATTGTATGCAAATGGAGTACTGTCGCATTCCTGTGGCTGGATTCGCAAGTGATATATGGTGTTCATGAACGAAGTGTAATAGGTGCCCTACCAGTCCTAAGATGTATAAAAATGGTTTAGGACCAGTCCTCTTGAAATTTTTCGTAGATGATACTGATATTAACCATCTAAGAAAGGCATCACGGTATTAAAACAAATTGCAAAATTATTTAGTCTAAATATCTGTATGGTGTGAAGAGTGGCAATGTGACCCAAATAAATAAATTAATTAATTAAGTGTGAGGTCATTCACATGAGTACTAAAAGAAATCTGTTTAATGCCTACTTATCTTGTAGAACTGACAACCTTTAGATTGATGTGATTTCTTGTGTAATCGGAATTTCAGTCTTGAACAACTTAAATTGAAACAATAACGTTGTTTGGAAGCCAAGCCAAAGACTGCATTTCATTGCTACAACATTTAGTAGATACTCAAGTGTATTCTTGTGGTGTATAGGATCCTTAACAGATAAGGCTGATGGAGGAAACGGAAAAAGTTTAAAGAAGGCTTTTTGTTTTGTAGTACCACAAAATGATGCAGAGTGCAGGGGTCAAGGGACATGGAGGGGGAGTTAATGTCACTGCCATGACAATTATCATATATCAATCATTAAAACAAATGCTTTTTTTTGTTGAAGTGAGATTTATGTACAAATTTGGAAATATTTGGTTGACACCCACACACAGAGAAATTATGATTGTAATAACTTAAATCTTTCCATGTGGGCTCTAGGGCAGATGGCCTTTGTAGTCTGGTCCCTTCAGTCCCCACAAACCAACCAACTGTGTGGGTTCTGAACTCGCTTAAGCCTTTGCCTCTCCTGCATGCCACTGGAGAGAGAGTCTCACTCACATTGTTTGTCTACCATTCCAAATAACCCTCTGACAATCACTAGTGCAGCATGTCATCGATCTACATTTACATGACTACTACTTGCATTAAACAACATCAGTCTCCACAATGGGGCCTGCCGTTTCACAGATAGCTTGATGAGTAGAGAGCAGACTGATATAAGTCGCTCCTCTAGCCTGCTCTGCTGCAGACTGAGTAACTGTACTGGAAATGAGTAGTTTTTATGCAAGGCTGCTGTGTGTTCGTTATCCACCTGGTCTGCTTTGCCCATACGATTAACATTGGGTCATGATGGAGCATTCAGGAAAGCTACATTTCAGTCGCTCTTGCTACTGTATTTCATAGCATCAGTATACTGCTGTTGTGTCTGATTTAAATTTTCTTGCTTAATAGTTTACAGTCAACAGAATGACAGCACCTCCCTCCTAAGATATTTTGCCCCATAGGTATCTGACAGCACAACTCATATGGTATGCAGCAATATATACTGTAATCTGGGCATAATTACAATATTGACAGTCTTCACAAACTGAAAATCCACTCTATTACTGTGGTCAGGCCTGCTTTCCTCTGCTTCATGAGTTTCCAGGGAAGATGTCTGAATTTTTACTTGGCTGCACCAATATATTATTTTGCAGTGCAGCACATCGTAGCAGAGTGGTATCAAGACTCTAGTAGAAGACTTACATGTATCAGCTGGCTATCTGTTGTTCAATATCATTTCAATGTTCAATATTTTTCAGATGTAAAAGAATCGGGTATCGGATTTCACTCATTAAACACCAACAGTAAGGCACTTCAAACTGTACAATGGATGTTTACCTCACATGCAGAAAATGTCAGGCTTCTGCCACATTCACCTCGTGCCAGACATTGGAAACATTTTGTATGTACAAAATCAGTATTTGAGACAGGAGTTAATCCTAGCATTGATTCAGGGTTCATAATTGAGATGATTCACGAACTTGAAAAACAAGAGTATGCGACCTGAACAAGGTTACTATTGATGGGGTCTCCACAGGAGTAGTGAGAGATAGCCAGATTCCCTTTCTTTGTATTGTGAAGAGGACCACCAGCTCTCTGCTAATGGGGCAATGTGGTATCCAGACATAGAGTGCATGGAAGTCTGCTCAAGCGAGGTTGTTGTCTGATCTAAACCAACATTGGAACTGAGGTGAGTCATTCAATTTGTAAAATCAAAATGTGATGGCAAAGCATTCAGATTTGTGTATGTAACCAAGCAGCTCAGGTAACTTGCCATGATCTCATGTTGTGTGACAGTTTCTGGATTGTACCATGACTGAAGCATATGGAAGTGATACACCACACTGTGTTGGGCAGATGTGTATGCTCTGGATACAAACTAGAGGTCAGTATTTGTGCATCATATTTCTGTACCGAGATTTTTGCGTCAGTATTAATTGCATGTATGTCATAAACAGCATTGATCAAATTATTTGAATAGCCTGAAAGGTCAGGCATAACTGTCACAGTACGTGCAGTGTATAGCATTTGTGTGTGTCAGCTGATCAATTGATGTAGCAGAATAATACAAGAATAGGATATATGTTGCTAACATTGAGGTGTCAAGTAGGGACAGAGCACATCTCCTTCTGCTTGGCGGTAAAATACTTAAGCCAAATGGCATATGTTTATTATACAAATTATTTCCTGATTTTGATGACATGTAATTTTGATTTAGCCTGAAATCCATCCATAATTAACATTCATGGTACCTTTGGCGTTTGAAAAGACCAAAGAAAGATTTTGTTGCCGTAATGAAACATTTTTTAAAGCATTAGTTCGTCATCACTTACTAGTCAATTGAACGTTTTGAAGGATCTCTTTTATAGTATTCTCCTCGTATTGTAATATTGATTCCAAATCCGCTACGTGGAGGTGAACATTTTCATTTGCAGGTCTGGAGCCAATGACGTATTTGATAACAATTTCAATAGTATCCTTGTGTAGAAGGTACTTCAAGGGCTGAACTACTAGTCATGAAAATATGAGTGATGCCATCCTTTTTGCATTGCTCATCTACTTACACTAAAATGCATTATGTTAATCTGGTGTGTTAATGTTAAGTCACTCTTTTGTTATTAACAAACAGCATGATTTTCAAGCTATTACATAGCAAAATGCCTTTGTCAGTGTACTACCTCCAATAAGATTTCAACAGATGAGTGTTTAAGGAAACCCATATGCTCTTGCTGTTACCTGCTGGATTCAGAAAATGTTTTATTTAATACTTTTTTGCTGTATTATAATCACAGCTACAATACACGTTGCAGATTTTTTGACAGCTTTGATGTTATTCTGAAGCGAACAACTAGTCTTAACTGTTTAGTAATTTTGATAAACTGGTTGCTTATACAACCCATGAATCATGACAACCTGAACACTGGAATGTGGATCAACTGCTAAGTAGGGCAAGACTTCAGATGCATAAAGGAATTTCATTGCATACCTGGAAGATGTCATACATTTACTGTTCGGGGTCATAGTTGTGAAAGTAAGAAAATCCTTTTCTAAGTGTGTGATTTGGTTTAGGGGAGGGGGCTTGTAAAGTGAATACATGGGCACTGTCATCTGACTTCCATGTTATTCTCTGCTTCTGCTTAACAGGCCACACACAAGTATAGAAAGTGTTCTGTCATAATGTTTTAAACCTGCACAAATATGACCTGTGGTTTTATCTTCCACACTGGTTACCCTGTTTGTCCATTTTAGTGAAAGAAAACTGTAGAGAGCATTAGTTCTGCTTCTGTAGCATGTCAAATCTTTCTAGTTCCACTTCTTTCACCACCTCCCTCTCCTTTGGTTGGTATTTTGCAGTACAAACCTCAAGATTGAGATGGTCTATAATTAAGAAGCATCACCATTACCAGTGTCATCCTGAGTTGTTTTGAAGACCTCAGCAGATTGTTTATGATCAAAACATGGCATTCTGATCTCACCTGTATGTCCATCAAAGGATACTGGCTCATTTTGTGATGTAGATGCATTGAGAAATGCATCCCAACTATACTCAGATAGAAACTGCTTGATAATTAACACTTCATGTGTTGGCGTTGGTTTCCTCCAATCAGAGCACTCAATATCATGCCCAAACCGTTTGCTGTTGCCAAACTATCAGAACAATTGGTCAGTTGACTTCCAATTCTTTGTCCGGCATTTTTCCTTGATGTATTTGGATCCTGAATCCTAGATGTGGCCCATTTATTTCGTATTTCATCACATGTGATAATCGCCAGCCCCAACCCCTGCCCCTCACATGCAAGATACTAATTAAATACACACATTTCATGCACAGCAGTAACCACACCACTGGATCATTCTGCACAAGATGCAATTTGGCACAGCAAGCACAGTTGTTGTAATTACAGAGATTGGCTTACAATAGATAAGCCTCAAACAACATTGTGCAAAGTCAAATTTTTAAAGCGTTATGTTCAGTCATCATTGTGACAGGGTCAGCATAGTCATAGACATAACCAGACAATGTGTAACAGAGTAGCACATTAGTTAGCATAAAAATTTGACATGTAGAATTCCATAGGTTCAAACACTACCAAATACAGTGAAATTTGTTTGTTTCTAAATGTAATCTGAAGACTTTGATTGATAGTTGTATTACATTAATTTGTTTACATGTAATTGTTTATTTGTGACAGCTGTGTCATTTTCATTGTCATATTGACCTTTCTATTTTGTCTCATTTCTCTTTCTGTCATTCTTTTGTTGTTTGGCATTTACAAGTGCCGCATATAATCTGAAACCAATTGCCAACCAGGAATGCTCATTGATTGGTAACATGCAGCTCTTGTAGGCAGTGTGAGGCTAGTTTCAGGCAACCAGTGATGGTGAGATATTACAGTTTGCTTTTAGCGATGATACTGAAATTTTTCTGCTTATAGACTTTAGCCTGAAATGTCGTGAACAAAGCAATCATGATTTTAGATTGCAATTGATGATCACAATTTTATTGTAAACATGGCAGATCACAACGTTATGGTTAAGAGAAATTAGGAATTTGAACTGTAGCAGATGACATGTTTTGTAGCCCGTAATTTAGTCATTGTTCACTTAAAATTAGCTGTTGACAGAGTATCTTGCATTTCCGATATACCTCACTGCAGCTACTTTGAAAATTGCTCTTGTTACACATTAACAGCCCTTGCCACCCATAAATGAGCAGCAGCAGGCTGCTGATGTGACAGCAGTGCAGCAGAAAGTGACAGACGTAAACTGTTTTAAGTTTAATCGGACTGTGGTTGCAATATCTTGTCTCAAAACATGGTTTACAGATTTTGTCCTTGTTGTCTTCAGTCCAAAGACTGGTTCAATGCAGCTTTCTTTAACAATGCACAAATGCTATTTACTGTCAGTTCTATTTTTGCACTGCTGAAATTGAATATTGCTTGTTCTTCATTTAAACTACTGTTAAAATTATGTGTTGGGTAAGAACTGCAATAATGAGGAAAGTTGCTGCTAACTTAGGTAATTGCCACATGTAGTTCAAAGTAATTGACATTCAAACTTTTCTCCTCCCTCACAATCGTCCTCTTAACTTTCGTTATTGGTTGTGATTGGTTTGGCAAGATACCATCTTTCTCACACCTACCAAATGCGATATCACTAAAAGAGTGAAACTGGTTATTCATTATCTCTGTCCTCTATCCTCGCTGTCATGTCAATTACAACTAGACTAGTCACTGTTGTGAGAGACTTTCTCTTGTAGGATTATTTCCTGGGTTCACAGGTGTAACCTTAACAATATTTACACCAATGTATGCCACTGATCTCTCCTGGTTGTGGCTGTTTTTACTTAACTTAACTGAATTAATTATTTTTATGCTTTTGTGGGGGTACAAGAGCCCTTGTGTGTGGCAGTTGGATGGTATATAAATTTCGTAACTGAGTGAGATTCAGTTATTTGGTCTGTATGGCTGAAGCAAGACAGTTGAGTGTCCTCAGTAGCTAGTCAACGTTATCAGTCAGGAACCAAATTTAACAAATTCTGGTTCTTGTAGAAGGCTTTGTAATGCTTAAATATCATCCTTGCAATGGTTTTCTGGTATCATGTGCCTTATCCTTACAAGTAACTTTGTCAAATATGTGATAACCAGTTTCACAGGATTACATGTATTGTCAAAAACTATGATTTCTTTTGAACCATGTATCCGAGGAAATGGGCAACACTTTTAAAATGTCAGATTGCTGGAAATTTCTGAGCATCAGCTTATATTGGTTGTAATCAGTCGGTCAAAAGGAACACATGAGAGGACATGTGACACTTGTAAGGAAGAGGCCAAATGCTGATACACAATTTTCCTTCTAAGGAACTGCACATCAACCTTGAGTTTGACTCCTCACTGGCTCTCCTGTGCCGTACCTGTCACAAACTGTTCTATCCAAGGGCTGAAAATCATTGAAGTATTATACCTGCAAGTTTCTTGTGATCTCTCAAATTGTACGACAAATATTTTGCCTCTGAAAAAGATTGTACTCATGGGAGGCTTGTAGAATGTTGGGAGTCATGTTGTTCCTTATGGCACCCATCATTGCTTGCTACCATTGTGGTATCGTCTGTTGATGACCAATTTTTTGTTCCACATCCTTCATTTGAAATGGAAGAACATTGATGAAATTGGGTTCTGAGTCGGATGGCATGTGGGATCTGGCACCCCTGGCATCATCATGGGGTAGCATTCTCCTGAGAGCACTTGTTTTATTTCTCTTTAATTACTTTAAAGTACTGGAAGACTAGAGGGCTTACCTGCTGTGGTGATACGATCTGACGAGGAGCCAGCAGCTGTGGGACCTATAGTCCATGACTCATTCAGCCATTGGCATTTGTCAGGTCACTGTGCAGCCTATTGGTTTTGTTCGTAGTAGTAAAATTGAAACTGAAATTAGGCAAATGAAACTACAGTTGTGTATGTCTTCTCCAATGGTTTTATAGTAGCAAACTAGATTCCACTTGATACTATTTCAGTACAGCTGGGAAGTCTATGCAATGCTGTTAGTTTTTGGGGAATACCAACTGGGCTGTGGCATGAATGGGAATTTGGATTGAGGAGGGAAGCGTGCAAGATAATCAGTGCAGTTATGCAAAACCACTTTGCCAGGTTATTAAATGTAGTGGTTAGTGCATCTGCATAACGAACAGGAGGCCTGGGATCAAATCCTGTCATTCATAATCAATTTTCATTCGCCATTTCAGTCTCCGTGTTTGAGGCCACTGGAACTATATAGTTTAATTTGAGTAAATTATGTTGCTTTAGTGGTTCTACTACTTATGTAGGTGTCTGGTTGTGTAACCTTGCATTGTGCCCTAAAGAAATATGAGAATTGTAAGGGAAAGTCAATGACTAAATATCAAAACACAAATAAATGTCAAATATTAAACCGGATGATATGGTAACAGGCTATTAGGACGGGGATGTACTGACAACTACAGAGGCTAATATTATACACAGTGTAATAAATGTAATTTGAAATACCAGTGCAGTCAGAGGAAGCAGAGCATGCACAGGCAGCATTGAACATGTGCCAGTGTCCTTGTGCCGTGTGCCGCAACGTCAAGAGGAACAAATTCCTCACTTTTAATACTGCTGAATTGCAATTCAGACTGACTTCAAAGTTCAGTATCAAAAGTTAGTTTTTGGAATGAATAAACATTACCAAGTTGCAAACTAATGCACTGAACACTTCAGCACACAGATTACACATCATACGCTGAAGCTCTTATTATCTTACCCAGCCAAGAACGACGACCAAAGGACGACAATACGTGCTCTATCTGCTCCCTCCTCCACTATCTTGTCACTGGCATCTTTCATCCATGGTTAGCACATGCCTGTCCACCATTCCAAATTTAATAAGGATTTTCAAATGTTGCAAATGTGAAGAACACAGTTGTTCAGATACCAGTAATTGGACACCATTTCCTTGTAGGTACATATTGTTAAGATGCTAACATAAATACATTTTATATTCTGCATGAACTGAAAATTTTATAGCCACTCTGCATACCATTGTTATTTTTCACTTGCTTTACTTATCTATCTGTAATGTAAATAATAATCCACACATTTGTGATTGAATGAACATAAAAGCAAAAACGTGTTAAATGTGGTAAATGATGGAGGTGCTGCCAGTGAACTGGACACAGTAGTGACACAAGTCAACACCATAGAGATGGGATATAAATGCTACTACTTTTTCCAGGTTTCAAAATAAGAGTGGGAGGTGAGAGATAAAATTTTTGGCTTTCACATTTGTTAATTAAGCTCACACAATTTGTTGATTGTGGAAGGGGGGGGGGTGATTGAAAATGTGGCTGAACATATTATGTCAGTTGTGTTCACAAAGCTCCTACTCTTCTATCATTGAGCACAATTTTTTTTTACTTTTTTTTGTACAACAAGAAAATAGTGCTGGCATTAAAAGCAACATCTGCATCAGGATCACCAAATTTTTTTTTATTCCTCTTAAGAATTTCAACCACCACCTGCTCCCATCTGATATTACATAGAAATTTTTCTATAAGGTGCTTACCTCCTAAATCTCTCACAAGATTTATCACTTGCTTTTGCTGAGATATTATTTTTGTTGTAGTGGTATACACTGAATTAAAAATCACACTGTTCAAATGCTAACTCTCAATGAGTTTGGTATGCTGTTCATTGATTCTTACTAAATTGGTAACTATAGTGTTTTATTATCTATAGCAATATGACATCCTAGTAACAGCAAAACTTTGCCATGGAAAGTTTTGTGGTTGGCAGGAGAGCCAACACCGTGTTACTAGAGGAGGCCAAAAGGCATGCGATTCAGCTGATGCAGGCTGGCGTGAGGTCTGGAACAGGACCAGGAAATTAGAATTTAGAAACAACAGATGTAGCTGGTGGAATACTTAACTTTAATCCATTAATGATGAACGTCAGTTTTGATGGTACATAGTTCACAATATCAATAGTAACTGATAATGGCGCCTTGCTAAGTCGTAGCAAATGACGTAGCTGAAGGCTATGCTAAACTAACTTCTCGGCAAATGAGAACGTAAGTAGGCAGTGTACTATCGCTAGCAAAGTTGGCTGTACAACTGGGGCGAGTGCTAGGAAGTCTCTCTAGACCTGCCGTGTGGCGGCGCTCTGTCTGCAATCACTGATAGTGGCGACACGCTGGTCCGACTTATACTTCTGGACTGCGGTCAATTTAAAGGCTACCACCTAGCAAGTGTCGTGTCTGGCGGTGACACCACAGAAAGTGCATCTCTGGCAGTATCTACGTACTTCCTCTCCCAGTGAGTGAGTGAGTACATGAGTCGTAAATGCCACAGTAAAATTTCTAATGACTCTGTTACCCTCATACTTTTGTGTCCCAAGGCAAAACTGAATGGAATCAGTACCAATGTAGAAATTTCACTTAAATCGGGATGATAAGAAGTACCAGTGCCTCACACTGCTGGTTATTAATTAACTTAAATCCTTCTTGATAATCCTTATTCCATTTCCAGATGGAGATAGGCTTGTTTATAATGTATATGTTTCACAGATTTTTGGTTGATATCAGGTAATGCAGCACACTTTCCAAAGAAATTAGAAGTATTCTCAATGTTTTTGGACCTACTTAGGGTTATTAAAAAAAATTACAAAGAAACTGATGCAATTTTTTTTCCAAAGTGCTTCCTCAAATTGAGGTACCATTTAATCCAATGTTATACATTTGAAGGAGACCAAATTTTTACCAGATATGCATGACATGATGGCTGAGGTGCTAGACCTATTTAATTCCACCTATTATGTATATTACAAGGATAAAAAAATCACATTACATTTTAATTTTTACAATTTTTATCCTAATTAAATATTATGTTTCCTATAATTTAGTTGATTCTGCAATAAAGAGCAATGGTATATAGCTTTAGGAAATATTTGTACCTGGAATCTGAAAGATACAGCTTGTGGGAAATTCCTAATGAAGATATGAGTCCAATTAAACTGTGCCTCAGAATATTCCTGAGGCATAGTCTTCATCCTGCAGCATTTCTTCATCTTCAAGCTTTTTCTTGAATTTCCTTTCAGCACTTCTTGCTTCTTCGGTAACTTCAAGTGCTGAATCTTTCAGCTTCATGCATCCGTTGTCTGTCGTACACAAGCAATTGATCTTCCATATTAGAGCCACATTGTATGCCTAAATTTGTCAGGACCTCCAACCTTCCTATCACTCCATCATTGAAACATATCACTGCATCTAGCACACCAACTTTTCATGTAATTAGTCTTACAAAAACATTCTTGGGTAATCTTTCCCATATGCAATAGTTGAAACTTTCATTTGTATTCTGAGTGCCCCCATGAAGACATTTAATAACAAAAAAGGGTCACTCAGATCTCTGAAAATTTGTTTTATATCATTCATAATAGGCTCAGGAAGCGAATGTTTATGATGGTATATTTGACGACTTTCTTTTGCTTTTTAGTAACCACACCAAGAATCTGCTCCTCTAGGGCAAAGACCATGAACATGGTGGTCATCTCTGGACAACTCATGAAAGTGGCCCATGCAGCTTTTCATATTGCTGTAACATAATTCAGAGGTGCAGTTCCACCCCCCCCCCCCCCCCCCCCACACCCTTCGGGTCCAGGGGTTAGAATAGGCCCGAGGTATTCCTGCCTGTCGTAAGAGGTGACTAAAAGGAGTCCCTCCCCCTCAAGGGGGTAGTTAGCGCTTGCATCAGGAGACGGATGGTTCCACGACCTATATTTGCGGTCATTTTGGTTTTTCACTTCTTCTTGTTTCTTCCTTCCTTTGGTTGGTTCCTTTCTTTGTTCTTCTCCATCTCACTGTCTTACTTACTCTTTCCCTTGCCTTCTTCTCCTTGCCTTCTTCTCCTTCCTTCTCTGGTCTCCGCCTCGGCGTTTGAGACAGTCTGTCCTCTCTCTCCCTCTGTCTCTTCTTTTTCCTCTTTTTCCTCTTTTTCCTTCCTCCCTGTGCATGCCTGAAGGCCGACCCACGCGTTTGCACGTGTAGCCGGTGATGGAGTAACGCGTAATTCCCCACCCTGGGTAGACAAGTAAAGCACGCACGTACCCCCTAGTAAAGGCCAGGCCCAGGGAGGGGTGGTTGCCAGAGATGATATCTTCTGACCATGCCAATTGGTCCCTCCGTCTGTTTCTCGGGAGGTGTGACCTGAGGTGTAAACATTCATTCACCTAAGGCGGGAGTGCCCCCTGTACACGTTTCCTGTCTGGGTGGAGGCTCACCGCACTTTGAATTCGTCTCGTGGTGTGGTTTGTACTAGATCACTCGACGGATTGACTGACGAGGAGATTCAGTCTTTCCTTGCTGAGCAGGGTGTGACGGCTGTCCATAGGATCATGAAAAAGGTCAACAATGGCCTTGTACCGACCTGGACACTTTTCTTGACCTTTGATAGTGTTCACTGCCGTTGCGCATCAAAGCGGGCTACGAGGTTATTTCTGTTCGCGCCTATGTCCCGACACCTACGCACTGCTACCAGTGTTAGCGTTTTAATCACACTCGCCAGTCTTGTTCCAATGAGGCCCCTCAGACACAAGCACCTTCATCAGCTTCTGCCAGGACGAAGACCCTGAAGTCAGATGCATGGGCCTTCAAGAAGGAACCGTCCCGTGCAGACTTCCGACGTACCTTGAACTCCCAGCCATCGACCAGTACTTCCACTAAACGACCTTCCAAGAAGACTCAGAGGAAGCACAGTTCTCCTTCTCCGCCATGGTGCATTTCTTCTCCTGCGCCACCCAGCAGTTGCCGCCCTAGGCCGTCATTCATTTCGCCTGGCCGCACCGCTGGTAGCCGAACATCTGGCCGTTCACCTGCAGAGAAAGCTTCCCCTCCCGGCCATCTTAACAAGATGGCCGATGAACCTATAGAACCAATGGACGATGACTGTCCACCTACTGATAGCGGCGGCAGTGCTCGCTCGAAGCCAGGCCCTCAGTGGCCTTTGAGGTGACCCCTTCTTTCATCTTCCTTTTCTTCTCACGATGGCACTTATTCACTGGAATATTCGCAGCATTCGCTCCAACCGAGAGGACTTGAAGTTGTTGCTCCACTTGTACCGTCCGCTTGTCGTAGCCCTCCAGGAAACATAGCTACGCCCATGCGATCAAATTGCCTTGGCATACTACACCTCTGTGCATTTTGACCTACCCCCTGTGGCAGGTATTCCAGCTCATGGAGGGGTTATGTTGCTGGTCCGGGATGATATTTACTACGATCCCATCACATTGCACACCGGCCTGCAGGCAGTTGTTGTCCAAATTACTCTCCCCACTTTTACATTTTCCATTTTTACCGTTTACACTCCATCGTCATCTGCTGTTACCAGGGCAGACATGATGCAAATTATTACTCAGCTACCTGCACCATTTTTGTTAACTGGAGACTTCAATGCCCACCATCCCCTTTGGGGCTCTCCAGCATCCTGCCCGAGGGGCTCCCTGTTAGCAGACCTTTTCCGCCAGCTCAATCTTGTCTGCCTCAATACTGGCGCCCCTACTTTTCTTTCGGACACATCTCACACCTATTCCCATTTAGACCTCTCAATACGTACTACCCAACTTGCATGCCGGTTTGAGTGGTATGCACTTTCTGATACATATTCGAGCAACCACTTCCCGTGTGTTATCCATCTCCTGCATCATATCCCCTCTCCGTGCTCAACTAGTTGGAACATCTCCAAAGCAGGCTGGGGGCTCTTCTCTTCCAGGACGACCCTTCAGGATCAAACCTTCACAAGCTGCGATAGTCAGGTCGCCCATCTCACAGAAGTCATTCTCACTGCTTCTGAATATTCCATCCCTCACACTACTTCTCCATGTCACGTACTGGTCCCCTGGTGGACCACAGCATGTAGAGACACTTTATGTGCTTGTCGACGTGCTTTACGCACCTTTAAACGCCACCCTACAGTGGCGAATTGTATCAATTATGAACGATTACGTGCGCAGTGTTGTCGTGTTATTAAAGAAAGCAAGATAGCCAGCTGGGCTGCTTTCACCAGCACCTTCAACAGTTCTACTCCTTCTTCTGTTGTCTGGGGTAGCCTGCGCCGGGTATCTGGCACTAAGGTCCACTCACCAGTTTCTGGCTTGACGGTCGCGAATGAGTCCTTGTGGCCCCTGAGGATGTCTCCAATGCCTTCGGCTGCTTTTTCGCAGAGGTTTTGAGCTCTGCTCATTACCACCCTGCCTTCCTCCCCCGAAAACAGGCAGAGGAGGCTAGGCCACCTAACTTCTGCTCCTCGAATCGTGAAAGTTATAATGCCCCATTCACCATGCAGGAACTCGAAAATGCACTTGCCCGGTCACAGTCCTCCGCTCCAGGGCCTGATTCTATTCATATTCAGATGCTGAAGAACCTTTCTCCTGCGGGTAAAGGTTTCCTTCTTCGTACTTATAATCGCATCTGGATTGAGGGACATGTTCCCGCATGCTGGCGCGAGTCTATTGTTGTACCGATTCCTAAGCCGGGGAAGGACAAGCACTTGTCTTCGAGTTATCAACCCATCTCGCTTACCAGCTGTGTCTGTAAGGTGATGGAGTGAATGGTTAACTCTCATTTGGTTTAGCTGCTCAAATCTCGACGCCTACTTACCAATGTACAATGCAGATTTCGTAGGCGCCGCTCTGCCGTTGACCATCTGGTTACCTTGTCGACCTTCATTATGAATAACTCCTTGTGGAAGCACCTGACCGCGGCTGAGTTCTTTGATTTGGAGAAGGCTTACGACACCTGTTGGAGGGCGGGCATTCTCCGCAACATGCATACGTGGGGCCTTCGCGGTCGCCTCCCTCTTTTTATTCATTCCTTTTTAATGGATCGACAGTTCAGTGTACGTGTGGTTTCTGTCCAGTCAGACACCTTTCGCCAGGAGAATGGGGTGCCACAAGACTCAGTTTTGAGCGTCGCTCTCTTCGCCATAGCGATCAATCCAATAATGGATCACCTCCCAGCTGATGTATCAGGCTCCCTTTTCATGGACGATTTTACCATCTATTGCAGCGCACAGCGTACATGTTTCCTGGAACGCTGTCTTCAGCGTTCTCTTGACCGTCTTTACTCCCGGAGTGTCACCAATGGCTTCTGTTTTTCTGCCGAGAAGACGGTCTGTATTAACTTCTGGCACTACAGAGAGTTTCTCCCACCATCCTTACGACTCGGTCCCATTGCTCTCCCATTCGTGGAGACAACAAAATTTTTAGGTCCTACATTTGACAGGAAACTTAGCTGGTCTCCACATGTGTCATATTTGGCTGCCCGTTGTACTCGTTCTCTAAATGTCCTCAGTGTTCTCAGTGGTATGTCGTGGGGAGCGGATCGAACCGTCATACTTCGCCTATATCAGTCGATCGTCCGCTCCAAGCTGGATTATGGGAGCTTCGTATACTCCTCTGCACGGCCGTCCATCTTACGCCACCTCAACTCCATACAACATCGGGGTTTACGTCTTGCGATCGGAGCGTTTTATATTAGTCCCGACGAGAGTCTTCATGCTGAAGCCGGTGAATTGCCACTCACCTACCGGCGCGATATACTGCTTTGTCGGTATGCCTGTCGGCTACTGGCAATGCCTGACCACCCATCTTATCGTTCCTTTTTTGATGACTCTCTCGATCGTCAATATGGGTTGTATGTCTCTGCCCTGCTACCCCCTGGAGTTCACTTTCATCACCTCCTTCAACACCTTGATTTTTCACTCCCTGCAACCTTTAGAGTGGGCGAGAGCCACACGCCACCTTGGCTCTAGGCTCAGGTTCACGTTCACCTTGACCTCAGCTCACTCCCAAAGGAGGTTACCCTCGGTTCGGTATACCACTCCCGTTTTGTCATCGAACTTCGTTTGAAGTTCATTAATATGACCTTCATTTATACAGATGGCTCTAAGACGAATGACGGTGTTGAGTGTTCTTTTATTGTCGGGGCACAAAGTTTCAAATACCGGCTCCATGGCCATTGTTCGGTCTGAGCTGAGCTTTTTGCCCTCTACCAGGCTGTTCTTTACATCTGCCGCCACCGGCATTCTGCTTATGTCATCTGCTCTGATTCCCTGAGCGCCATCCAGAGCCTCAGTGATCCGTATCCGGTTCACCCTTTTGTGCACCAGATCCAACGCTCTCTTCAGCACCTGGTGGATGACGGTTCTCCGGTTAGCTTTATGTGGGTTCCTGGCCATGTCGGTATCCCTGGAAACGAAGCTGCAGATGCCATGGCCAAGGCTGCGGTTCTCCAGCCTCGGACGGCTTCTTGTTGTGTCCCTTCATCAGATTGCAGCAGGGTCATTTGTCGGCTCATTTTATCGCTGTGGCATGCCGATTGGGCTGCACTTACGGACAACAAGGTTCGGGCCTTGAAACCTCTTCCCGCAGCTTGGACGTCCTCCTCACGCCCTTCTTGGCGGGAGGAGGTCGTTTTGGCCAGGTTACAAATTGGACACTGCCGGTTCAGCCATCGCCATCTGCTGATGGCTGCACTGGCGCCGTTCTGCCCATGTGGGCAACTGCTGACAGTCTGCCGCATTTTAACGTCCTATCTGGATTTTACTACACTGCGTCTTGATCTTGGCCTGCCATGTACTCTGGATGCCATTTTAGCAGATGACCTAGGAGCAGCTGCTCACGTTCTTTGTTTTATCAACTTGACAAACCTGTCTAAGAACATTTGATTATGCTGCTTTTTTTTTATTTTTTTTTAATCCTATGCCTGTTACTATGTCTTATATAGTGTTGTCCCTTTTAGCTGCTGTTTTAACCTTGTGCCTCATGGTGCATTCCTAACTTAGTCTGGGCGCCAATGACCATTGTAGTTGTGCGCCCTAAAACTCAGACACAGAGATCATCCATCTGATAACAACTTTCCTGTCATTTCTCTTTTAGCTTCCTCAATCTAGCACCCATCCTCTTTTGTACATGGCTACAACACTCAAGTTTCTTTACCAAGGTATCACCATAAAAATTGAACTCATTAATTTTATTGAAAGCTTTAGAGTCCCCATTGCTTAGGTACTTCATATATTTAACATTATAAATGGGCATCGACCTCAGAAATATTTTAAGAGCTCCACCACACTCCTCCATACCTTATCTGTAACCATCATAATTCTTAGGACACTGATGTTCAATATGTCCTCCAGTGTTACCATGGCAGGTATGGCAGTACTTAGATAAGCACTCAACATCAACAACTTTTCCATTCTCTAGAGAAGTACCACTTAAAACACGATTCAAGGAACGATGTCCTCGACGTTTTCATGTCCCATCAAATGCAACAACAATGTCCCTGGTTCCAATAATATTTACAGTTTCTTCTACTGCACATTTCATAGATGCTTTAGACACAACAGTCAAGGCACCTAAAAGTGTTTTATGTACTTGGTGTTCCTAGTGCGAGGAGCGGGAAGGTCCATCAAACTACAAAACACTTGATAGCCTTTTTCCCTTTTCATATTGCACACATGCATACACCAACTTCAAAATCACATTATATGAATTACGCACAATGTTTGAAGTCATTTTCGAGATTTATTGTAGGATCTACACAGAAAAACTACTTTTGATGCTAAACCCTTCCTGCTAGTTTGTTGTTCAGTTATTTCCAGACAGGCTATACCATCACATTGCTTACATTTCACCACTTGCTTTATCAAAGCAGATAAGGTGCCCACATCAACAACAACAAATCCACTACAAACAGTGTCACCGTTAACACAAAAATTTGAATCAGCAGTAGGATTGGCGGGAGATGATACATACGTTACTTTCAATAGTGTGGCTTCCTTTGCTTGTGAACTGGTTACCATGGAATTTCCTTTTATTGAATTTCTTGATGCATGTCATAGTTTGCATTTATTGCACACTGAAATATACTTCCACAAATATATGTAGCACTTGGGCAACAAACAATCAATAACACATGAACAAATTGCTTCAGCAAAACAAAAGTAAATACTAGCAAAGATAATCATTTACAGACACTAGAAACCTGCACTGTTACAACATATACAATGTATTATCACTTAAAACAGAAAGTTAAGAGGTCTTTTTGAAAGGTTTAAAATGACCAATATATAGCAAATTTTACAATCAAGTATGATGTCATGTCTACTTTATTTCTGTTGCAGAAACCAGTATTATTTCGAAAAGAACTGATAACTTTCTGTTTTAAGTGATAATACATTGTATATGTTGTAACAGTGCAGGTTTATATATAAAAAAAACAAAGATGACGTGACTTACCGAACAAAAGCACTGGCAGGTCGATAGACACACAAACACACACACACAAAATTCAAGCTTTCGCAACAAACTGTTGCCTCATCAGGAAAGAGGGAAGGAGAGGGAAAGACGAAAGGATGTGGGTCTTAAGGGAGAGGGTAAGGAGTCACTCCAATCCCGGGAGCGGAAAGACTTACCTTAGGTAAGTTTCGAAAGCTTGAATTTTGTGTGTGTGTTTGTTTGTGTGTCTATCGACCTGCCAGCGCTTTCGTTCGGTAAGTCACATCATCTTTGTTTTTAGATATATTTTTCCCAAAAAAAATATGGTTATAATAGAGGGAAACATTCCACGTAGGAAAAATATATCTAAAAACAAAGATGATGTGACTTACCAAATGAAAGTGCTGGCAGGTCGACAGACACACAAACAAACACAAACATACACACAAAATTCAAGCTTCTGCAACAAACTGTTGCCTCATCAGGAAAGAGGGAAGGAGGGGGAAAGACGAAGAGGGAAGGAGAGGGGAAAGGCGAAAGGATGTGGGTGTTAAGGGAGAGGGTAAGGAGTCATTCCAATCCCGGGAGCGGAAAGACTTACCTTAGGGGGAAAAAAGGACAGGTATACACTCGCGCGCACACACACACATATCCATCCACACATATACAGACATATTCAAAGACAAAGAGTTTGGGCAGAGATGTCAGTCGAGGTGGAAGTGCAGAGGCAAAGATGTTGTTGGATGACAGGTGAGGGAGGTATGAGTGGCGGCAACTTGAAATTAGCGGAGATTGAGGCCTGGTGGGCAACGGGAAGAGAGGATATATTGAAGAGCAAGTTCCCATCTCCAGAGTTCGGATAGGTTGGTGTTAGTGGGAAGTATCCAGATAACCCGGACGGTGTAACACTGTGCCAAGATGTGCTGGCCGTGCACCAAGGCATGTTTAGCCACAGGGTGATCCTCATTACCAACAAACACTGTCTGCCTGTGTCCATTCATGTGAATGGACAATTTGTTGCTGGTCATTCCCACATAGAATGCGTCACAGTGTCGGCAGGTCAGTTGGTAAATCACGTGGGTGCTTTCACACATGACTCTGCCTTTGATCGTGTACACCTTCTGGGTTACAGGACTGGAGTAGGTGGTGGTGGGAGGGTGCATGGGACAGGTTTTACACCGGGGGCGGTTACAAGGGTAGGAGCCAGAGGGTAGGGAAGGTGGTTTGGGGATTTCATAGGGATGAACTAACAGGTTATGAAGGTTAGGTGGACGGCGGAAAGACACTCTTGGTGGAGTGGGGAGGATTTCATGAAGGATGGATCTCATTTCAGGGCTGGATTTGAGGAAGTCGTATCCCTGCTGGAGAGCCACATTCAGAGTCTGGTCCAGTCCCGGAAAGTATCCTGTCACAAGTGGGGCACTTTTGTGGTTCTTCTGTGGGAGGTTCTGGGTTTGAGGGGATGAGGAAGTGGCTCTGGTTATTTGCTTCTGTACCAGGTCGGGAGGGTAGTTGCGGGATGCAAAAGCTGTTCTCAGGTTGTTGGTGTAATGGTTCAGAGATTCCGGACTGGAGTAGATTCGTTTGCCACGAAGACCTTGGCTGTAGGGAAGGGACCGTTTGATGTGGAATGGGTGGCAGCTGTCATAATGGAGGTACTGTTGCTTGTTGGTTGGTTTGATGTGGACAGACGTGTGAAGCTGGCCATTGGACAGATGGAGGTCAACGTCAAGGAAAGTGGCGTGGGATTTGGAGTAGGACCAGGTGAATCTGATGGAACCAAAGGAGTTGAGGTTGGAGAGGAAATTCTGGAGTTCTTCTTCACTGTGAGTCCAGATCATGAAGATGTCAAGATGTCATCAATAAATCTGTACCAAACTTTGGGTTGGCAGGCCTGGGTAACCAAGAAGGCTTCCTCTAAGCGACCCATGAATAGGTTGGTGTACGAGGGGGCCATCCTGGTACCCATGGCTGTTCCCTTTAATTGTTGGTATGTCTGGCCTTCAAAAGCGAAGAAGTTGTGGGTCAGGATGAAGCTCGCTAAGGTAATGAGGAAAGAGGTTTTAGGTAGGGTGGCAGGTGATTGGCGTGAAAGGTAGTGCTCCATCGCAGCGAGGACCTGGACGTGCGGCATATTTGTGTATAAAGAAGTGGCATCAATGGTTACAAGGTTGGTTTCCGGGGGTATCGGATTGGGTAAGGATTCCAGGCATTCGAGAAAGTGGTTGGTGTCTTTGATGAAGGATGGGAGACTGCATGTAATGGGTTGAAGGTGTTGATCTACGTAGGCAGAGATACGTTCTGTGGGGGCTTGGTAACCAGCTACAATGGGGTGGCCGGGATAATTGGGTTTGTGAATTTTAGGTAGAAGTTAGAAGGTAGAGGTGTGGGGTGTCGGTGGGGTCAGGAGGTTGATGGAGTCAGGTGAAAGGTTTTGCAGGGTGGCTAAGGTTCTGAGGATTCCTTGAAACTCCGCCTGGAAATCAGGAATGGGATTACCTTGGCAAACTTTGTATGTGGTGTTGTCTGAAAGCTGACGCAGTCCCTCAGCCACATACTCCCGACAATCAAGTACCACGGTCGTGGAACCATTGTCCGCCGGAAGAATGACGATGGATCGGTCAGCCTTCAGATCACGGATAGCCTGGGCTTCAGCAGTGGTGATGTTGAGAGTAGGATTAAGGTTTTTTAAGAAGGACTGAGAGGCAAGGCTGGAAGTCAGAAATTCCTGGAAGGTTTGGAGAGGGTGATTTTGAGGAAGAGGAGGTGGGTCCCGCTGTGATGGAGGACGAAACTGTTCCAGGCAGGGTTCAATTTGGATAGTGTCTTGGGGAGTTGGATCATTAGGAGTAGGATTAGGATCATTTTTCTTCGTGGCAAAGTGATATTTCCAGCAGAGAGTACGAGTGTAGGACAGTAAATTTTTGACGAGGGCTGTTTGGTTGAATCTGGGAGTGGGGCTGAATGTGAGGCCTTTAGATAGGACAGAGGTTTCGGATTGGGAGAGAGGTTTGGAGGAAAGGTTAACTACTGAATTAGGGTGTTGTGGTTCCAGATTGAGTTGATTAGAATTTTGAGGTTTTGGAGGGAGTGGATCTGGAAGTGGGAGATTGAGTAGATGGGAGAGACTGGGTTTGTGTGCAATGAGAGGAGGTTGAGGTTTGCTGGAAAGGTTGTGAAGGGTGAGTGAGTTGCTTTTCCGGAGGTGGGAAACCAGGAGATTGGATAGTTTTTTGAGGTGGAGGGTGGCATGCTGTTCTAATTTGCGGTTGGCCTGTAGGAGGATGCTCTGAACAGCCGGTGTGGATGTGGGAGGAAATATTGAGGACTTTTATTAAGGATAGGAGTTGACGGGTGTGTTCATTGGCTGAGTTGATGTGTAGGTCAAGGATTAGGTGGGTGAGGGCAATGGATTGTTCAGTTTGGAAATGGTATAGGGACTGATGGAAAGAAGGGTTGCAGCCAGAGATGGGAACTTTAAGTGTGACGCCTTTGGGGGTAATGCCAAATGGCAGACAAGCCTGAGAAAATAGAATGTGGGAACGTAATCTGGCTAGGGCGAAGGCATGTTTGCAGAGGGAATGTAAATAAAACTTAATGGGGTCGTTGTGGGGGTGTTGTGAGGGTGACATGGTATTAGAAGGTGGAAAGTGTAACATGAGGCTGAAATGAAAATGAAAATAAAAATATATGGGGGGAGATAAAAGTGAACTGGAAAGTAACTGGAGATCTGGTGTGAAAAAAGGCGAAAAAGTGTTGGTTACAGCTGGGCTGTGTTGGACTTGGGTTGGTAGACAACTATGTGCACAAAGGTTAGGTGGTTGTGTTGCCGCCAAAACACGTTAAAGGACGGAGAAATTCGGGAAATTTTCGAAAAAACTGCGTGTAAATGTATTAAAAGGAGTGGTTTTGTGGTGGCAGATTATGAAAATGAGGCTAACAATTGTCTGACGAAGAAATAATGACGTTAAAACCTGTGGGAAGCGGTTAAAAATTATCAGTGATGTGGGAAAAACGCAAATGGAAATAGAGCGAAAGTTATTAGAACTAGCCGAAATGGTTGTTTAATAGGTGAAAGTAACTGTTTGTGAACTAGAAACGGTGGATTTTATAGCAGCGGTAGTGTTCAAAGCGGCAAAAAATTTTTTGGTTATGGTTTGGAAGTGGGTTACGTATTATTGAGTATATATAGGTGGGATAAAATTGTGTAGTAGATTACGGTAAAAAGGAGAAGGTGAATACAAAGTGAAACTCCTGGCTAAAACAGAAAGAGAAAATAAGACGACAGAAAAGATTTCGAAATGCAACAGTGATAATAACAAACGTAATTGTTGGGTTCAAACTAATGATATGAATATAATAGAGGGAAACATTCCACATGGGAAAAATATATGTAAAAACAAAGATGATGTGACTTACCAAATGAAAGCACTGGCAGGTCGATAGACACACAAACATACACACAAAATTCTAGCTTTCGCAACCAAAGGTTGCCTCATCAGGAAAGAGGGAAGGAGCGGGAAAGACGAAAGGATGTGGGTTTTAAGGGAGAGGGTAAGGAGTCATTCCAATCCCGGGAGTGGAAGGACTTACCTTAGGGGGAAAAAAGGACGGGTATACACTCGCGCACACACATATCCATCCACACATATACAGACATATTCAAAGACAAAGAGTTTGGGCAGAGATGTCAGTTGAGGTGGAAGTGCAGAGGCAAAGATGTTGTTGAATGACAGGTGAGGTATGAGCTGCGGCAACTTGAAATTAGCGGAGATTGAGGCCTGGTGGGTAATGGGAAGAGAGGATATATTGAAGAGCCAGTTCCCATCTCCGGAGTTCGGATAGGTTGGTGTTAGTGGGAAGTATCCAGATAACCCAGGCGGTGTAACACTGTGCCAAGATGTGCTGGCCGTGCACCAAGGCATGTTTAGCCACAGGGTGATCCTCATTACCAACAAACACTGTCTGCCTGTGTCCATTCATGTGAATGGACAGTTTGTTGCTGGTCATTCCCACATAGAATGCATCACAGTGTAGGCAGGTCAGTTAGTAAATCACGTGGGTGCTTTCACACATGGCTCTGCCTTTGATCGTCCTGTAACCCGGAAGATTATATATAAAAATTGGGAAAGGCTATAGAATTTAATAAAGTCATATATATTGTGGAAAAATCGAAATTTTTTAAGTACCCTTTATCCTTAATGTGTTTACTTCAATTTTTTTAAAGCAGTGGCAATACGCAAATTATTAACAGGAAATATTGAAAATGCATGGAGGTAGATTTCTGTAAAAGCTCCCGTCCTCTTCACCGAAATAGATGTTGCGTCCATAATCCAGTATATTTGGACTTCCGTGAAAGGCATTAAAATGTATTTATCAATCTATTTTTACCTCCCACTATAAATCTTCTTTCACTTCCATGACAGGTTTGCACTTGTTAGTGTTCGTTGTGACTTGTGACCCATTTCTGACCATTTCAGTTTCGGAGCAGCCTGTTTCCCAAACTTCATTTAGTTTACTGAATCACAACTTCTCATATTATGCCTTCTGCATGTGAAAATTCTGGCCATTGTTTTTGCACTCTGTCTCTAGCATATGTTGGAATTTTTGATGCCAGGTCGGCGTTTAAATATGGATGGATTTGTAAGGTGTTGACCTGCATGATGAGGGTATTTGTAACCTCTGCCAATAATATGTTGCACCCTTTTAGTGCCAGTTCTTTCTCTGGCTCCCTTTCTCGTGAGGCTGGTATTGCAAAGATCAACCATTTACAGTGTGTCTGAATCTGAAGATCTTTCAACATGATGAAATTTATACAGATTTCGAAAATGAATTTTCACTCTGCGGCAAGGTTCGTGCTGATTAGAAACTAGAAACTTCCTGACAGATGGAAACCCTATGCCAGACTCGGTCTTGAACATGTCATCTTTTGTTTTTGAGGGCAAGTGCACTACTGACTGAGCTATCCAAGCACAACTCGTGAACAGCCCTCACCACTGTACTTCTACCAGAGCCTCATCGTGTACATTCCCTACATTACTGAAGTTCTTCTGCATACCTTCTGGGACTACCACTTCTGGAAGAAAGGATATTTTGGAGGTATGGCTTAACCACAGCCTGAGGGATCATTTCCAGGAGTGTTAGTCCCAAAACTTATGCAGGAAAAATTCAGTGAAATTTGAAAGGTAAGAGATGAGATACTCACGGATATCCATCTGTGAAGGCAGGTCATGAGACGTATTCGGATAGCTCATTTGGTAGAGGCCTTGACTATGAATAAAACATGACATTCCAATCTTACCTTTACCCCCATCAAAGGATCCTAGCTCAGTTCATGATCTAGAAGGAGTGAGAAACCTCAGTCAATCTGTTCCAATATGTTGTACCAAAACACAGTTTTCAAACAATGTTCTTGTTGTGGCCTTCAGTCCAAGTACTGGTTTGATGCAGCTGCCCTTAACAACACAAAAATACGATTTACATTTAGCTCTAATTTTGCACCACTGAAATTCAATACTGCTTCATGTTAATTTTAAAAATCTACTCCTAAAACTGTGTATGTGACAGCTTATGTGCTCGGTATGTCTGGGCCAACCTAATTAGTGTTGAATTTCCTCCTTCCTACAATTAAAACTTCTCTTTTTCCACAACTGCAATTCTTTGTTATGACAGAATTAGCGAGGTTTCTCATCTTCACTCTTACCATATGTGATGTCGCTGATAACCAGAGTAACACTTCATGCAAAACAGCAAGACTTCACCTACAAAAATAATCGCAGGGTGAATGACTTTCTGTGATTAGTACCAGGTCAGATTAAAGAAAGATTCAGAGGCAGGCTGCAAGCTCTTTTACCCATAGGTTTGAACAATGTGCAAGTATTACAGAGATTGTGAAATTAAATGGGAATCCCTGGAGGGAAAGCGACCTTCTTTTAGAGGAACACTGTTGAGAAAATTTAGAGCACCAGCATTTGAAGCTGACTGCAGAACGATCGTACTGCTGCCAACATACATTTCACATAAGGACCATGAGGATAAGATGAGAGAGAAAGATTAGGGCTTAATGGAAGCATTCAGGTAATTGTTTTCCCCTTGCTCTGTTTGTGAGTGGAACAGAAATGGAAATTGTGGTGTCACCACCAGACACCACCCTTGCTAGGTGGTAGCCTTTAAATCGGCCACGGTCCGTTAGTATACGTCGGACCCGCGTGTCGCCACTATCAGTGATTGCAGACCGAGTGCCGCCACACGGCAGGTCTAGTCTAGAGAGACTCCCAAGCACTCCCCCCAGTTGTACAGCTGACTTTCCTAGCAATGGTTCACTGTCTACATACGCTCTCATTTGCAGAGATGACAGTTTAGCATAGCCTTCAGCTACATCATTTGCTACGACCTAGCAAGGCGCCATATTCAGTTACTATGTCTTCTGAACAGATAATATTGTGACTCATGTACCATCAAGACTGACATTCATCATTAATGGATGAAAGTTAAGTATGAAACTAATTACATCCGCTTTCTGAATTCTCTTTCCTTGTCATGTTCCAGACCTCACGTCAGTATAGTGCTTCCCTCCTCATGCCAGCCTGCGTGAGCTCAAATGCATGGATTTCGGCCTCCTCTAGTAACACAGTGTTGGCTCTTCTGCCAACGCAACAGAAATGACTAATTGAGTTACACGATACAGTCGACAACACACTATACTGTGGCTTGTAGAGTATGTATGTAGGTGTAGCTGAACATAAAATGAAAAAACTTGTATCAGATACCATCCCCTTATATCTTCATGATGTAAAAAGTGAGTGCTACTATGACTGCTCTCTTTAACCCATCTAGTGACTAGTGGTGCTGCCTCTTGTTCATGGAGTCCTGGGTTTGATCCCCGGCTGGGTTGGGTATTTTTTCTACCCAGGGACTGTATGCTTGCATTGTCCTCACCATTTCATCATCATTCATGAAAGTGGCGAGACTGGACTGAGTAAAGTTAAGGTTTTGTACAGGCACTGATAAGCGCCAAATTGAGCACCCCACAAACCAGCCATCATCATCATCATCATCTCTTCTACCCTGACTGTTGACTCGACTATCACCTGTATTGTCATCATTATTGTTGCTTTTATTGTGATGAGGGATTGTCTCCTATAGGATTATTTCCTCAGTCTGTGGATCCAACCTCCACAACCTTTTCTACTCATAGCTATTTCTACTGAACCTACCACCATAATTGTCATTACACATTTGTGGGTTCTGAGGCTGCTGATCTTTGAATGGTACTTGTTTGGGAATCTCCATCTTCAATTTTCAGTTATTTGGTCTGTATGGCTGTGGAAAGTCCTCTAGCTTTTATCAGCAACCGAAGAATCTTGATAAAAAATTCAAGCTGTACTAGTCTAGTTTTTGCAGAAACCTTTGAGTAGATGAGACATTCGAAAATTTTTTACAAGCCCCCCCCCCCCCCTCCCGCCAACTATTTTATTTCTTTTATGTATCATTGTTATTTGATGTGGTCTGTCTGGTTAGCAAAATTAGGCATCGGACCTTGATAAGTAGCCAGTTAGAGAGGGTGAATTTACTCCCAAGGTACATACACTGACACATAAATTTGTTGCCATGAGTGTAAGATGTGTGCTCTGTTTATTCTCCCACGCTGTTAAAATGATTCTGTGTCTTCCAAAATATTCTATTAATGTTCAAGAGGTTGTAATATGTGAGGACTTTTGTGTTATACAGTTTTATTCCACATTAAATTCGCAAGACAGAACCCTACTGGTTCTTAGTGCACACACTGCAAATGTACTCACTCATTTATCATGATTTTGTCCGTGTTTACCATTGCCAGACACATATGCATCCTGCTTGTGATTTAACTCTGAAGTTTTTTGTGGAAATATTATATTGTAGGTTGAATCACTTTTATGTGCCCTGTATGGAGCTCGAACTCTCAGAACCTATCCTGTAGGAGTGCTCATGCTCGACTCAGTCATTCTGTCACACCAGATCATCTCCAGGTGCCAGTTTCTCCCTTCCAGAATGATGGGCATTCCAGTGTGCACTGCCACTGTGCTGTAGTAAGATACTGGAAGGACAGTTCCGATCCCTCAAATGTAGGATCGATATCCTTAGGATATGCTGATAAATTCTACAGGACTGTATAGATTATCTGAAAAGTAATTTTCTGTTTGCCAACCACATACTCAAAAAATGCAAAAGAGTAAAAATCAGATTGTTTGAAATTTCTGGATGTGGTGTTGCATGTGACACATGCTTACATTATGGGTGACCAGACTGAAAGAACATTCTACAGGAGTCACCATTCATGAGACACTCAGAAGTGAGAGGCCAGATATTTGTAGCCATTCCTCAAACTCCAGCTTGTGACACATGGCATGGGGAGTCAATTAGTAATCTAACTGTTGTGTAGAAACCCACTGATCTACAA
This sequence comes from Schistocerca nitens, assembly GCF_023898315.1. Lineage (NCBI taxonomy): Eukaryota > Metazoa > Arthropoda > Insecta > Orthoptera > Acrididae > Schistocerca > Schistocerca nitens. The sequence goes on from NC_064619.1 coordinate 731,582,845, forward strand.
ATATTTTGCCTTAAAAAATTGACTGCAGGGACACAGACAAGCACAATATCAGTGTCTTCAGTATGGCACCCTCCATTCATATCACAGCTGTCAACAGTGATGATTACCGTTGTTTTAGCTTCCTCTTTTGACAGAACAAAAACTTTGTGTTTCACACCAATGACATCACATAGTGGTGCTTCATTCCATCTGCCCAGTTTAGGATGGTGCGACACCAACATATGTAGGTTCTGATACATTGAGGGAATCTGACGTCTGGTTTTGCTGGAGTAGCATTATCCTGAGTTTTCTTGTTTTTCTCTTCAACAGCTTTGAAGGATTGGGACTCTTTAAGGACTTACCCTGTGGGGGTAGGAACTGAAGAGGAGCCAGCAGCCCTTGGACCTGAAATCTTGTCTTCTTCAACCACTCCATGTCTAGAGTTCACCGTTTCATCAACAATGACGTCATTAATCATCTGCCCTTCCTTGCTGTCTCTGACTGGTGTTAGTTTGCTGGTCTGGGCATTCCCAGGGAGAGAATCCCATAATTGGAGCCAGTCACTAGTAGATGCTGGAGGAGGGAACTGTGTGTGTGGAGGTGATGTACCCAAATATGATACACAATAAAGATATTTCTGGTGATCTAGCCACAGTCATGGCAGAATGCACTATTTTTGAGATGGTATAAAAATATAGTATTTTTTCCAGGCTCCTTAATATGATAGAATGTAAAATCAGACCTCTTCAGGTCTTCGCTTGGCTATTTTGAGGATTGGAAAGCGAGTGGGTTGTAACTGCAGTTTCTGCATTGTCCTTGATACTTATTTTCCTCTGACAGTGTGCTCATGGCAGGAAGGTTACTGGTCATGAAATAACACTTATATCTGTGCAGAGAGATTTCTGGAGCCTCAGGGCCACAAGCTGATACCTTTGGTCTTTCCACTGTGGCTGATACCATCATGTGCCACCTACTCCAAACGAGACCTCTACCTGCAGACAGCACTCAAATAGAGCAATGCTCTTCCGCTTCAGCTGGCATTTCTGAGAATTCCAGTGCCCATAAACAGGCTGACAAATGCTCGCCATCGTGCACTGGATGGCAATGGTTCGGGCCTCAGTTGTGTGCACCTGTGTTGTAAGGGGCTGCCACTGGGTGCGATTAATTATGGGATGTGACTGCTGGAACTGCAGTGACTTGCTATGATTTTTATAATGGAGACAGTCTTAGCAAGGAAGTTCGCTTCACCACTCCTGTTTGACACTGCTGCTGTAGTAGACACTTGCAATAAGCAAGAAAAGGAATTAAACTGTATAACAAGAAAGGGACTGGATCACTACAGACAGTGTGGTCAGTCGTGGGATTTTCTGTGTGTGTATAACAAAATTAGAAGGGTTGTTCTGCAGCTGGATGAGTGGTAAATCTGCTGAAACTTGTTTCTAGTTCTGTACCATTCATATGTGTTGTTGTGTGCCTCTGTTGTTGAAACATCCTTGATTATGCACTCACCTACTAATTTGGTTCAGTTAATTAGGTCTGAGGGGAGAATCATATGGGATGGAGTGTAAATGGCTGCACAAGAGGAACAGTATCACATCCTGCACCTAGAGGCACTGACTGTCATCCCTTCAGTGTTGAATTTGCAGTTTCAAGTGCAGCCCTAAGAGGCTTAAAGAATTTCCTGTCCAATGGCTGTAACTTGCAAATGTTACATGATGGTGTGTTCAGGACACAAATGTGATGGTTACCTGTATATTCTTTAACTGATGGCTCTTTATAAATAGCGTGGCCATTCACACTTAAGAGGACTGAATTCATTCCTGTTGGCAGAACGTGCAGTTTAAAATGCTACAACCACTGCAAGAGCATGTTGCAATTCATCCACCTGCTTTCAGGAGCTCCACAAAAAATTATTTCTTTTGAACCTACATCAATGGATTATCTTTATACCGTTTCTTCTGAGGAAAAATGAAAATTGAAAAAAGCAGGTATAAAATGGCGTGTGACATCCATTGTCGATGTTTCTGTTAAGACACTACAGTTTTGAAAAAGTGAAACACTGAGAGATTTGATCACAGACGCATGCTCTATGGTGAAGCTAAAAGAGCTTTCAAAGCTACGCAACCTCTGGTCTTTGCTACATCTGTTAATTCAGCCCTTAAGATGCCAGTCACTAAGTGTGATGCCTCCATAATCACTCAGACCATAGGTTCAAGTATGAGCACATGCATTTGTGGGTGTACCTGTGGGGGAAATTCTCCACTTGAAACTGAAGTTGTTCGAAAGCATCAGCAATGGGCTTGCCACCTAAGCCACATACCACTACCCACCATAAGAAGCCAACTAAGCCATCCCCGCAACCCAGGCAACCACCTTCTACCATCAGTAAATAAAAATGTCCTTTGAAAAGTTGTTCCAAATCCAAGAAAGTGTAGTTACACCTTCGGGTCAGCAAGCTCCCCTCCTCTCAGATGGGGACTATGCTGTGGAGGATATGGACTTCCAGTCAGAGGAACCGGAGAGCCGTGAACCTGCTAAAGATCCCCCTGACCTCCAAAATAAATCAATACCTCTGATGGAGAAAGAAAAGGACAACCATCCCTAAACAATGGCTTCCACAGGCACTTCTGTGTTGCAGTGGAATTTAACGGATATCATTCTTGAGTACAATATTATAGAAATGCAGAGAATGTAGATGACAATGAAATAGGAGATATGATACTGCGTGAAGAGTTTGACAGAGCACTGAAAGACCTAAGTCAAAACAAGGCCCCGGGAGTAAACAACATGCCATTAGAACTACTGACAGCCTTGGGAGAGTTGTTCCTGACAAAACTCTACCATCTGGTGAGCAAGATGTATGAGAGAGGCGAAATTCCCTCAGACTTCAAGAAGAATATAATAATTCCAATCCCAAAGAAAGCAGGTGTTGACAGATGTGAAAATTACTGAACTATCAGTTTATTAAGTCACAGCTGCAAAATACTAACACGAATTCTTTACAGATGAATGAAAAAGCTGGTAGAAGCTGACCTCAGGGAAGATCTGTTTAGATTCCGTAAAAATATTGTAACACGTGAGGCAATACTGACTCTACGACTTATCTTAGAAGATAGATTGAGGAATGTCAAACCTACATTTCTAGCATTTGTAGACTTAGAGAAAGCTTTTGACAATGTTGACTGGAATACTCTGTTTCATATTCTGAAGGTGGCAGGGGTTAAATACAGGTAGCGAAGGCTATTTACACTTTGTACAGAAACCAGATGGCAGTTATAAGAGTCGAGGGACATGAAAGGAAAACAGTGGTTGGAAAGGGAGTGAGACAGGGTTGTAGCCTATCCCTGATGTTATTCAATCTCTATACTGAGCAAGCAGTAAAGGAAACAAAATAAAATTCGGAGTAGGAATTAAAATCCATGGAGAAGAAATAAAAACTTTGCTGTCTCATACAGAATTACAATGTCATCAGCAAACCTCAAAGGACTTGGAAGAGCAGTTGAACAGAATGGACAGTGTCTTGAAAGGAGGATATAAGATTAACAACAAAAGCAAAATGAGGATAATGGAATGTAGTCGAATGAAGTCAGGTGATGCTGAGGGAATTAGATTAGAAAAGAGACACTTAAAGTAGTAAAGGAGTTTTGCTATTTGGGGAGCAAAATAACTGATGATGGTCAAAGTAGAGACGATATAAAATGTAGACTGGAAATGGCAAGGAAAGCATTTCTGAAGAGAAATTTGTTAACATCAAGTATAGATATAAGTGTCAGCAAGGCGTTTCTGAAAGTATTTTTATGGAGTGGAGGCATGTATGGAAGTAAAACATGGGCAATAAATAGTTTGGACAAGAAGAGAATAGAAGCTTTCGAAATGTGGTGCTACAGAAGAATGCTGAAGATTAGATGGGTGGAGCACATAACTAATGAGGAGGTGTTGAATAGAATTGGGGAGAAGAGGAGTTTGTGGCACAAATTGTCTAGAAGAAGGTATCAGTTGGTAGGACATGTTCTGAGGCATCAAGGGATCACCAATTTAGTATTGGAGGGCAGCGTGGAGGGTAAAAATCGTAGAGGGAGAAAATTGTAGAGGGAGACCAAGAGATGAATACACTAAGCAGATTCAGAAGGATGTTGGTTGAAATAGGTACCGTGAGATGAAGAAGCTTGCACAGGATTGAGTAGCATGGAGAGCTGCATCAAACCAGCCTCAGGACTGAAGACCACAACAACAACAACAACAACATCGCTCAGATTTGTCAGAATTACAGCTCCTGCTTCAGGAGAAACCGTTCTGCATCTGCTTACAAGAAACGCATCTTAAAGTCACCAACACACCTGTATTACAGGGATACCACTCATACATGAAGGATAATACTACTGGAGACAGGGCTAAAGGTGGAGTCGCTTTTTCATTGAGAACAGATGCTGCTCCTCTCCTGTCCCCCTTACCATGATCATGCAAGCAATTGCCATGTAAGTTGTTGCACCCTTTAATATCACAGTGTGTTCTCTATACCTTCCACCTAATGATGCATTGGATGCAAAGGCAGCAGTAGAACTCTTCCAGGCACTCCCAATCTCATTCCTCCTTGTGGGAGACCTCAATGCACACAATGTGCTATGGCCCTTGGCTACTAATTGCTCCATGGTATGGATGATAGAGCAACCCGTCCATTCTGAGAACATCTGCCTTCTGAATGCAAGTCTCTTTCAGCGATTGATCTTGGTTTTTGTTCCCCAGCTATTGCAGACTCAGTTCAGTGGGAAGTGGCTACAGATTTACATTCTAGTGACCACTTCCCAGTGTGGATCTGCATGCCTAATAGGATGTTGGCTGACAGGAGACCACGCAGATGGATGCTACAAAGGGAAAATGGTTGCTGTGCAGTCAACACGTTATTTCTGAACAAACGTATTGTGTACAGGAGATGGTGACTGATATCACTTCTGAGATATAATGTGCTGCCAAACAGCTCTGTGGAACTTCAAACACTGACCAACTATAGAAAACCTTCATGTCTTCAGATCTGCATGAGTACTTGCCAGGTGAATGATAAAAGAACAGAAGAGATTCCTGCAGGGAATTCACGACTCCCATTAATCAGTCCACTTCCACTGCACAAATTTGGGAATCAGTATTGCGGATTTCATCAAGGGTAGTACACGTCCCCTTATGGCCTCTGTAAGTAATGGTGTCTTTGTGGACACACCAGGAGACATAGTAAACAATTGTACAGCTGAAACCTAAACTGTTACTATGTTATCCAGACAAGCTTCTGCTTTTCGAGTATTCTGGAGGGCTGCAGAGATGAGAAAGCTCAGTTTCTTCTTGCATAATGAAGAAATCTACAACATACAGTTCTCCATGTTGGAAGTGAATCAGCTTTGTCTGCAGACAGAGACACTCCTCCAGGACCAGATGAGATCCATTATGCCATGTTTCGTCATCTGTGCCCTGAAGTGAAAGGAGAGCTTCTCTCTTGTTTCAGTCGGATCTGGTTTGATGGACAGTATAACATGACTTGGAAGGAGGCAATATTAATTCCTTTCTGGAAACCAGGCAAGGACTGTAGCATCCTAATGAGTCACCAGAGTGTACCCCTTATCACTCTGGATTCGGCGACATATCCTTGTGGCTCACCAGGTGCTGAAAAACTCAGTGTCACCTCGGTCATCACATTTAGTTCAGTGGTCCGATGAAACATTGAATGGCTGTTCAGGAACTGGCTCCATGCAACCAAGCAAAGGATGGAATGCATTGCCGCCTTGGCATCTACAGAGGCCCAAAATGATTTTTGGCTTGACGCAGTACAAGAAACCTTGGACTCCAGATTATGTTTTTACAACTTTGTTTTCGTCCATTTTAAGTATGTACCACAGTTTAATCATAGTTTATACAAATGGATCCCAGCAAGAGAATGTCCTCAGTTGTTCTGCTGTTTTCCCTGATAGGGTTTTTAAAGTGTGTCTTTCGGAACAATTTACAAATTATGAATTGGAATTATATGGCATATTGATATCACTGGAGAGGGTTCACAGCCATCATCATACAAGTTGTCTTGTCTGTCCTGACTCATTTAGTGCACTGCAAGCATTTTACCAAATGTATCCAGTCGACCAGCTCTTCAGCTCATCCATGACTCCTTGCAGTGGCTCCAACACTGTGATAAGGAGGTAGCCCTTTGTTGGCCATGTTGTTGCCCTGTATCACGATGTGGCCAGGCATCCAGCAAAGTCACCAAGGAAGCATGTTGGGATTGTGCTGTCCATCAATGTCCCACCTGTTGCATGCCACCATCCCATTTTCTGACAGATGCATCATGCATCACTGGGAGACTGAATTGTTGCATGTGACAGAAAACCAACTGCGGTCTCTCAAGTCAACCTCAATGGCATGACAGACTTCATGTCAGCCTCACTGCTGGAAGGAGGGTCTACTTACCAGCACATCGGACATAGCCTTTTAGCACATGGCTTCCCCCTCCAGTGGGAGGATCCACCACTCTGTGAGGTTTGTGGCATGCCACTTTCAGTTCAGTATATTGTGGCACTTGTGTCCTATATACTGATATTAGGGTAGTCCACAGTCTCAATGGAGATCTGCCCACCATCCTCACACATACTGGTTCCAGTGTTACAAGGGTGGACAAGGGAGGGGAGGGGGGGGGGGGGAAGACTTTAATGCATTATAAACTTCTCAGCATGTTGAAATAGCCTTTTCTGGTTTTTATCATGTGGAGCTTCTCCGTGTGTTTGTTTATATTCAGATTTTCAGTTCGCACTCAGTGTCAGAGTGTTGGTGTACGAATGCCTTGGGTGTTAATAAAAGACACTGACACACATAACTGCTATTTATTGGTAGTTTCTTCCTACAATGTGTATTATCTGGGTGTGTACAGGGTGCCTACAGCAGCAGCCGGAGTAGCTCACAAGGCACATTGGATAGGTTGATGACCGGTGGCACAGTGTGCTGGAAGGAGAATGCTTTATCCACTATACATTTTTTTGCTCCCAGGGCAGTTTAGTTCCTTCACTTTATCTTTGTGGTTTCTGTAGCCTCACTTCTGCTTTATTCAGAACTTCAGTCTTCATTCAGTTTACTCTGTCCGTATTATGTTATCAGTAGATTGTACATTTCATTCCGTATGTTTTGTAATTCTTTCTCACTTCTTCTGAGAATAGCGATGCCACCAGTGTATCTTACCATTGATATCCTTCCATCCTGAATCTTAGGCCCTCTCATAAACCTCTCTTAGCTCCATCACAGTTTTTTCAGTGCACAGATTGAACAGCGTGGAAGAAAGCTCACATCCTTGTCTTTAGAGGAGGCCACATGGCACTTGAACTTAGTGTGTTTTTTATATTTGTTACATGAAGTTTGAATCTCAAATTAAGTTGGCAAAAGCAGTTCAATGCAACTCTCAAAAGTCTGGAGACAATAAAGTTTGAAGTTCTCCGAGCTCCTTTAATTAGTTGAAGTGAGGTCACTTCTTTTTGACAGGTCATGTGACTGTGTTGTAGAATGCTTGCCTACCCTGTGTTTGGCACAAGTTAAATCCCTAGCTCTGCTCAAATTTTAGACAAATTTGCATATTTCTTTGACATCCCATGGAGCATAAAATACGCAAGGATGAAAACAAATTTAATTTTTAATGCTTTTCTTTAATTTAAGGAATCTTTTACAACATATCAGTAATTCTTTTATAAAAGATCAGTAATTTCAAAAGTATATTTGCAATGAAATATTTTGTGTGTGATATGTAATTATAATTTGGAGGTGTGCATTTTTGATAAAAATAGCAACTCGATATGATACCTTGCAGATACCTGCTGATTTTTGTATTTAAATGGCTTAGTGATTCAAAGTGAATGGAAAAAAGGGAAATAGTGAAAAAAATAATGCCTGAAATGAGATTCGAACCAATAATTAACAGCCTTGCACACTGAATTGTTTTCTATTTTCGTGTATTTTAAGTTTACGGAACTGCTAGTAGCACAGGAACCTATATTTAAAAATTTGCAACAGATGGGATTTGAACCTGCAACACCTACATGGTACATGAGCATCCTACTGCATGACCTGTTGAGAGAAAGGGACCTCACTATACATATTAAAGGCAGTCGGAAAACTTAAAAGTAGATTTTCTTGAGAATTATTGAGAAGTGCATTGAATTATTTTGGGAAATTAATAATGGATTTCAGGACATCACTTATATTAAACATAAAAAATTGCAAAAACTCATTCATCACACTGTTCCCTTGTTAGACCATTTTAAGTGGAGCACTTCATTCTTGGTGTTCCATTCTTGCTGTTTCTTCTGGGTTGTTGTACATGTTGCCTCCATACGCTAATTGTGTGGCATGTTATGACCAATGAGGAGCTTCATCTGGATATCACATATCTGGTGAACTTGCGTGCATGTGTGCCCGTATTGGTGAAGCATGATGTGTCATTCTGAGAATGAGAGGTCCACTTCTCTCCTCTCTGCTGGCCAAAGGAAGATGTTCATGAGTTAAGGTAGTTAGCAAGCAGCAAGCACCGCACTTTCAGGAGGTGTTTCACACTGTGTGCAGATTGGAGTGGTACTGATCCTGTGCTGTTGGAGAGGCAATTCACGAATGGGCACTTCTACATGCTGTGTCGAGTACTTCTGCTCTGTGGTGCTATGGATGAAGGGCATGGAGAAAATGTGACTGCAGTGACATCCACGAAATGCTTGCCATGATACAATAGATGTATACTCTCTTGTCTGACTGGAATAGATGCAGATATTGTCCACCTGTCACCTAAAATTGTATGTTAACAGCAATACATAGAGTTCAAACTATCTTGGTGTCTTACTCCAGTGGACACACTGAGCAGCAGAAATCTATTTCAGCACGTTTTGACACAAAAGGAAAAGTCGTGAGCTCAGAAGAGCTGATCCACACAGATAAGCAGAACCTTTTCAGCAGAAGAAATGTGGCGACTAATATACATACTGCAATTACTTTGAAGAATTAACCTATGAAAATTCTACTGATTGACTAACTGATTTTTATCTATCAACACCTATCACCAAGAAACTTCTTCTTCTTTCCCTTCAGCTTTTGTCCCGCATGCCTGTGGGATCCGCTACATGGGTCCATTGTCTGCATTTTGCTCTATCACGGGCTGTAATCTGGGTGGATGTTCATGTATTTAAGGTCTTTATGAATCGTATCAGCTCAATGTTGCTTAGGTCATCCTTTGAGTCTTCTGCCGATCACTTCAAGTGTCTAACCCACTCTGGCAATAGAGCCATCACCGGCCTGTAAAAGCTACCCAAACCATTGAAGACGACTCTAACGCATCTTGCCTTGGATCAGTGCAACACCAAACTGTTTCCTAATGCTGTTATTGGAAACTTGATCTAACTTAGTGCGGCCCACTGTCCACCTTAGCATCTTCGTTTCCATTACACTGAGGTGGCGTTCTGTCTCAACTGTAGTTGGCCAGCACTCACAACCATACAAGGCAACAGGTCAAATGACAGATTATTTAAAATCAAAAATCTATCGCACTTTCATCCTGTGGTTGAAAGTGACTCTGGTTGTTGTTTCCCATTTCATCCAGGCTGCCAGAGTTGTGGTGTTGACCTCTTCGGTAAGGTGGTCATCAACAGTGATCATGGAAACAAGGTACTTAAACATACTCACACGAGTCAGATATTCACCATTAATCAAGATGGTTCCCATTTCATGTCAGTCTGATATCATGTACTTGGTTTTCTTCAAATTAAGGCGCAAACAGTGTTGCGCCACCTGGCCACTCCATTTTTGAGTCTGGCTCTGCAGATCAAGCTTCTTTTCTGCTGCCAGTATCACATCGTCAGCATAAAGAAGGGTCCATGATAATGGCAGGTGCAGGTCAGCTGTCACGGTGTCCTATCACTGAGAAACATTTCACATAAATACGTTAGAATGTGCATCTGGAGGAGAATGTTCAACTTAGTTATTAATTACTTACACATTGCCATCACAAAGGCTCTCCTTTAAGGCTAAAGTCATTAGTAGTGTGATACATCAAGATGTGTGAATTTCTGTACATAATAGTCTATGTTTTCTCTAATAATTCTCTAATTCTTCACTATCAAAATACTATACAATTCAATAAAACTTAACAATAGCTACAAATGTGAGCAGATAGGAAGAAAGAAATATAGACAAAAATAATCAAACATAAACAAAAAGGAAAACTCTATTAAGTAGCTTCTTAAATAAATTTCTCAAGGTACTGTCCATTTGTGCTACCTGTGTACATCTTTGAGTTTTGCCTACACTGAGTGGAAAAAATGACTACAATTAAGTCATTTGTAATTAACTGTCCTGTTGTTACCTCATTTTGCAGCAGCATAATTGCCATTGTTGTTACAACCAGTAACTGACATATTCCAGAATGAAATTTTCACTCCACAGTGGAATGCATGCTAATATGAAACTTCCTGGCAGATTTGACCTGTGTGCCAGACTGGGACTCAAACTTGGGGCCTTTGACTTCCTAATATGCCAGAAAGCTTTATATCAGCACACACACTGCTGTAGAGTGAAAATTTCATTCTGGAAACATCCCCCAGGCTGTGGCTAAGCCATGTCTCCACAGTGTCCTTTCTTCCAGCAGTGCTAGTTCTACAAGGTGTGCAGGAGAGTTTCTGTGAAGTTTGGAAGGTAGGAGGCAAGGTATTGGCAGAATTAAAGATGTTCGGAGGGGGGAGGGGGCGGGGGGGGAGGGGGTATGTCATGCTTGCCCGCAAAAGGCAAAGGTTCCGAGTTCAGGTCTCAGCCCATCCACAACTCTTTTGTGGATACGTGCGTAGCGAGCACAGGACCCCGAGCTAATGTGGCCCTCATTCCTTTCCGGACTGCATACCTTCCCTTTCCGCGTCCTTCCCTATCCCCCATCTTGGCCCCCCCTCCCCTCACCTCTGGCTCTTTCCTTCCCTTTCTCCCTCTCTGGGAGTATGGTTTGTGCCTACGTCCGGAGACGGACGCTCGTAAATGTAACGCATTCTTCGCCTTCTCTGCTTGTATTTCTTCATCCTTCCTTTGTCCTTCTCTTTTCCTTACCTCTTCTCTTTACCCTTTTCTCTACTGCGGCATTTGAGACCGCTCTTCTTTCCTTTCCCTTTCTCTTTCTTCCTCCCTGTGCGTGTCTGAAGGCCTACCCACGCATTTTGTGCGTAGCCGGTGACGGGGTAACGCGTAATTCCCTGCCCCGGGTAGACAGGTAGGACACGTACGTACCCCCTGGTAACGGCCCGGCCAAGGGAGGGGTGATTACCTGAGCTGATACCTTCTGAAAGTGCCGATTGGTCCCTCCGTCCATTTGTAGGGAGGTGTGACCTGAGGTGTGAACAATCACCTAAGGCGAGAGTGCCCTCAGAGGGGGTCCCCACAAGGGAGGAGCGCGCAATCGGAGACGCCGGTTATCATGGGGGATTCTTCCGCAATGGTTTCCTCACCTTCCACTATGTCTGCTCAGAAGCTTAAGTTCACTGAGTCTCAGCCACAGTCAGTTCTTCCATCGTTGCCACAGTTCCCTGTTGTTTCTCGGTCTGACGAAAGTCACAACTTCTCCACGGTCAACCCTTTCATTATTCAGAAAGGTGTCGATGCAATTGCAGGTCCTGTAAAGTCTTGTTCCAGATTACGGAATGGCACCTTGTTGTTAGAAACAGTCAGTGCCCTCCAGGCACAAAAATTGCTGCGTACTTCACTGCTCCACACCTTCCCTGTCCGGGTTGAAGCGCACCACACTTTAATTGCCTCGCATGGAGTCGTTTATACATGCTCCCTCGATGGATTGTCCGCAGAAGAAATTCAGCACTACCTGTCTGACCAGGGCATAACGGCTGTTCATAGAGTTATGAAATGGGCTGACACAAACATCAGTCCAACCCGCACTGTCTTCTTGACATTTGACAAAGTTCAACTCCAATCGAAAATCAAAGCAGGCTATGAGATAATTTCCATTCACCCTTACGTCCCAAACCCTACGCGTTGCCATCGGTGCCAGCGATTCAATCACACCAGCCAGTCCTGTTCCAATCCGGTCAAATGTGTTACGTGTGGCAAGGATGCCCATGAGGGTGCTTGTCCACCTCCATCCCCTCGCTGCATCAACTGTATGGGTGACCACGCTGCTTCCTCTCAAGATTGCCCCGTTTTTAAAGACGAAAAGCTCATCCAGGAAATCAGAGTGAAGGAAAAGGTGTCGACCTTTGCTGCTCGAAAATTATTCACCAGTCGACAGCCCACCGTGCCTCGGACAGGAAAATACAGCACTGTCCTTGCTTCTCCTCGGCCAACAAAGGAGGCGGCCACGCAGAGTTGCGACCTCAGCTTTAGTGCCACGATCGTCCGATTGGCCAGCGCAAAGATCGCCCGTTCAACCTCACCACTTTCGCCTGCCCACTCTATGGCTTACCCTTCATCGGGTTCTGCTAAATCTCAAGCCCAAAAGTCAGACACCAAGACTTCGAAAAAAGAGCATACTCGTGAAGATCTTTTACGTACCCCAACTTCACAACCATCGGTTCCTCCTCCATCTAAACATCATATTTCCAAGAAGGCTACTAAGAAACCCAGTTCATCTCCTTCTCTGCCAAGGTGTGTCCCATCTACAGCACCACCTGGCGGAAATCGCCCTCGGCCGTCTTCTGTGTCGCCGAGGCGCACTGCTGGCGGCCGATCAACCGGCTGATCGCTGGTGGCAGGAGCTGCTCCTGAACAACCTATGGATCAGGATCTTCTGCCTTCGGCTGAATGCCATTCCATGCTGTCGGTCGCAAGCTCTGAGCAGTCGTTGAGTTGACGGCAACCTTGGTCACATTCCTCCATTTTCTGTTCACCATATGTCAATTATCCACTGGAATATCCGCGGCATTCGAGCAAATCGGGATGAATTGTTGATCCTCTTATGATCCTACTCGCCGGTCATCTTCTGTCTTTAGGAAACAAAGCTGCGTCCCTATTACCGCTTTGTTCTCCCCCATTCTCAGTCTGTCCGATATGATCTCCCCTCTGTTGGAGGCACTCCAGCCCATGATACTCTCCATTATCACCCAATCCCCTTAACCACCTCCTTCCAAGCTGTCGCTGTCCGTCTTTCCCTTTCTGGAGATACCTTTTCTCTTTGTACTATATACATTCCATCGTCCACACCAGTGGCACGAGCTGATTTCCTTCATCTTCTTGGTCATCTTCCACCGCCCTATCTGCTGGTTGGGGACTTCAGTGCCCAACCACCCACTTTGGGGATCTCCACATCCTTGTCCACGTGGCTCACTATTGCTAGACGTCTTCCACCAAGCGGATCTAGTTTGCCTCAACACTGGGGTCCCTACATTTTTTTCTGCCTCCACGACATATTTCTCTCATTTGGACCTATCGGTTGGTACTGTTCCGCTAGCTCGGCGCTTCGAATGGTTCACCCTTGATGATACACACTCGAGTGACCACTTTCCATGTGTCCTTAGACTGCAGCCTCAACTGCCATATATGCGCCCGCGACGCTGGAAGTTTGCCCAAGCCGATTGGACACTTTTTTCGTCTCTAGCGACATTCGATGACCGTCACTTTCCCAGCGTCGACGATGAGGTCACACATATTACTGACGTTATTCTTACAGCTGCGGAATGTTCAATACCACGCACATCCGAATTGCCCCGGCGCCCCCCAGTTCTTTGGTGGAACGAGGCGTGCCGTGACGCAATACGTGAGTGGCGACGTGCTCTTCGCGTTTTCCGCCACCATCCTACATTGGCCAACTGTATCTGTTATAAGCAGTTCCGTGCGCAATGCTGTCGCGTCATCCGTGATAGCAAGAAGGCAAGCTGGAAATTCTTTATTAGCTCATTTAACACCTTCACTCCCTCCTCGGAAGTTTGGAGTTGGCTTTGACGGTTATCAGGCGCGCCTAGTTTCTCCCCAGTCTCTGGGCTCACTGTCGCGCATGATACCTTAGTGTACCCCGTCGCAATTTCTAACTCATTGGGTCAGCACTTTGCTGAGATTTCAAGCTCTTCAAATTACCCGCCAGCATTTCTCCTGAAGAAACGTGCAGCGGAAGTGCGACCTCTTGCTTTCTCCTCTCAAAATCGCGAAAGCTACAATACTGTTTTCTTCATGCGGGAACTCCAACATGCACTCTCTTCTTCTCGCTCCTCCGCCCCAGGACCGGATGGTATCCACGTCCAAATGTTGCTGCATTTATCAACCCATAGTCTGCGTTACCTCCTTTGCCTTTATAATCGAATTTGGACCAACAGTACTTTTCCCAGACGATGGCGGGAAGCTATCGTCGTTCCTGTTCCGAAACCTGGAAAGGACAAACATCTCCCCTCCAGCTATCGCCCCATTTCTCTCATGAGTAGTGTATGTAAGGTTTTGGAGCGTATGGTGAATTGCCATTTAGCTTGGTGGCTGGAATCCCGCAGTCTTTTAACACCTGCCCAATGCAGATTCCGAAAGCATCGATCTGCAGTTGACCATCTTGTTGCTCTCTCCGCTTATTTCATGAACAATTTTCTCCAGAAACGCCAAACAGTAGCAATATTTTTTGATCTGGAGAGAGCATACGATACCTGTTGGAGGACAGGCATCCTCCGCAAACTGTTCTCTTAGGGCTTTCGAGGTCAGCTGCCCCTTTTTCTTCGCGAATTTATGGCGGAGCACACATTTAGAGTGCGGGTGAACACTACTCTCTCCCGTACTTTCTCCCAAGAAAACGGGGTACCCCAGGGCTCCGTGCTGAGTGTTGCACTGTTTGCCATTGCCATAAATCCAATTATGGATTGTCTCCTTCCTGATGTCTCGGGCTCCCTCTTTGTGGACGATTTTGCGATCTACTACAGCTCTCAATGGACCAGCCTTCTTGAACGACGTCTTCAAGGATGTCTCGATCGCCTACACTCTTGGAGCATCGAAACCGGCTTCCGTTTTTCTCCCAGTAAGACCGTTTGTGTTAATTTTTGGCAACGTAAGGAGTTTCTTCCGCCCTCCTTACATCTAGGTCCTGTCAACCTTCCGTTTTCAGACGTCGCTAAATTCTTGGGTCTTATGTTTGACAGAAAACCGTGCTGGTCCTCCCACGTTTCCTATCTTTCGGCTCGCTGTCTGCGATCCCTCAACACCCTCCGTGTCCTGAATGGTACCTCCTGGGGAGCGGACTGAGTGGTCCTTCTCCGCCTCTATCGCACCTTAGTGCACTCGAAATTGGACTATGGAAGCATAGTCTACTCCTCTGCTCGGCTGTCTATTCTTCGGCGTCTCGACTCTATCCACCACCGTGGATTATGTTTAGTGTCTGGAGCTTTTTACACCAGCCCTGTGGAATGCCTTTATGCTGAGACTGCTGAAACTCCACTGTCCAATCAGCGAGCAGTCCTTCTGAGTTTTTATGCTAGCCGTCTGTCTTCCATGCCTGCTAATCCAGCCCATGACATTTTTTTCGACGCCTCCTTTGATTTAGGGTATGCAGGCCGCCCCTCCTCCCTACTACCACCGGGAGTCCGCTTCCGTCAACTGCTCCATTCTCTTTCCTTCCGCTTTCCTAAAACCTTCTTGACAACTTGGGGTACAGCACCACCTTGGCTCCGTCCCTGGATCTGCCTGCTCCGTGACCTTTGTCA
Organism: Schistocerca nitens; assembly: GCF_023898315.1. Taxonomy (NCBI): domain Eukaryota; kingdom Metazoa; phylum Arthropoda; class Insecta; order Orthoptera; family Acrididae; genus Schistocerca; species Schistocerca nitens. The sequence goes on from NC_064619.1 coordinate 731,598,477, forward strand.
GTTTCCCAAGGATGGTACCCCTTCACTTGTTTATCGTCGGGCATTTTCTGCTCTATGTGCACAAATGAAGGAAGCCACATTTATTTACACTGATTGCTCAAAAACATTGTTTGGTGTAGGGAGTGCCTATATTGTTGGCGACACCCCAAATCAATTTCGGCTTCCCGACCAGTGTTCGGTTTATACTGCGGAGCTTTACGCTGCTTCTCCAGGCTGTCCACTACATCCGCCGCCATCAGCGGATACAGTATGTTATCTGTTCAGATTCTCTCAGCTCTCTCCTCAGTCTCCATGCTCTTTACCCTGTCCACCCTCTGGTCCACCGGATTCAGGACTGTCTGCGCTAGCTCCACCTGGGGGGTGTCTCGGTGGCGTTCCTCTGGCTCCAGGGACACGGTATCTGTGGAAATGAGGCGGCCAATATAGCAGCAAAGGCTGCAGTCTCTCTTTTTCGGCCAGCTATTCGATCGATTCCCTTCGCCGATATATGGAGCGTTTTATGTCATCGTGTTGTTCTTTTATGGCACGCACATTGGTCGACACTCCCCCATAATAAATTGTGGGACATGGAAGCTCTTCCTTGTGCTTGGACCTCTTCCTCCCGAACGCATCGTCGGGAGGAGGTAATTTTAACTAGACTCCGGATAGGGCACTGTCTTTTTAGCCATCGACATCTTTTAAATGGTGATCCTCCCCCACTCTGTCCCCACTGCTCTCAGCTGTGGACGGTAAGACACCTTTTAATTGAGTGCCCCTATTTTACTCCGTTATGCACCCGTCTACAGCTGTCGCCTGATATATCGTCAATTTTAGCAGATGACGCGCTCGGCCGATCGTGTTCTCGAGTTTATTAGTGCCAGTGAAATGACATCAGTCATTTGAAGATTTTTTTGGGGACCACCAACCCCTTTCTGTAGTGGATTTTTAAGCCTTCCTTCTGCTTTTAGTTTCTCCAATTTTTTGAGTTTCGTTCCCATTGCTGCTGGTTCCATTTTTCGTTTTTTTTACTGTTTCCTAAGTCACAGACCGGGCGGTAATGACCATAGCAGTTTTGCGCCCCCCCCAAAAAAAAAAACACACACACACCAAAGTTGTAAAATGATATGAAAAAAAAAAACCACCAAAGTTTTAATATGATATGAAGTTTCAACTAAAGTATTTATATTAAGACTGATTTGCAACTGAATATGATATCATTTATGGACATTAGAAAATATTTCACTCATCATGCAGTGTGTGTGTGTGTGTGTGTGTGTGTGGTGTGTGTGTGTGTGTGTGTGTGTGTGTGTGTGTGTGTGTGTGTGTGTGTGTTCGAGCAGTACTGCCATCCTTTCATAGTACCTCCTTATTCGTGTATTGTCTCTCATCCATCTCCTCTATTCTGCAGTTCTTACTAACAGCCATATTTATATATGCAGTAACTTCTCAGAACTCATTTAGTTCATTGCTAAAAATAATGTCTGTGAAGGAGAATGTAAGAATGTGGTGCATGCCCCCAGCAGCAGGCATGCCCATGCAAGACCTTCACAACATCCGGGCACAGCTGGAAGCAGCAGCCACAGATGGTGACAGCAGTGTAGACCTGAATGGTAACATCACCAACGCCATACCCGGGTATCTAGGAGGGGCTCCAGGAGAGCATCTCATGGACAATAGATGCGATTGCCTCCAGGAACCTTGTTGAGGGTGTGGGGTGGTGCTGACAGTGTGTGAAAAATTTCCATTCCTTGTCGTGCCAACCATCTTCCCTGAAAGTCAGAATGTCACCAGTGGTGGTGCATTAGGATATCGAATAAGAATAAGTCTGTGTGTGTGTGTGTGTGTGTGTGTGTGTGTGTGTGTGTGTGTGTGTGTGTGTGTGATTTAGTACACACACACACACACAGAGAGAGAGAGTTGCTACTCATGGGTAGTCTATTCCCACAACATATAATATGAATAATGCCAGATATAATTTGCAACCTTGGAATATATAGTATACGCATTTGTACTTATGCTCTGCTCCATCACATACAAGTACAGTGCCGATGGGTCAGTACCTAACTGCTCACACCCTACAGTCTTCCATTAACAGGTGTGGATGACTTGTGCAGTTATCATAGGGACACACTTCAAAATTCACACATGGGATTTCACTCCTGTAACTGACACTGTTCATCCTCTCCTGAATACACTTCTCATCTTCCTTGTCTGGTGTCGATCAGGACTGTTTGTAGCCTTTCCACGAGATGCCAAACTGTAACTCTGTGATTTGTGTGTGCCAATAACAAGAAAATGATGAATTAATCAATAATAAAAAACAAGAGTATCATAAAGGGAATAAAGCTGGGTTTTTATGACTAATTATTTCATGTTCCAAATGATTTGTATCTGCATTTTGCAAAAGCTTGATGATTACTCTTTTGATATCATAACTTCATTTTCGTCAGAACTGTTCCAGTTTCCCATTGTCACCATTTACAATTTATTCTAAAAAGGTTTGAACTTTAGATAAATCCTTACAATTGCAATATATTTGAAAGTAAGAATATCACCCTGTTCAGAAAATTTCAGGCTGCAACTTTATTAACACAGATTTTAAAAATGTGATCGTATAAAAATGGGATGCTTGAAATCATATCTTCATTAATAACTTTTGAACCATTTAAATTTATGAGATATTTTTTTCTGAAACGAGAACAGCAGGTCTCTCAAACTGACAAGGTTGTTGGATCTTAGGCTTCAATTCTGACCAGTCTATTTTTGGTTAGCAGTGAATTTGATATTGGATTGGACTGTTTTGTTTAAGGGGAAAAAACAACTGGGGCCATACGTGCCCAAGTCAAAACTATAGAACCTGAAGACAGAGAGGAGTCAAACAATGACTACACATCAATCCCAATCAACGTAAGAGGAGTCAGCTAAAAATAGGGACTTGGACAAAGGTCTATAAAGTACACCAAAGAGAAACAGAGGTCCAGAACTAAAAATTAAATGGCCTTCACCATAAAAACTAAAATGATGTCGACAACTCGCCAGTAACTCAGATGGCAAACCCAAGTGGAAATGTAAACAGTTAAAAAAAAAATGGGAATTCCATCAGGAAATGGCAGACACTTAAAACTTGGGTGCAACAACTGCAATAGATGGCAAAATTGTCAAGAAAAAGGAAGCCAGATGCGCCCAACGGGATACAGGCCATTATAGGGTTAATGGTGATGGCAAAGAGAATTACACTCGTGATAGAACACTGAGGCACACCAGTTTCCTGGATAAAGGTGTCTGACATGGCAGAACCCACACGCACCTTGAAAACTTTGTCTTTTAAAAATTCCTGAAGGAGATGGGGCAGGGGGCCACTGGAACCCCATGTGTAAAGAGTTCAGAGGATACCAGTTTTCTGGTAGTTGTTGTAGGCATTCTCCAAATCAAAAAATTTGGCAACAGTGGGGTACTTCCACAGAAAACCATTCATGGCATGGGTGGACAAAGTAAGTAGATGGTCAACTGCAGAACGGCACACTCGAAGTCCACACTGTGCAGTCATTAGAATGTATGATTCACGCTCAGCTGGTATGCTGGCTTGAATCTCGCAAATTACTATCATGGGGCAGTAGCTTGAAGGATGGTTTTTGTCCTTACTGGCCTTAGGTATGAGTATGACAGTGGCTTCACGCCAATGTCTGGGAAATGTGCCCTCTACAAGATGTGGTTGTACGTTTGAAGGAAAAAATACTTGCCCACAACAGAAAGGTTCTGCAACATCTGCAATGTCTGGCCCTGTGGAGGAGGATTGGGATGAACTGAGCGCATGATCTAGATCCCCCATAGTAAAGGCGGCGTTGTAGCACTCTCGATTCTGAGAAGAGAAAGGTATTGCCAGGCCGGCTCCACCCATTTCCGATGGAGGAAGGCAGGGTGATAGTGGTAATATCTCGAAATTTCAGCAAAATGGCGACCCAAGTTATTGGAGATAGTAGCAGGCATTCTCATCGTAGACCCTATTGCTGTTAGGCTGGAAATTGGCGAATGGATCTTGGTCCCAGAGAGCTGTCGGAGGTTGGTCCACACAACAGAGGAAGGGGTAAAACTGTTAAAAGAACTAGTACATAAATCCAGCTAACTTTTTTGATATCCCAAAGAACACAACAACACTGTGCATACATCTGTTTATAGTGAAGGCCACTGTACTCATAGGATGACAATTAATAAATCAAAGAGCACGTGTCGGCACACGAATTGCATTGACACATACCTCAGACCACCAATGAACTGGAACACGGTGTAGTAAAGAGGAGGTGAGAGGAATGGAACATTCTACAGCAGCCTTAGTAAGCTCCCACTAGGGTGTGCACGTAGGTACGATAGGATTCAGTAACGGATGGGACATGGGAAATGGTTGCCTGAGTAGGTTTCAGAAAGAACTGACCATTCAAGATGATGGGCAAGCTGGGCAGTGCACAAGGATACATTCAAATGGGAATAGGTGTAGAGGAGTCAGAAAGGAATGTGGGTGCTCCAGTCTTTATTTTGTTTTATTTATTTATTTGTCTTTGATTATGGTTTTAGGGTGCAAAACAACCATTGTACAAAAATGCCCATTCTGTGGCTTATTGAAGGATAAAAACAAGAATGTAAATCAAGAGGAATTGGAGTGAAACTGAAGCAGGAGGGGAAACTAAAACCGGAAGGAGACCTGAGAAAAGTGCTATTGAAGGGGGGGGGGGGGGGGTTGTTTTTCCTGAAGAGAGCTTCAAATGACTGATGTCACCTCACTAACATTTATAAACTCAAGGACAGGATTGGTGAAGTGCATGTCATCTGCTAAAACGGAATATATATCAGGCGACAGCTGTAAACAGGTGCATAGCAGATTAAAGTAGCAGCACTGAAGTAAAAGGTGTCTCACCATCCATGATTGAGTAGGGACAAAGCGGAAGAGGAGAACCACTCAAAAGATGTCAGTGGCTAAAAAGACAGTGCCCAATCTGGAGTCTAGTTGAAATTACCTCCTCCCAATGATGAGGCTGCAAGGAAGAGCTACAAGAACAGAGAAGAGGTTTAATGTCCCATAATTTATTATCCTGGAGTGCGGATTAATGTGTGTGCCATAAAAGAGCAACACAATGACATAAAATGTTCTGTAGATTGGCAATGGGAACCATGCAAACAGTGGGCCAAGGAAGAGAGACTGCAGCCTTTGCCGCTATATCGGCTGCCTCATTTCCACGTATACCAACATACTCTAGGATCCAGAGGAATGCCACATAGATGCCCTCCAAGTAGGGCAAGTGGAGGCAGCCCTGAGTCTGGTGGACCAGAGGGTGAATGGGATAAAGGGCTTGGAGGTTGAGAAAAGAGCTGAGAAAATCCAAGCATATAATATTCTGTATTCCTAGATGGTGACGAATTTATTGGACAGCATGGTGAACAGCATAAAGCTCCGCAGTAAAAACTGAACACTTGTCGGGAAGCCGAAATCTACTCAGGGTGTCACCAAGAATATAGGCACTCCTGACACCAAATGTGGTCTTGGAGCCATCATTGTAAATAAATGTGGCATCCTCTATTTGTGTACCTAGAGCAGCAAATGCCTGATGATAAGCTATAGGGGGGTACTATCATTGGGAAGCTGAAAAAGGTCATGGAGGAGGCAGGTCTGGGGGTGAAGCCAAGGTTGTGTCATACCCCCATTTCTGTAGAAAGTTTTAGGAAATGGGAAGGAGAATGAATGTAGCAGTTGACAGAAGTGGACTCCCGGTGGTGGTAGTAAAGAGGAAGGGCTACCTGCATACCCTAAATCCAAGGAGACATCGAAAAAAATGGCATAGGTCAGATGAGCAGGTATGGAAGACAAATGACAAGTGTAACGACTCAAGACAGCTCGCCGAGTTGACAGCAGATGTTCAGTAGTCTCAGAGTAAAGGCTCTCCACAGGGCTAGTGTAAAAAGCTCCAGACACTAAATGCAATCCATGGTGGTGGTCAGAGTCTAGATGCCATAGAATAGATGGCTGTGCACAGGAGTAAACTATGCTTCCATAGTCCAATTTCGAATGCACTAAGGCATGATAGAGATGAAGGAGGACCACTCGGTCAACTCCCAGGAGATGCCACTCAGAATACAGAGGATGTGAGGGATCACAGACAGCGATCCCAATGATATGAAACAGCAGTTTTCTGTCAAGCTTAAGTCCCAAGAATTTGGCGACGTCCCCAAACGGAAGGTCAACAGGGCGTAGATGTAGGGAAGGCATATAATACTCCGTACGATGCCAATAATTTACACAGAAAGTCTTACTGGGAGAAAATTTGAAGTCAGTTTCGATGCTTCATCCTTGAAGATGTTGTTCAAGAAGGCTGATCCATTGAGAGCTGTAGTAAATTGCAAAAGCATCGACAAAGAGGGAGCCCAAGACATCAGGAAGAAGATAATCCATAATTGGATTTATGGCTTTGGCAAACAGTACAACACTTAGCACAGAGCCATGGGGCACCCCGTTTTCTTGGAAGAAAGTGCGGGATAGACAAGTGTTCACCTGCACCTTAAATGTGCACTCTGACATAAATTCATGGATGAAAAGGGATGGCCAACCTCGAAAGCCAGAAGAACACAGTATGCAGAGGATGCCTGTTTTTCAACAGGTATCGTAAACCCCCTGCAGATCAAAAAATATTGTTACTGTTTGGCATTTCCTGAGAAATTCGTTCATGATATAAGTGATGAGAGCAAAAAGATGGTCAATTGCAGAACAATGCTTTCAGAAATGGCATTGCGCAGGTGTTAAAAGGTTTTGGGACCCCAGCCACCAGCCTAAACGGCAATCTACCATATGCTCCAAAATCTTACATACACTACTCGTGAGAGAGATTGGGCGATAGATGGAGGGGAGATGTTTTTACTTTCGAGGTTTTGGAAGAGGAATGATGATAGCTTTCAGCCAACTTCTGGGAAAGGTACTGTCAACCCGAAGTCGGTTATAAAGGTGAAGGAGGTAGCACAAACTAGGGTATGATAGGTGCAGCAACATTTGGGCATGGATACCATCCAGGTCCAGAGCAGTGGGGAGGAGGAGCGCATGTATGAGTTCGGGCATAGAATAAAAGGCTTTGTAGCTTTCATGATTTTGAGATAAAAAGAGTTTGAAATATGAGCAAAGTATTGACACAATGAGTTAGAGATTACGACTGTGTCCACTAAGGTACCCTGTGCGACAGTTAGTCAAGAGATCCAGAACTAACTGGATGTTCCAGATAGCCATCAGAATATCTCATTGACCTTTTGACAGCTGCTTTCATTTCATATAATTTCTGTTTGACAGCAGGACAGAGACTACATTTAAAATGACTCTGCAAAATTCTCTGCTTTCTCAGCGACTTCCTAACATGTTTATTGAACCAAGGTGGATCCTTTCGCACTCGTATATTTTTTCTAGGCACATATTTCTCTAGTACATGGTGGACAATACATTTAAATTCCGACCAAAGATGCTCAATATCATTGCGTCCTGTGGTGAATGCTTGGAGCTGATTATGAAGATATTCATTAATGACACTTTTATTTGCTTTCCCAAAAAAGAAGACTCTATGCTGTCTCTCTTGTTTTTTGTTTTTTTTTTTTTTTTGCAACTTCCACTGACATAAAAGCCAAAACGAATTCATGGTCGTTAATACCTTCTTCTAGATTAACTTCCTCAAAAAGATCAGTTCTGTTTGTTGCCAAGGTATCTAATATGTTCCCGTCTCAAGTTGGTTTTCTAAGCGCAAGGTTTTATGTTGAGAGGGCACCTAGAATAATTTCACACAAGTCTTTGCTTCTGCCCCTGTGATAAACATGTAATTTTCTGTCAGTGGACACCAGATTAAAGTCTCCACCTATAACTAATGGATAATTTGGATATTTATTTCCTATATGCTCAAGATTTTCCCTGAAATTTTCTGCAATGTTTGTTGTGGATGCTGGTGGTCTATAAAAACATCCTAATACAATGGTCACTCCTTGTCTGATTGACAGCTTTATCCAGACTATTTCAGTCTGACTCAGTATTGATCTCAACTGCATTTAAACAGCTTTTAACTACAATGAACACACCACATCCCATAGCATCAGTCCTATCCTTCCAAAACATTGTCCAATCTGAGTTCAAAATGTCACTACTATTTATGTCTGGATTCACCTAGCTTTCGGTACCTAATACAGTATTGGCATATCTACTGATTATTTCAGAGAGTATCATGGGGATCTTGCCACAGACACTTAAACAATTTACTAACATTAGATTTAGCGTATTTAAATCTTTTGGAATGACCTGTTTAGGCCAACTAACAATTTTTACAGTTGGCACACCCGCATCATTGTTATTAACTGGTAATTTTTCAGGCCAACGATTTGTTTCCCATGGGAAGGAACCAATTCCAAAAACTCCCATGTGCATGCCACAAGTACTGTGCTATCCGTGTAGCTGATTCCTGTGTGTAGGGCACCCCTGATCTATCAAGGGGAGTCCTACAATCTTCCACCCCATAGGGTAGGTCAAGGAATCTACAACAATTTTCATCACAGAGGCGACGTAGCCTCCGGTTCGATTCTCCACTCCACTCCAAACCAGAGGACCTGAGTCCACCCTGGGTACAATGCTGTAAATCGTCAGCTTGGCTTCCACTCCTTCACCAATTTAGCTAGCCATAGAAAGGACCCAAGGATTTCCTCGGAACCCTGATGACTGGAACCGTTGGTGCCAACACGTGCAACAATCTGTAGGTGTCTGCACCTCACACACTCGATAGCCACTGGAAGAGCCTCTTCCACATTTTGGACAAGGCCCCCCTGCAAGCACATTGAGTAAATGTCGGACTTCTTCCCCACCCTAGCTGCTCTGATCCTGAGGAGCTCCACGACCAGCATAATTTTGGAGCTCCCAATAACTAACAAACCCCTATCCCCACGTGCCCATCTGGACCTTGCCGAAGGAGTGGCCACTATCCTGGCAGAAGATGCATTCTGATCCAGCTCAGCAAACACCCCCCCCCCCCCTGCCCCCTCCACACCAAGCATCAGATGGCACACTGAATCTATTAGCAAAGCACATGGGATTTGGCAGGAGCCTGCATCCCCCGTGCAGCCTTCACCTCGAGGCAAGAGACATCGACATAGTTCGCCAGCCACACTGAAATGAGTGAAGTGAGAGCTGGCCAGCAGGCTCAGTTGCACCTGAGGTCGGCTCAATGACAGAGAGCTGTGACATCCCCCCCTACACATCTAGCACAGCAGAGGTTGCCCAGGGCACCCCATCCCCACCCACAGCACGAGGTGGCGCTACAGACCCTGTCGACTGTGGCCACGAGGTCCACAAAAATGTCGGCTCACTCGTGCTATCAGTCTGTGAAGTCCAATGAAGAGAAACAGTTGGCAGTGCATACTACCGACACGGGGGCCGGCCGGGCTGAGGCATCATGTGGCGACACAGTCGAAGAGGATCTTCGAGTCAGCAAAGGAGAAGACCGCACGCCTCTGTTGGACAACTTCGAGCCTCACCAGTTAGCAGAGGAAGACTCGAGTGGTGTTTGGCTGGAGAGAAAAGGAAGTTTTGATGGGAGTTCTCCTCCCGACCTTTCCGGTCTGCCAGTTGTGTAGCCAGCGGCTTTGCCTCTCGAGGCGAGAATCTGATGGCGCGTCGCACAGCCGGACGGGGTGACAGTAATGTTACCTCGACACTGGGCAATTTCACAACCTCAGACTGTATTTGAGGTCGCATGTCTGCATGGCGATGTCCTTTGTGGACAAGGGATAACGAGAATAAAACTAAAAGTGCCAGATGGGAGAACGCAGGGTTTGTGACTAACCAATAACTTGAGCCATTGCATTTGTCTGCCTCCTTCTCCCCTCTGTATCAATCAGCCCCATGTTCATCCCTAACATTTGGCTGGGTGTCAGAAAGATGTTTCGGTGTCGTTGAAATGATGACACTGATAGCAGTGCATCAGGTTTGGAATGTACAGTCAGACTGTAATAAATTCATAGCCTGCCCTGATCTCAGACTGAAGCACCACTCTATCAAAGGTGAGAATAATAGTGCTTGAGGGCACTAAGGAGGAATCTACCTTTATCCTCATCTGACGAATGGGAATGACACCCTGATCAGAGACGTAAGACCAGATTTTGACCTTGATCTGACTGTCGAGCGGCCTAGTATAAATAACACCGTGGGAAGAATTCGGAGTTCAGTGGGCCTCGACACGAACTGGATAGCCACGGAAAAGTGAGGCAGTGAGCAATTGTCGTGCTCGAGAATCAAAAGTAGTCTACTAAAGCCAAGCACCATTCCATAAATGAAAGCAGGATTTTACAGGGCCGGTTAATGGCATCGACACCTTTCTGAATAATACATGGATTTGTCATTGCAGATGCCCAACACTCTTCAGTATGCGAGACCATGAGGAACCGTGTTGCAGCTGGAAGGGTCTTTGAATCTTTAGTCTCATTCCGTTTATGTTCTGTAGACGTCGATTTTGAAGACGATTGGCTCACTGCCAGAGAATCGCCATGATTGCCAGCATCTCCGTTTGTGCACTTGTCCCGACTGTGGGACCGCTTCAGGAGGGGGTGCACCCCCGAGGTTGACTGTTCACTCCTCATGTCACACTTCCCAAACACCTGACAGATGGATCAATTGGCAATTTGGAAGGTAGCTGCTCAGGCAATCACACCTGTCTGGGCCCGATCTGTACCCAGTGGTATGTGCGAACCCTACCAGTCGACCTGGGGCTGGGAATTATGCGTTACCCAGTCACCTGTAATGTGTAAGATGTGGGGGCCAGCCTTCAGGAGCACACAGGGAGGAGGAAGATGAAAAAGTGTGACCTCAAATGCCAAAGCGGAGAAATGGGAAGAGAAGGGGAACGATAATCAGGTGGTAGCTGTCAAGGGAAGTTGAGTTTTTCCCGAGCTTAAGGACAGGAATAACTATACCATCTGGCCATTGTGATGGGAAAGCACCCGTGAGCCAAATGTTGTTGAAAACTCTGAGGAGATGTTGCCTCTGGGGAACAACCACGCCTCGGATCATCTAACTGAAGACGGAATCCAAGTCTTGGGGCCGTGTCTCTTTAAGAGGTAAGAGCCTGAAAGAATTCTCATTCACTAAAGGGTTCATTATAGGGCTCAGCATGGTGCGGGTTGAAACAGATGGGGGTCTGTTAAACATGGCATTTCTGCTGGAGAAATGTAACAGGATAGGAAGAGGCTGCCGATGCCACTGTGAAGTGCATCGCGAGGTGTTCTGCGAGGACCGATTGATCATTCCACAGAGCACCTTGGAGGTTAAGACCCTGGAGAGTTGTCTGACACTGGCGGCTCAGAAGGCTACAGAGCACAGACAAAACCCACAACGGAGAGAGGTATGTCCCCAGGGAAGAAAAAAGTGCTCCCAGTATTCCTTTTTACTCTGCTTGATAAGGTAATGAGCTCTGTTGTGAAGGCTATGAGAAGGAAAGATGAAAACTGACCAAAAGTGGCACAATATATTTTTAGGACAAGGGATGGATATCAATTTCATTGACAGTGATAAAGGAATTTATGAGCAAGTTATTGCTTGTTGCAATGAACGAAGAAATCATGTATGATAAACTACCAACAGTTATTTCGACTCTTTGTAATTAATGGAAAAAATCATCCACTATTAGTTTCTTGTTAGTATTTGGCAACTTTTAGACAGTGGTTGTAGGTGTCATATAAATTGGTTTACCATTATTGGTTTGCCATGGTTTTTGTACTAACAAGGGGAGGCCGCCAATTGTGAAATACAGATTCGATTCATACTGCGCATAATAAAAGCTCATGGCCAGAGGTGTAATGTGGCAATGCACCAAGATGCAATTCTCAGCCGTTGTCGAGAAAATCGACAGTTGAAAGAAACCGTTGCGGTGAAATACTCTCTACGATTAATAATTTTCTACAGCGTCGTGGCGCAGCGGTAAGTGATCGGGTTCGTAAGGAGTCATTCCAATCCCGGGAGAGAGAGACACACACACACACACACACACACACACACACACACACACACACACACACACACACACACACGTACGTTTTGTAAAGGCAAAGAGTTTGGGCAGAGATGTCAGTTGAGGTGGAAGAACAGAGGCAAAGATGTTGTTGAATGACAGGTGAGGTATGAGGGGCGGCAACTTGAAATTAGTGGAAGTTGAGGCCTGGCGGGTAATGGGAAGAGAGGATATACTGAAGGGCAACTTCCCATCTCTGGAGTTCTGACATGTGTTAGTGTGGAAGTATCCAGATATCCCGGACGGTGTAACACTGTGCCAAGATGTGCTGGCCTTGCACCAAGGCATGTTTAGCCACAGGGTGATCCTCATTACCAACAAACACTGTCTGCCTGTGTCCAGTCATGCAAATGGACAGTTTGTTGCTGGTCATTCCCACATAGAAAGCTTCACAGTGTAGGCAGGTCAGTTGGTAAATCACATGGGTGTTTTCACATGTGGCTCTGCCTTTGATTGTGTACACCTTCCGGGTTACAGGACTGGAGTAGGTGGTGGTGGGAGAGTGCATGGGACAGGTTTTACACCGGGGGCGGTTACAAGTGTAGGAGTCAGAGGGTAGGGAAGGTGGTTTGGGTATTTCATAGGGATGAACCAAGAGGTTACGAAGGTTAGGTGGACGGCGGAAAGACATTCTTGGGGAGTGGAGAGGATTTCATGAAGGATGGACCTCATTTCAGGGCAGGATTTGAGGAAGTCATATCCCTGCTGGAGAGCCACATTCAGAGTCTGATCCAGTCCCGGAATATATCGTGTCACAAGTGGGGCACTTTTGGGGTTACTCTGTGGGAGGTTCTGGATTTGAGGGGATGAGGAAGTGGCTCTGGTAATTTGCTTCTGAACCAGGTCGGGAGGGTAGTTGTGGGATGCAAAAGCTGTTTTCAGGTTGTTGGTGTAATGGCAATCAGTTGCAACAATTATGCATATAATAAGTTGTTGAAAGTCGTTTGTCATGGAAAAATAATACTTGAAATAAAACACAATATCACAAATAATATTAAAGTGGATACAATTTTTTGAAAAGTTCGGTATACACTTGCACATAATTAACAATTAGTGACCAGAAGTAGCTGGAGTATTGCATGAACCTGAGTGATAGTTATCATAGAAACATGGAAAGCAGAAAACAGTACGCCATCGATCACATCTGATAAACGATACATTTTTACAAGAACAATTTTTTTTTTAAATTATCTGTTGGGGAACACACCTGATTGACATTATGAAAAACTGTTCTATCATTCGTCAGGTTTGATGCATACCATGCGTATCGTATCATATCGGAAAAAATCGGAGAAGACAATTGGTGGTGGACGATGGATTGGATTTTTATAGAATCGTCTCTGGAGTTGATGTCACGGTTTTGCTCGATTAAAAAAGCACAATTTTGAAGGCACTTGATAAAATTTTTTATCTGTCGGTAAAAATACACGTCACACAGTTGGACGAGAGGAGTGCACTTTGGAGGAATGACTTTTATAGTGCTTCTTATCATCCAGGAACATCTCATCATATAGTGCCAGGTTCGTTTGCCCACCCCAATAGTCGATCAGAAGGAGAAATTCTTTCTTTTGTACGTATGGTTGCAAAACATTACGCAGGAAGTCCATGAACAAACCTGTTGTTAGTTTACCGGATTTGGAGGATGTAATAACAACATTGGTATACTTCTTGGCATACTCGTCGACTGTCTTCTGTACTCTGGGTCCAAATGTACCCGTGGACTCTTGGAGGCACATGAAAACAAGAGGCAAGACTCGCCCAGACATTGTGATCGAATATTTTTCCGTATACGAATGCGTCACCTTGTTCATGTCGTCTCAGGCTACCAGGACAGCCTTTGACCCTTTTTCGGCGAGAGTTCTGTTGAACGTGGACTTGTACTGGCACCCTGACAAACAAAATATAAAATTATCGTTTATATAAGAAATATACGAAATCTGTGTTGTCTATCATATATCAGATTATCATATTCTATCATCATGTCATATGACATTTGTGAACAGCTCTTTACGTACATGTTTGATCAGTATTAATTATTAAATCTTTGTTGAAGTTAGTTATCAACGTTCGCGCCTGGATCCAAAATGTGTCCGCTGCGGCCAAAATTTCGTTTTGGGTAGCCGTCTCTTTCCGGGAAACAAATTTTGTGATTTTCCGTTGCCGAATCCCATGCTTCTTTTTAAATTTGGTGACCCATGTTTTTGAAGCTTTGAAGCTGAAATCTGGGAACTGACTTGCAGCGCCCAAGGCCCACAGCTGCAGGTTTCTGGTAGTAACTTGCTGGAAGTTTTGTCGAGCTTCTACGAAGCAATCATGCACCCATGAATCGATGGTACAATATTTATCAAATTTGCTACCGCCACGTTTGATTTGTTCTTCCCAACTGGATAAATAGCACATATTTGTCAAACGAGAGCACCCCTCATCATGAACGAGGGTTTTTTTGGCGAGCATTTGCAGCGTATTCTGGAACATTTCTTCCCCAATTACCATGGCTTCTTCATTGATTGATGATGACGGTTCTGCTGCGATGCGATTACTGTTATGAAAGAGGCTTTCAAAATACACCAACACATCTTTCAATTGTTGTTTCGCCACTTCACTGTGTATAGAATCTTTTTTGATCACATCACTATCATGCGAAGGGCCCGGATCGCTCTTCAATTGTACCGCTTCCATTTTTCCGTTTGTTTAACAGGGTGTACCAAAGCTCTCACATACGCACTGATTTTCAACAATGTTATAAGTTGCGCTAGGGACTGCATCTACCTTCTTTTGAAGTTAGCAGGCAACTACGCTGTTATGCGGCGGCTCGTTTTGGCCCATTCAACATCTGTCCTTCAAGTGTAACAATGGAGTTTATATTTCATACCTGCCACAGCAAATGTGTGTTCATGGGGTCTCTATTCTAATTTGAACGTTTGACTTTCACTAAACATATTAATTTTGGAATATCCGTTAACTATACATGGTAAACATTATGAAGACAATTACGAACCCGAGCGCTTACCGCTGCGCCACGACGCTGTAGAAAATTATTAATCATAGAGAGTATTTCCCCACAATGGTTTCTTTTAACTGTCAATTTTCTCGACCACAGCTGAGAAGTGCATCGTGGTGCTTTGCCACATTACACCTCTAGCCATGAGCTTTTATTATGCGCAGTATGAATCGAATCTGAATTTTACAATTGGCGGCCTCCCCTTGTAAGTGCGAGAGTTTTCATTTGTTTTACTGTGGACTTCATTATGCAAACATTCGCTTGCCCTATCTAACATGGATTTGATGGTTCAGTGTGTTGGTTTCAGCCACTGTGAGTTTCCTTTTTTTCTGACATAGAGTCCAAGTGAAATATGCAGTTTCAGGTTTCAGAGTTGTGTGTGGGTACCTAGTATTGAGGGTTTCATTCATGTAGCACATCATTTTGAAATGCCCCTTTATCAAGAACACACATGTGAAGTCTCTCTTCAGCTGTCTCTGTGTCTAGGAGTTATGGCCTGTTCAAGTTTGAAACTGCTAGGAGGTGGTCAATTCTGCTTTTTGTTGCAGGTGATTCATTGTGTCCCTACTGTGTGTCATTGTGAAATTTTGTTAATGAGAGGTGGATGAAGTATCAGAATTATTGTTGCTGACTTCTTCAATGCCCAGCATCCTAAGAGAAATGGTGTTTCACACAGGACAGTGTCCAAGTTACTTGACAAGCCATGCATTGAACATCCAAGAACAACCACTGATGAAGAGACGGTAACAGAAATTTTGACACCATTTGTGGATAGTCCAAGTCACAGCATGAACCGGCTGTCAGAAATATACAGGTGCCATTGGTGTGTTTGCAACACATGCAGCTTAAAACTTTGACACCAGATAAGCTACAGTCTCAGTATCAGATCGGAGGGTGACCCTGATTGGCGGGTGCAATTTGTAGAATAGGCTTTTGATCAGTGTAATAGAAATCCGAACTTCATTTGACAGGTGTTTTTCAGTGACAAAGTTAATTTTTAGTTACAAGGAGAAGAAAATTTTTTTACTTGTCAGATGCAAACTCCCTATTGCATGGACCTCTTGAAAAGTGCTGGTGGTGAAAAATTGATGATTTTATGTGGGATTTGGGACAAAAATCATGGGTCCAGTGTTTATTGGCGGAACCTTGAATGGGGTGAGGTATCTTAATATGTTCCATGGTTATGTGCTTCCAACACTGATGAATCAGAGGGTGATACCCCAACCACCTTCCAATAAGACTGTGTACCTCCTCAATATGCCACTGAAGTCAGACTGTTTTTGGCTAAAACAGTTTGTAGGTCACAGGATGCATAGGAGGCATTTTATCAGAAGGCCACCATGGTGCCCTGGTCTCACAGCTGGACCCACAGATCTGGTGATGTGTGCAGCATGACTGGCAAGAAAGGTTTGGCACAATGGTGGTCTTATTGAGCACATACTGCAATACCGGCTTTGCCAAGTGTCCCAAATTTTAACAGGTCATAACTCCTACACAAATAAAGGTTTCTTAAAACAGATTTAACATGTTTATTTCTGAGAAAGAGACAGTTCAGAATGACGTCACACATAATCCTCTCACCATCTGAAACAAGTAACTGAAATCCAGTATGGTCTCTGTCACCATAGCTGTTGTTAAGTTGCACCCCAACATACAGGCAACCCGTAATAAATGCCCTGTAGAATACATTGCATGTGTGCTGTTTTTAATTTTTTATGTTTATAAATGCACCTTAATAGTAACAATTTTTTGACATAGTATTTTTCATTACTTCATGTTCCAGAGGTTTGTAACATCAGATATTTAACTAAAAAGCATGGAAAACGAGAATGCTGTTACTATGAAAAGGTTACTTCCTGTTCTCGTCAAATGGGACCAGACTTTGCAAGTCCAAGCATCCCACAGTACCTATGAAGATAGCGATAGAGAAGGCAAATGGTCAGCTTTGTATTATTGGGAGCAATCAAGAAAGTATGGTTCATCTGTAAAGAAGACTGCATATAGCACTCTAGTGTTACCTGCACTTTAGTACTGTTCGAGGGAATGGGATTTCCACCAGGTCAGACTGAAGTAAGACATTAAAGAAATTCAGAGGCGGGGTGCTAGATTTGTTACTAGCAGGTTTCATCAGCATGCAAGTGTTACGGGCATGCTGTGGGAACTCAAATGGGAATCCCTGGAGGAAAGAAGACATGCATTTCTAAGAACATGACAGTTAAGAGAATTGGCATTTGAAGCTGACTGCAGAACTATCCTACTGCTGCCAAAAAATATTTCATATAGGGACCATGACACAATATTTGAGTATTTAGGACAGATTTGGAGAAATATATCATTTGTTTTCCACTCTCTCTATCTTAGACTGGAACAGAAAATGGAACTACTAGTAGTGGTATAATGTACCCTCCACGAAGCACTGTGCAGTGGCTTGTTGAGTATGTAGATGTACCTCCAGCCGTGCAAGTCAGATGGAGATCTCAATCAATCTATGCTGTTTCTGCAGAAGTTGGAGGAATTAATCTTGCAAATCATGCTCACAATTTTTTTCTTCCAGGAAACCAAATTTAGTATCTATATCAAGCCTACCATTGTCATTTTATTCACAATTAGATCCTGATTTTCTTTCTGTGATACCTTCATCCACATTCGATTTCGTTTGCAAAAGCACATAAGTGAATGTCAATGTTTTAAGCCAAACCAATTAAATGAAATTATTGCATTGGATGAACACTTGGAAATTATATTTTGACAAATTTTTTTCAGAATTTACAAATTCGGACACTTTATCAAACTACAATAGAACATATTTTTTGCTCTACAGCAAAGTGTGTGCTGATATGAAACTTCCTAGCAGGTTAAAACTGTTTGATGAATTGAGTTCTGGACCTTTGCCTTTTGAGGGCAAATATTCTATCAAAATTTAAAAGTGTAATATTTGGGAAAATTACATCAGTATTGTATTTGGTGATCCGTGTTACATTATCAAT